>NW_023458555.1:37041596-37045763 GCF_013731165.1 Rhagoletis pomonella | reverse complement strand
ACAAAAAAAAAGCTAAATTGTTACGATCGATTTTAAACACTCACTCTCAATGTGTTTCAGCTTTATTTGAGTTTATTTTCTCGACATTCTCTAAAATCCGAATCATTAATTGCAGATTTAGGCACCTGATACCTATGTATATACATACAATTTACGAGTATCAACAAATTTTAATTAATTGTTCGCTCCTTTAAAACCAGAGATTGTAGCATGTCGCATTCCATATAATCTTTCGAGATTAAATCGTCTCTGGCCCTTGAGGACATGAAGACATTTAACTGCTTTCCATATGTAGTGCAACCGCTGCAAATAGGTAAGCTAACAACGGGCCTTTCCTAGCGGTGAATCCAAATACTCTTAGAGAAGATTTTGTGCCTTTCATGGACATGAAATGGTATTATATCTTTAGTCCGATGTTTGTAAGGCCCACAGGAAGAATAGATAGACTCATGAAAATGTATACCAAAATGATCAGAACGTCGAGCTCAGCTATAACGTATTTATAGCTCTCATACAACCGATTGCTTAGATACGAGATTTTATGCAGCTAGTAACATGAAATATCACGCTATTGCATTCATTATGAGCTGAAAGCTTAAAGGGGAAATAACCAAGATCGGGTCACTATAACCAAAAGCCTCCATAAAACCGTTTGTTCAGATATGGGGTTGTACTTTAAAACTCCTTCATTTGGACAGCTTAAATCAAGAAAGTTCGAGAGTTTTTTTAAGTAATTATACAAAGTGTACTGAGAAAATCATCAAGATCGGTGCTGTAAAAGCTAAATTTTCTTTACCACTGAGATTCAGATAAAAACACCAAAATTTAATTTAACTTTTTAAACAGATGAAACCCTATTCAAAAACATCAAAAAATATTGTTAATGATTCATCTGAAGCATTTGTGAGTGATGAGAGGTCTAGCGTGGTATAGGTTTTCATTTCTTCAAATTTCAAATCTGCCTGTACCGGTAAAAAGTTCTAACTTCAAAAAATAAAACGTTACTGCGCATCTACATATGTAGAATCCAAGTTCTTTAATTTGACTTCTCATTTTGGAAATAACGTTGCAGATGTGATAACCTTAAAAAATAGATGGCAACCCTAATTAAAAATATTATCAGCCTAAAGCTTTCTTAAAAACCTCGTTTGACACTAATAGTTCGATATTGAATTTTTACTTGTTTAAAAGTAAAAAAAACGGCTTTTAAAACAGGTGGCAACCCCTTTAAAAGTATTTTCAAACTAAAATCTTTTTATCGTCTGGCATTGTTATACATATTTTTATTATTTTTATTAACTGATGAGTTAAGTTGAATTTGATTTTTTAAGCGGCAACTCACTTAAACATTTTTTTCGAGCCAAAATGTTCTTAAAAATTTTTCGTATGACATTGTTGTAAATTTTCCAAGTAACCTGTGAATCAAGTGGCAACCCATCTAAATATAGTTCTGAAATAAAGGATTCTAAACCCATTTCCAATGATAACCATCGTTTTGTAATACATTTCATCTATGAAATAATTATATTTTAAACTTTTAAACTGGGGCAAGCCTCAAAAACTTCAAAAATATTCTAATTGTCAAACTAAATATTTATTAAAACTCTTTCATTTGACATCCATTTTTAATATTTCGTATAACTTGGGCATAAAATAACTTAATTCGACCTCCCAAATCCGTGGCAACCCTCTTCAAAATATTTCCAAACTACTACCTTCTTAAACCTCTTTTGTCTGACACCCATATAGTGACACCTTATCCACTTACCAAACTCCTTTAATTAAAAGTTAGTTACTTTTTTAAACATATGGTTACTTTTCTACAAGTAGTTAAGATATAAAGCCTTTTCAAACCCATTTCAGTTGATACCCATATTGGAACAATTGCTATAACTTTTTAAAAATTTGAGCCTAATTTCATAACTGGTGGCAACTCTTTTCGAAGAAGGAAAACCTTATTGAACATTCGCACCTTAAGCCCTTTAATTTGACACCTCACTTATGAAAATCAAACAAATGGTGCGGATCTGAGGGTATTTATTATTAATTAACTTCAGTGTAATTATTTAACAGGCGGAGACTCTTTCTGAATTAAAACCAGTTTGCACATCTACAGACCATGCGCTTAAATTTGACATCTCATTCATGAATATCTGGCGAACGGTACAGATCTTTTATGCTGAACAAATCTATATCGCTTATATATCGATCTCATACACAGTAGTGAAAAACATTTTGATCGGGGCTTTATAAGTTTAATCTTCCATATTTACCACTGATTGTTCAGATAGTATAACTCCCTTTTCTACATATGCAATGAAGGTAAACATTTTGCTTGGCTCCGAAACACTAAAAAGCGGTGGTCTGGTGAAGTAAAGTTCAGATAAATATCCATGAAAAGTATCAAGCTTTCGGCTTGGCAGAAGAGATCACTGTCCTTATTGGTTACCTTTACATTTTACTTTAGAATGTAAAGTTTTGTTTAAATACCTTTTCTGACATTAATTTTAGAGTAAATAAAAAACAAGAAAATGCATGTTAATTTTTGTTTTAAAGACAAGCTTAGAAGTGTTTAAAAATTTCCGATTCGAGCGAATAATTTGAAATATATCTTTAGGTTCTTTGGAAGTCAATTGTGAAAATAAAAATGTATGCCGCGTTTCTTTTTTCGAAAAGAAATGGTCTGAGCTACTTTGCGCTTTCGAAATATTGGAAAAATATTTTCCCAAATCAATTGAAATAAAACAAGATACGAAATAAGTTAGAGATTTCAGCACTCTGTGATAATTTAGAAATGGTAGATCTCTTAAAAAAGCCTCAAATTGTACTAAGTGGGAAGTTCGAAATAATCATTAAAAAAAAAACGAAATATAACAAAATTGAATTTCATTAAAAATGTATTTAAAATGTGCGATTTTATAAAGATAATTTTTGTTTAGTTACATATTGTATAAAATTTTATGGTTTAGTGGAATTAAAAATGCTTAATTTTCCAAAAACTCATGAGTTCTTTAAGTTTACAATTTTAATGTAAAAAATGCAATTTCTTGAGATAGCACTGCTTAAAAAAATCGAGCAACACTGCTTTCAAGCATGGATATTTCAAATGGATTTTTGTTTTGCTTTTTGCTCCATAAAATGTGACACGGTCTAATGTGTAGATATGTATGTATGTGCTAATTTTTTATACATGCATATGGCCACACAAAACAAACAAAAAAAAAAAACTTGATCTGCTACTCAGTGTTCAGTCGACTGACACCTGACCGTGTTCAGGTGTGTACACATGTGCATGTGTGCGTATGTACATATTTGTCAACCACAATGTTATAACAGTTTGTCCAACCTGGCCACATATATATATATAAATAAACTTTTGCCTGCGAGCACTTACGAATTTATACTCAAACACACCCACACTGACATATTGACATTTTGACAAGTTCACACGTACACTGATTTACGCTCGCATGCACTAACTCTCCTTGCGCCAGGCACTACCGAGGGCAAACGCCTGCAAGTAGGCAGCATTTTTTGTTTTTTAGTTTTCATTAGTTACGCACGCACAAGCGCACTCAAACATACACGCAAAAATGTATGTGGCATAGTAACTTTGTAAATATTTAAGGCTTAGTTGCTATGCTGTTGGGCACTCACTCGAATGGTATTTGTGTGTCGTTTACGCTCACTCGGCAATGCCACTCGAAAGAACTAAAACTCAATGTTAAAATCCCCTAATTGCATAGCGGCTAATGTGATGCTGGGGTTGGCCAGCAGTCTGTGGACGTAGCAGGCGAACCAGTTAGCGGCCACACAGTCGGCTGCGTCTATTTTTTGCTCCACCGCACATCTTAGCACCCGCAGCAATGCATATTTGAACGGGCAAGTTTTAGCTTTACTTACCACTTTTTCTTCACCTCCCACCTTGCACCTTTGATTTTATTCCTCGATGCTGCTTCTTATAATATGAATCACTGCTGGCACTTTAAAATAAATTTTCTACCACTGCTTATCCTTGACTTCAGTTGCCATTTCATAGCATACATATGCACTTAGCTTAGTGATTATGTGTGTTTGTATGTGCATACCAGGGATTCGAATGATTCGCATCATTCTACATATTCGCATTCGACATTCGTATTCGCATCAAATGATATGAATGTTTTA
>NW_023458555.1:37038243-37041496 GCF_013731165.1 Rhagoletis pomonella | reverse complement strand
TCACTTTGGAAAATTAGTGTTAGCACGAGAACATTACTTTTCATCCGAAGCTCTCGACGCGACTAGAACGACTTAATTTTTTAAACCCAATGTCAATTATCATAAATAAAATAACTAATTAAAATTTACTTCAATTGTTAAATATTTCAATTCATTGTTTGACTTAAATCTGAGGACGTAAATAGTCGCTCTCGGGTAACAACTGAATCACATCAACTGTAATTTTTAATAATAAAATCTCCATTATTAAATTTGTAGTTCACCAATTATAAATGCTCTAATGAGGAATGAAAGACTTTGATCCAGAGAAATTTTCCTTATACACTCACACCAACTCAAAAAAGATTGACATCAAAAGAGTTAACCGAGGCACTTAATCACTTTGAGCAGGAAACATGAATTCTTCGGCAGTTCGATCCTGACAAATCAAGAAATGCAAGAGTTGCACGAAACAGAGTTGAGTCCATTTTGTGCTACTTAGAACTTCAACATGATCTTAATCGAAATGCAAAACAGAAACTGGAGAAATATATATTTTAAAGCCGGACCGCGACAAGCTAAATGTACATTAAATATCATTTTTCAGATATTTTGTCATAAAATAACAAAAAAAAAATATTAATTTTGGTTTTTACTAATTTCATTATTTAAAACGCATGTTTTTCTTTTAACTACCTCATTTTATTCATTATACAATACAACTTAGATGTAAATGCCTTATATTATGCTTCGTTCTAAACTTAACCCGACGGCAGTGCCGAATACGACGGCGCTCAATCCGGTATCTGGTACTCATAGGCCGACACAAAGGGTACTAAAATATCCGCGCTTTGGTTCCATGCTTTGGCGCGAATTGAAAGAGTGTTCTAGAAATATTATTACATTTTATAGCGAGTTCGCTCCTCGGAAGGCAATGACAAACTTCCGAGTATATTTCTGTATTTGAAAAGCTTTCATATATCCATGTGCTTTTCGAAGAAGCCGTGATATTTTAAATCGCTTTTATTGTGTGACAATTTTAACATTAAAATTTCGTGACAAAAATAAATTTTTTTTATTTGTTTTAGAATTCTGACATTCATTGCGAGAAGCACATAGACAGAATCGCAATGGTTAGCCTAAGATGCCACCCTATCGTATTCCCATCTCACGTTTTTAGAAAGGCACAACCAGAGACCGGTCACTTAGTGGGTTAAAGTTATTACCAAGCAGATCGATTTGAAGGTCACTTGAATTCGACTTCTTACGGCTAGAATTCAACTCGAGTCCTCATCCTAATGTAGTCATTTTCCATACTAACTTCAATAACTATTCCCAGTGGCGCATACACCGGTGGGGGTTTTGGGTGTTAAACTACGCGACAGTCAGTGACAGGCCCACGGGGTTGTTTCAACTCAACAAAATCATGCTTGGAAATTTCGATATTAGGGTGACCAAATAAGGGGTATGTGATCACTCCATTGCAAAATTCAGTCTCCACGACGTAACGCTCGGTAATGGACTGAGAACGATCGACTTTCCCGGGCCCAAAACATACTAGTAAGAAGTACTAGTTTCCATAATAAAAAGTCCATCATGCAGCGGGGCTAGTGGAATAACATAGATTGGAACTTACACATATGTATATTAGTGTTTGGCCGAGCTTCCCTCCGATTTGCGGCGTACGCCTTGATGTTGTCACACAAAGGGAAGACCTTCAATTTTACGCCGACTCCGAACGGCGATTTTAGTTTTATGAGAACCTGTTTTTCATGACAGACCGCTATTAGAAAAAAAACAGTTTTGGTGTTTTTTTTTTTTGATGTTGGGTTGAACCGGGCTTGAAGCCAGCCCCTATGCAATGTTAACGCATCCGTGTATGCCGTATCGAAATATAATCGACACCAGCTTCCATTCTTAATTATTTACCAACCATTATTGCTGTGAAAATAATCTAAAGGTATCCACACACTTACGCGACTATGTCGTTGCAAATCTGTTCCGACAAAAATTACAACAATGCCGACCATAGTTTTTAATGAGGAACCAAACACTTGTACGATTTTGCTGCAGCGATTTATTCGAACATTTACAGTTCTTCATTTGGTTGTGCCGAAATCGCAGACTGCCGTGTTTTCAGAACAAAAAAGGCCAACAAAAGGATTTAACAATAATAAACCAAAATTTGAACGTAAGAAAACAAAACATATTTGATGTAAAAAAGTTAAGAATTTAATTTTTGTTGAAAAATACTTTTTATTTGTTTATAAATTAACAGTTTGTGCTGCGATAAAATCGCACAGATGTTCGCGTACTTGCATTTTCGAAGCAGTTACGTCTGTAGCATCAAAAACGATGCGGATTCGTTGCGACAGAATCGTATACATAGGTGTGTGGATGCTTTGCAATTACCAAACGGAAAAAATTCTCCTCACCCAGTTCTTACGCCTGAATGTATGCAATGAGTTTGCTGCAAATGTGGATAAGTAGTTAATGACCAAGTTTACGTTACCGAGAAATTGAAACTAATGCATTCATACGTGATGACCAAGCAAACAAGCAGACGAACGCACTCACTGGCATACCTTCTCACAACAATCTCAGCCACATGTATTTCTGAGCTGCTCTTTATTTCAGTATGTGCACACAAAAACTACTCAACTGTAAAAAGAAAAATATTTAGCACAAAATTTCTACAATTGCGTTTAATTGCCAGAAATTTGCACCAATACTAATAAACTTAAAAACTCATGCGCCGCAGATCTGAACACTTATGAATGTATTTGGAAATTGTATGTATGCACTAGGGATGTTTCGAATGCCATATTTTTCACATTCGCGAATGCGAATGCGAATGCAAATGTAAGGAATAACATTAAAGAAGCTATAGTCAAGTCAGTATAGTATAGTTATTATTTACTTAAAATGTTGTTAATTATTTGAGCACTGAACGAGTGCTTAACCTATACATTGTTTTAATCTAGTAGCCAAAGTTCAAAAAGTTCACCGATATGATATACCTTCAGTTGGGCTTTAATTTCACATTTTTTAATGTCTCCAGATTCTACATCCGAGCCTTCGCTTTTGATGGATGAATCTAAAATTATTTATTGGTTGTTTATAAAACTTTTAGCAGTACTTACTGAAGGCCCATCAATGTTGATAGATATGTTACTTAACCGGTTACATAGACTTAGAGCCATTTCAACAATATTAGAGTGGATTCGCTCTGCCCATGTACCCATTCGCATTCGTAAAACATTCATATCATTTG
>NW_023458555.1:37034906-37038143 GCF_013731165.1 Rhagoletis pomonella | reverse complement strand
CGAATGCGAATGGGTACATGGGCAGAGAGAATCCACTCTAATATTGTTGAAATGGCTCTAAGTCTATGTAACCGGTTAAGTAACATATCTATCAACATTGATGGGCCTTCAGTAAGTACTGCTAAAAGTTTTATAAACAACCAATAAATAATTTTAGATTCATCCATCAAAAGCGAAGGCTCGGATGTAGAATCTGGAGACATTAAAAAATGTGAAATTAAAGCTCAACTGAAGGTATATCATATCGGTGAACTTTTTGAACTTTGACTACTAGATTAAAACAATGTATAGGTTAAGCACTCGTTCAGTGCTCAAATAATTAACAACATTTTAAGTAAATAATAACTATACTATACTGACTTGACTATAGCTTCTTTAATGTTATTCCTTACATTTGCATTCGCATTCGCATTCGCGAATGTGAAAAATATGGCATTCGAAACATCCCTAGTGCATACATACAATTTCCAAATACATTCATAAGTGTTCAGATCTGCGGCGCATGAGTTCTTAAGTTTATTAGTATTGATGCAAATTTCTGGCAATTAAACGCAATTGTAGAAATTGTAGTTTTTGTGTGCACATACTGAAATAAAGAGCAGCTCAGAAATACATGTGGCTGAGATTGTTGTGAGAAGGTATGCCTGTGAGTGCGTTCGTCTGCTCGTTTGCTTGGCCATCACGTATGAATGCATTAGTTTTAATTTCTCGGTAACGTAAACTTGGTCATTAACTACTTATCCACATTTGCAGCAAACTCATTGCATACATTCAGGCGTAAGAACTGGGTGAGGAGAATTTTTTCCGGTTGGTAATTGCAAAGCATCCACACACCTATGTATACGATTCTGTCGCAACGAATCCGCATCGTTTTTGATGCAACAGACGTAACTGCTTCGAAAATGCAAGTACGCACACATCTGTGCGATTTTATCGCAGCAAAAACTGTTAATTTATAAACAAATAAAAAGTATTTTTCAACAAAAATAAAATTCTTAACTTTTTTACATCAAATATGTTTTGTTTTCTTACGTTCAAATTTTGTTTTATTATTGTTAAATCCTTCTGTTGGCCTTTTTCGTTCTGAAAACACGGTAGTCTGCGATTTCGGCACAACCAAATGAAGGACTGTGAATGTTCGAATAAATCGCTGCAGTAAAATCGTACAAGTGTTTACTTCCTCTTTAAAAACTATGGTCCGCATTTTTGTCGGAACAGATTTGCACCGACAGAATCGCGTAAGTGTGTGGATACCTTTAGATTATTTTCACAGCAATAATGGTTGGTAAATATTTAAGAAATGGAAGCTAGTGTCGATTATATTTCGGAACGGCATGCAAGCATGCGCTAACATTCCACAGGGGCTGGGTTAAAGCTCGGTTCAAACCAACATAAAAAAAAACACGAAAACGGTTTTTTTCTAATAGCGGTCGCCCCTCGGCAGGCAATGCGAACCTCCGAATGTATTTCTGCCATGAAAAACAGCTTCTCATAAAAATACAATCGCCGTTCGGAGTCGGCGTAAAATTGAAGGTCTTCCCTTTGTGTGACAACATCAAGGCGTACGCCGCAAATCGGAGCGAAGCTCGGCCAAACACTAATATACATATGTTTAAGTTCCAATCTACGTTATTCCACTAGCCCCGCTGCATGATGGACTTTTTATTATGGAAACTAGTACTTCTTACTAGTATGTTTTGGGCCCGGGAAAGTCGATCGTTCTCAGTCCATTACCGTAACGCCGTCGTGGAGACTGAATTTTGCAATGGAGTGATCACATACCCATTATTTGGTCACTCTAATATCGAAATTGCCAAGCACGATTTTGTTGAGTTGAAACAACCCCGTGGGCCTGTCACTGACTGTCACGTAGTTTAACACCCAAAACCCCCACCGGTGTATGCGCCACTGGAAATAGTTATTGAAGTTAGTATGGAAAATGACTACATTAGGATAAGGACTCGAGTTGAATTCTAGCCGTAAGATGTCGAATTCAAGTGACCTTCAAATCGATCTGCTTGGTAATAACTTTAACCCACTAAGTGACCGGTCTCTGGTTGTGCCTTTCTAAAAACGTGAGATGGGAATACGATAGGGTGGCATCTTAGGCTAACCACTGCGATTCTGTCTATGTGCTTCTCGCAATGAATGTCAAAATTCTTAAACAAATAAAAAAAAATTATTTTTGTCACGAAATTTTAATGTTAAAATTGTCACACAATAAAAGCGATTTAAAATATCACGGCTTCTTCGAAAAGCACATGGATATTAGAAAGCTTTTCAAATACAGAAATATACTCGGAAGTTTGTCATTGCCTTCCGCGGAGCGAACTCGCTATAAAATGTAATAATATTTCTAGAACACTCTTTCAATTCGCGCCAAACCATGGAACCAAAGCGCGGATATTTTAGTACCCTTTGTGTCGGCCTATGAGTACCAGATACCGGATTGAGCGCCGTCGTGTTCGGCACTGCGGTCGGGTTAAGTTTAGAACGAAGAATAATATAAGGCATATACATCTAAGTTGTATTGTATAATGAATAAAATGAGGTAGTTAAAAGAAAAAATGCGTATAAAAATATAATGAAATTAATAAAAACCAAAATCAATTATTTGTTATTATGTATTTTTTGTTATTTTATGAGGAATATATAGAAAAAGATATTTAATGTACATTTAGCCTGTCACCGTCCGGCTTTAAAATATGTATTTGTCCAGTTTCTTTTTTGCATTGCGATTAAGTTCATGTTGAAGTTCTCAGTAGCAAAAAATGGACTCAACTTTGTTTCGTGCAACTCTTGCATTTCTTGATTTGTCAGGATTGAACTGCCGAAGAATTCATGTTTCCTGCTCAAAGTGATTAAGTGCCTCGGTTAACTCTTTTGAAGTCAATCTTTTTTGAGTTGGTGTGAGTGTATAAGGAAAATTTCACTGGATCAAAGTCTTTCATTCCTCATTAGAGCATTTATAATTGGTGAACTACAAATTTAATAATGGAGATTTTATTATTAAAAATTACAGTTGATGTGATTCAGTTGTTACCCGAGAGCGACTATTTAAGTCCTCAGATTTAAGTCAAACAATGAATTGAAATATTTAACAATTGAAGTAAATTTTAATTAGTTATTTTATTTATGATAATTGACATTGGGTTCAAAAATTAAGTCGTTCTAGTCGCGTCGAGAGCTCCGGATGAAAAGTAATGTTCTCGTGCTAACACTAATTTTCCAAAGTGA
>NW_023458555.1:36996211-37034806 GCF_013731165.1 Rhagoletis pomonella | reverse complement strand
GATCTGGCTTTTTTGAGAGTTGTCATTACTTTTTTCTTTTTTTCAGTATAAAAGAGACAGATCAAAAAAAAAAATCCACATATAAGAGTGGACGCTTTCTCTATCTTATGTTTATGTTGGCTTCATTACGACTTGAGTGTTATGTAGGTCAAGGTGCAACGGCAAATATCGGGGAATTTTTTATAAAATTAATTTTAAATTTTAACTCTTTGCTTTTTGGAAGGGTATTAATGTTCCTTAAAATTGCCTCTTTGGATTTTTTTATATGGTTTTTTGGGATTTGTATAGAGCATCTGAATTTATGCGGTTTTTGAAAATGCGTGAACGTATCCTCTGTTGTTGTATGAAAGTAAAAAACTTTTTATGCGGCTTTCTGAGGAACGCATATACCGCATACAAAAGGCTGAAGTGTGTATGTATGCATATGAATACCCTGTAGGAAAATCCACTAAAAATTACCTGGAGTGGTGGTTCTTCCGAATTCACTCTGTGTCGCTTTTGCAAAATCATACGAGTTTTGACGTGGTTCCCTAAAAAACTGATAACTTCTTCGGCAATGTCATCAATGATACGCCGTAACAATACAATAAATAATTTTCCAATTTTAAAAGTATATTCATTTATTTATTAATTTGTATCCTTATTTGTTAGTAACTTAATAAAAGTCCTCCAGGTTTGTTTTTTCGAAATAACAATTTATTTTTAGGATTTATAAAGGGCACAATTAATTAAACAGTATCAGGTTGACCGAGCTTTGCTCGAAGTACATGTGCTTTTGAAAGATTCAAGGTTTGGGTCTCAAATATTTTGGAAATAAATTTAAAAAAATTACTTTTGATGTCTTATATAGTAAGTAACTTTTTTACATTAAAAATTAGGTGGCAACCCTATTGAAAAGTATGCTGGGATGAATATTGAATGTCTTTAGCGGATAAGTATTGCGTATACATACAAAAAAAAAAATTAAACGGTATTATATATTATAGTTCAACATCTAAACTTAAAAGGTGTTCGCACGAGGCGATTTTGCGTTCAACTTCTGCTTTCAACTCTCGCAGGGTTGCACCAAAGAACCTAAATCTATAAGAGGAGACAACACGTTATAATTGTAGCGAGTGTGAACATCAGGCGCGTGCCTTCTCTTTTCATTTAATCACGAAACGTATTTGGGCAAAAGAGAAAGCACGCTCTTGATGTTCCCACTCGTTACAATTATAAATGTTGGCTGGAGACCAACTTTGTTGAAAGCGATTAGTTGAAAGCCCGTTCAACCAAAATTAAAACTCAAAGTTGAACAAAGCAAACGTCTTTTTATGGCGAATATTTTGATATTTTTTTAAATTTTGATATTTTTAGCCATTCAATTTTTTTTTTCGTGCAACCCTGCGTGAGTTGAACGCGAAAGTTGCCTGAAAAACCGCCTCGTGCGAAAGTCCTATTATCCTCAGCAAGTAAATAAATACATATAAGTTCTTTCGAAATCGAAATTTATATATATTTCCCGCGCTCGTTTTAAATATGTACTGCTTACTCATCTTTCAGTATACTGCATGGTTAGCAAGAGTGTTTTTTCGATTTTAAACAGCTTCTATAATATGCTATGATATATTGAAGTAATTGGACCAAGTTTGGTGGAAATGGATAAAGCGGTTATCGATATACGTGTTTAGTCCGAATCGAAGCAATGTTCGCACCGAGTTCGGTAGGGATTAGTAAAGGGACTACAGAGATACAGTATTCCAAAAATTGTGTGCCATAATTTTATCTCACATTCTAACTTTCAACAATTTGAATCCAGTATTTGCGGAAATATTATTGTCCGATTTTGCCAATTTTCGATACCGTCTACCGTGCAAAACTATTACTTTGCACAGACTCGTAGCGAGTACTTCGAAATTATCGAGGTCGTAGGTTCTACTTCTAGAGCAGACCATTAACTCATTAGCAAAGGGTTTTCCGGCAGGATATACATTCATACATATCTCTGTATCGCTTTTGAATGCATGCCTACCGTAGAATGAATTTCAAAGGCGATTGAATGATGTTGGCCACGTATGCACCTTTGTCCGGTATGAAGATGGATGCACGTTCTGAAAGGAAGTAAGACACTAGCAAATTACTCCCACAGGATGTAAATGACATGCAAAAATTGTTGATTCAGCTGTAGATATACAAAAAAAAAAAGTATATAAGCTACGCAAATTCAGGGTTTTACCGAAAAGAGCGAGTGAGTTGCTCTACAACAAAAGTATACCTAGAGGGTGGATTGATCTCTCCGTTATTGCGGTCCAACTATAGAAAAAAACAGAAGTTAGCTATAGGATTTTTTTTGCGACAATGTTCTGAAGTATATATATATTTTGTCACTCCCTTCATATCCGTTGAGCTCTCAATGTTCATAAATCAAGAATTGACCTATCACCAGCAATTGCTTCTCCAGAGATAACCAAAAATTTGTTCGACAACTTTTTGTGATATTCGAAGTAGATTTTTGTACTGTAAAACAACACATCGAACATCGAATGTGCTGTTATCGCTAATTCCTGGTCAAACCATAAAGGTACCATATTCAAATTTTCGTCGTTACAGCATCGCTTTAGGAGAGTCATTAGATCGTTAATTTTTATCGTCGAATTACAAAAACCGCACATTATACGGCACGCAAATTTTACAGAAGAGCAAAAAACTGTTTTAATAATTTTTTTCTTAGGAGTAGAATAAAATAAAGGGTTACCCCATGATATTGATATATTAAAGAACACCGTTATATATATATCTTTCAGAGGTTGGCTGACCTCGACTTTGTTACTGACCGCGACCTTAAACGCTTCATTAAGGAAATACGGGGGTTTTATCATACGGAAAACTGAGGCAACAGTTCAGCTTATAAGTTTCTGGACATAAACCACGACTATGTTGGCCCTTAGAGCAGAATACACGGAGAGAACATTTGGGGTGATTCACAAGGTATCGTAACAGTCATATGTCACCAACTCGTAAATTTTAAAACGTTTAAAACTGTCTTATACTAAATCGTTATGAATCGCTTAAAGGTATACAATTTATGCCAATATGACAGTATGACTACATATGACCCTTTGTGAATCCCCCAATAGAGTCATTAACACTCAAGTTGAAGTAGTCAGAGCATTTTGTGTCAGCTTCATTCGCTAATATGCGAGTGCTTTATAAGTGTCATTTGCATGCCAGAAACAGAAATTTATTTGACTCGAAAAGCGGAACTAACCTACTTGTGTTTTCATTTCCACTTTTAAGTTCCTTCATTACCTTTATTCGCGTTCAAATTTATTTGCACATTCGGCGCTTAAAGAATGTTGATATTCTGATTACCTGTGTAATGTTAGCAAATTATTACGCTGCGGTACCATATCCTATTCATCAGCGTGCATATACTTATATACTCGGTACATACTACAACAGAGCCATAATAGCGTAATTAACAATTAACCTACAAAAGGAAATGGTGAAGTATTTGCACTTTCCTCGTGCCCTCGGTCGCCCTTTGAACTCACCCATGTACTCACTCGGTTCTAATGTTGTAATACGGCTGGGCAGGTACTAACCGCCATTGTATAAATACTAGTTATGAATGTTTGTATACTAAATAGTATTCCGCTAGTATGTAATGTCTTTGGTTTACACTGGGTCACGTGCTGCAAACTTAAATACTTAAATATGTATGTACATATATGCTACTCTGCAACGGGCAGCTTACACAAACTAATTGTGGATAATTTGTGAGCGGGACATAAAGTATCTGCATATACTCGTAAATATGCACACACTTACGTATGTACAAATATATAGTATGTATGCAGCTTGGAGTTGGGGATTGCAAAAGGTCGTGTCATAGTTTAGCAAAATGCCACAACTAAAGTTGCATGTTGCAGGCACGGAATTGTAACCAACTAAAACCAATTTTCTACGAACATACAACAAAGTGGTATTTGTACTTATTTACATATGAGTGAATGTACAATGTACATACATACATATATGTCTGTATGTATGTATGTATGCACAAACTACATTTGAATATTTCGTTTTTACTTGTAACTCTATTTTTTGGGTGACACTGTTACCACAAACTTTGTAAGCAACAAATTCTGACATTCTCGCATGCATTTGTACCACAGAAGCTATATGCATTAGGGCGGGTCGAAAACACGCAACAAGTTTGTTACGAAAATTGTATAGATGTTAAAGGGTGCTAGTTTAATAACTTATCCTTTAAAAGAAATCCTAGTTCTCTGCGACAATATATTCAGTCAGCGGAATGAGCTTGAAAAATTTGAAAATAAGGGTGGGGCTACTAATTTTTAAAAATTTTCACAAAGATTTAATTACATCAAATCCGGAACTTACTTCCTATCATAAAATCATACAAAAATATATTGGACAATTTAAAAGTAAGCAATATCAATATTTTAATCAATTAATCTTTATTTCCTACTTCGCGTTGTTAATTGATTAAAATATTGATGTTACTTACTTTTAATCTGCCCAATTAATTTTTTTATGATTTTATGGTAGGAAATAAGTCCCGGATCTAAAAAGTTCTGTGTAAAAATTTGAAAAATTAGTAGTCCCACTCTTATTTTAAAATTTTCAAGCTCATTCCGCGGACTGAAGATATTGTCGCATAGAACCAGGATTTCTTTTCTAGGATAAGGGATTAAAATATCACGTTTTAACAAATATACAATTTTCGTAACATGTTGAGTTTTTCGACCCGCCCTAATATACATTCCCACATATTTGCACACAAATCATGCAATAAGTATTTCCTACATACTCATATTTATGTATGTTCATCAGTGCACGGACTTCGAAAAAATTAAAAGTTGTAGATTTTACGTACAAAAATTAGTAGAAGTTGGGAGTTTTTTTTAAAGAAACAATATTAAATAGTTTTTACTTAAAAAGGATAAATCAAGGCGAATTTGTATAAAGTGGTATTATCCGAGCAGCTGGATTTTCGCCTTTTAATGCCAAAATGATGTATTTCTCGTGATTCTTAGCGCCGGTTACTCAATGTCCGGTTAACACTAATCTGCGGTTAAACTTCGTTTTCGACATCTTCGACTCCATGCATACAACAGGGAGTCGAAGACGTCGATAACAATGTTTAACCGGAGATTAGTGTTAACCAGACATTGAGTAACCGGCCCTTACTGTCTTTGTGGGTAAAATTTGTTAGTGCAATTTTTTATTTTTTTCTACTCCTGCTATCACCTTATATGAATTCACCTTGTGATATGTTGTACTTTTTTATAAAACAACAAAAAATCTATTTCAAACCAATAAAACATTCAACAAAAAACGTATGCATAAAACTGGGCCTGAATCACCGCATCCGTGACCGAATTAAACTCTATTGAATCTAATGAAAAAAATTATATCTGCTTTCTCATAAATACATTTTAAATTGAAAAAGCGAACTGCCTACCGAATGCCGTAACCTGAAAAAGTACTTTTTGATTCGATCACGGATGCCGTGATTTTATCCCTATATTAGTTGAAAAAGGGACTCAAATAATTACATACTCTACACTTCAAAATTTCATGACTAAAATTATATTTGAAATACTTGAAGTTTGCAGACCATTCGTTCGGCAGTCTCCCACAAAAACGTTTTGCAAAAGAACAAGTAAAGAAGTATAAGTTCGGGCGAAACCGAACTTTATACACTTGGCGCACGTATTAAATATCGTTTTTTCACCTTTCAATAAAGTGCATGATAAGCAAGAGTATTTTTCCCGATGTCAAACAGTTTCCATAATATGCTATGAGATATTGAAATAATTGGAGGAAGTTTGGTGGAAATCGATAAGGGAGCTATCAATGTACACTTATGTATGCATGTAGCCATAAGAGAGTGGTGCCACGTCCATTTTACAAAAATCAATAATACTGTGTCTTGTTAAGAGATTTTTGTTGGTTGGCGTGTTTAGTTATTGAAATATCGGAATTTTCGTATTTCTTAAAGTTACCGTTAAATGGTAGATAACGGTAATTTTAGTCCGATTTCAACAAATTTCAACATTCTGCTTTTTTGAACCAACGTTGATAAATGTAACGAGTTTGGTAGAAATTGATAAAGCGGTTAGCGAGGTACACATACATATGTAGGCGTAAGTGGGGGGTGCCACGCCCATATTCTCAAAAATCTCCCTAAGTAGCATTTTCTGCTGAGAAGTTATTTTATATATCCATTTTGAGTAAATTAGTTTAAATAATTATTTATATTACCGTTATATGGGAGGTGGGCGTGGTTCTTGTCTGATTTCAAGGTAGTGTTCGTACCGAGTGTTGTGCAGATTAGTGAAGGGACTACAGAGTAGAGTTGTCAAACTATCGATGGCACTATCGATAGTATAGATAGTTTCAATTTTTTTAGACTATCAATACTCATTGATAGTTTTTTCTTATACTATCAAAAATATCGATAGTTTAGTAGGACTATCGATCATCTCTCTCAATTTTTTTGAAATTATACATACATATGTTAATCGTAAATCCCGTTTTGTTTGTATAACTTGTGTTTGTTTTTGAACTTGCTAAAAAGAGAAGTATTTTGGCTAAGCAGTTACTTAATTTTGAATGATTATAACTTTTATAAGATAATATTTATTTCACTATGATTCTGTAAAAACAAAGCAACCTAACTGATTTAGCGTATCGATAGTGCTATCGATAGTTTTGTTTTTTTTTCGAGACTATCGTGAATATTGATAGTTTTTCTGAAAACTATCAAAACTATCGATGGTGTGACTATCGATAGTTTGACACCTCTACTACAGAGATATAGAACTTCACGCCCATTTACAAAAAATTTCATAACTGTCTTATTTTGCGCCAAAATTCTACTGCGCACAGCAACTTTCAACTATTTCGATCCAGTATTTACGGAAATTTCGTGGTGTTTGCATATTTCGAAAATACCGTTATATGGTAGGTGGGCGGGGTTATTGTCCGATTTCGCTCCTTTTAAATCCCAACCTACCTTGGATAAAGGGAAACTTACCTACCAAATTTCGCGGACATATCTCAGACTTTTTTTCGAGTTATCGTGTACACAGACAGATAGACGGACAGACGGATGGACGGAAAGACATGGCTTAATCGATTTCGGGTATAAAAAAATGTGTATAAACAGCTGATAGAGATGCTATTTCACTTTGAAGTTTCTTATGGTCAGAGAAGTCCGTGCACTGATGTTCATGCATAGTTGGCTGAAACCGCAATCACTGCCAAATGCAATAAAACCAGCAGCTGCAGCTGTTTGGCGTTCACTTTGTCATTGCTGTTTTTAGAGTACATATGTAAGTGAATCTGTCATGTCTTTAAGTTAACATGCATCCACTCGGTCGATGGAATAACTGTGTGAGAGAGAGAGGGAGAACCGGTGAAGAGTAGAAGTGAATTGTGATTAAATTCGAATGCAACCATTTGTCACTAAATCAATATTTTTCTAGGAAGCTCTTGAAGAATGATGTGACATAAAGTTTATGGCATAACAAATTTAGCACAAAACTTATGAGTGGCTTGATATTTCATTAAACATTGATGACTTCTTTGCTGAAAATGGATATTTTGAGGATTTATGTTTCCTGGTTGTACTAGAAAAAGAATTAGAAATAGAAAATTAGTTAGTTTTTTAAGAAAATATAATAACTAATTAGAAGCGGAAAGTGACCTATAATGGAATGGACTTGTGGATAGACGGAAAACGAAAATCAATTTTTTCCAAGCGCTGAGGCAATATTGCTCATTCTATTTAAAGACTAGAGAGAAAAATAAAAGATTCAGGAAAGGCAAGTGCGTTGGGAATTCATTACTCCTCTGCAAACTTTCCGAACTCTTTTATGAATCTTAGCATTTTGTCGAGGGAAAAATAATGAATCATCTCAGTCTGGCGATGTCGCTCTCCACCAGCTCTTTCTCAGCTACCACCAGCTGCACTCGCGTCAAATATTTTCATGGCTTGAGTATTTTGCGTCCATTCGGACCAATTGATCAAGCTGGAGGAGCAGTTGTGTTTTAGTTCACTGTTCTAGGCTTAAATCACTGTAAAGCTCGTAAAGCTCATCGTTCCATAGTCCTCCGCAAAATACTCCAAAATACTATTGTTACCGGCGTTATGAGTTGCTTAGTGAGTAGAATTTTTGTACGACGAGAGATGACTCTTTACTCAATTATCTGCCAAAGAACTTTGTTCCCTTTTATTTTTAATATTTTTATTGAGCTTTGTACCACGATTGTTTATTAGGAAAAATTTAAAAAGCAACAAAGTCTAAGCGGTAGAAGTTATAGCAGTTATTTCGGAGATCCCCACATCTCCTCATCAGACTTCTCTTTGGAAGATCTAGCTGATAGTTGTTCCACTGCCAGTAAGAAAAAGTTCTAGGGATGTTTGAAAACCCCACTATGCCGAGCCGTTCGAAAGTTTTCAGGATGAATACCGAAAGGCTTATGGATTTGTAGTCTTTCGGTGATTCTTGCTACCTTGTATCTATCTGTAGAATCTGCAGGGTAGTTTAAATACTGTCTACTTTAACACTTTTCCCGCTAGAGGGCATAAAAGTATGCCTAAGACTTAAACGTTATAAAAACTTTTATCAGCTCAGCGCCAACAACGGTTGAGACTTTTAAGCTTTACTGTTTAGTTCGACTTTTTCGCTTTTTTGCATCCAAAATAGATTAAACAAAAATAGTATGAAACGTATGTAGAGCTACTGTTACACAGTGTTGTGTACACACATGCAACTTGTTTGCTATAGCGTCAACGTCAACTCACTGATTGCAACTGCACTTTATTTATATGTATTAGTGATTGACAGTTTCAAAAATCGAGCTGACAACCGAAAATACGGCAAAATAATATTTCAAAGCGTTTAATGCGGAAGAGAATCTAATTGGAAATGTTTAGTTAGTTACGAAAATTAAAAAGAACAAAAAAAAACAGAATAAAAAATGAAAACAAATATTCATGCACTACACATTAGGGAGAGTACTAAATACACAACGACTTTGTAAAATTTTGATGAGCTGATCTTAAATTGGACTCCAATCCGTAAAAAAATTAGCACTGCAGAATTGTGTCTCAATAGGATAAGGAGAAGACGAGCCACTCGGAGCTGAAATGAAAAAAATCCATAAAAATATGGGAAAGTTTAATTGGTGGATGCACATTAGAGTGGTAAAAAAAAAGTTTAAAATGTTAAGCTGTCACCCTCTAGAATTTTTCTAAAAAAAAAAACCGTATTCTTTTTGTAAAAATATATATATTTAGAACGGCCTCAAAGCCCATGAAGTTTTCAATGTATTTTATATGGGAAGAAACACTTTTTCGCGGAAATGGCATACATTTCTAGAAAATCAATATTTTTCGATCGGAAAACTCTGTTTCTCTCCAGGAGAGCTCCAATAATAATACCCAACTGTTTATTTTGCAATTTTTTATTACTAACGATTTTTTGTGGGTCCCCCCATTACATTTTTCTCTCCAAATCTCATTAAACTTTACCTAAGGAATTATTTTGATTATTCCAGTGGAACCATTTTAAAAAAGAAATACTTTTTGCTGAATGGGTTGGGACCAAAAAATACATTTTTTTCGAAATTGCCTTGTAAAAATGTTTTGACTAGTCTCGGGGGTAACATAGCTTAAAAGTAATTTATGTTATGATCGTAGGTCGACAAGATCCTTTAGATTCTTAAAAATTTGATCTGCCAACAGAAAAGTGTGTCTGCTCTACAAAGTCGTATCAGCTTGCTATGGCTTTGTAGAAGTAGCCTCACTTCGCACTATCAGCAGTTTTAAATCGACGAAAGGGTGGTGCGTATCAATTTGCTTATACACATATGTATAGATATAACATCTTCTCCCGGATCAGACGATCTCAGAAAATCTGGTCAATAGTGGATTTACCAGGTCTATAGACAAACTGATGAGGTTCAATCAGTGGTTTCATTCACACAGAATCGTTGATCGGACCTTGTAGTCAAGCAATAATAAGAAAGCTCATGACGCCGTAGTTGGCGAAAATAGCAGGATTTCTCATCTTGTGGATTGGGCAAAGTACACAGAGATTCCATTCATCAGATCCAATCTGCTTAACAGCTGGTACATGCGCCCAACCAGCTCTTCGCAGCCTACTTTGAACAGTTCAGCCGGTATGCCCTCCCCTTCAGGGGTTTTATTGTTTTCTTTGCACCGCCTTATATCTGTTCTAATCTCGTATTGGTAGAGTGTAGGGACGTGATCTTCATTCTGCGGAGCTGGTAGTAACCACAGCACAATGGAGTGATTGGTAGATGGAATCCTACTCTTCGTTGAATCCAGGCGACGCCGAACTTTCGTCCCGGTGACGTCGTTCTTTATTGAACAGAGACGCAAGCGGATCTTAGCTGTAACAAACTAGTGATCCGAGTTGATGTTCGCCTATCTTCCGTCTATCACAACGTCATCAATTTAGTTCGTGGTTATTTTATCAAGCTACACCCAAGTAGGTTTATGGATATTTCGATGCTGCTGTATGGTATTACCAAATAACTACCATGTTCCGTACTGAAGCGTAGTCTATCAGCTTCTCTTCGTTGTACGAGATATTCTCGTTAAGGCTGAATTTTTCGACTGTTTGATCGTTACGGCTTCTTTGTTCAACCTCACTTTAAAGCCGCTACGCACGATATAACATCGTTATGGAAACAACATTCGTATGCTTCTCCCAGGCGCTCATAGAGGCGCTACCTGGTCTCATTGATATTCTCCTGCAAATTTTGATAACTCGTTAAAGCTCAGTTAGTCTAGACTTAACATAATTTAACTTACCGTAAGAAATCAACAATAATTACTTAACAAGTCAACTTAAGCCAGAAGCGGAAATATTTTGTTTTTGTGTTTTCTTTTTCAACTGTTTGACAGTTTACCGCCTAATATGTCACATCAAAAAAATTCATGCAAAAAAATATGTGTGCGTTCATTTATTTTTTAGAACGACAAAAAATAAAATCTGGCAAGCCCGATTCCCTCACCGCTCTCAATTGCCGTAAGGCAGTAACTTAAGAATCTAAAACCTACAGGCTCCCAAGTTTCTTACTGTAAGTCAAGTTTTAATTAACCGCCAACATAGTTTCTCAATTAAGTTACGAAAATTAGGTCTAGACGTACTTGTGTATTTCTGAAGTTAAAGATTTCGATCTTTAGCAGGAGTTACGGAAATATTTTGATAATTAAAAAAAACAAAACCAATTTATTAAAATTTAAAAACGCACATACATAAATTTTATAATAGATTTCAGATTGTCGCGAATTTTCGAGACTGAAAATTTTCGCTATTATTAACATCCCTAATATGATATTTACTTAGATGTACATATGCATGTAGATATGCGAAATAAAAAACAAGTCGAAAAGTTGCAGCTGTCAACTGCGCCTCAAACAGCGGAAAGGTAATCGAATAAAAATTTGGCTAAGCAAAATAAAAAATTTTAAAGGTGTGTTAGCATGAGTCAGAAATCATGCCGATGGAGGATTGGTACTCGTATGCAAGATTTTTTTTTGGAACGGGGTAGAAAAGTACGGAAGATGGCATAGCAGGAGGTTTCGTGACTTTCGTGTTTTTGTTCTTAAATTTTTTTCTGCCATTTACCGTTAGGTGGTAATCTTTTTTATTTATTCTAAAGTGCAGAGAGTTTTTATTTAATGTACATATATATGTTTATAAAATTTAAGCACAGAAAAAGCATATGTATGTACTAGAGGTATACGCCGCCGAGCCACGCCGCCGCCGCCGCCGTTTTTTGTCATTCCTCACGCGCCGCCGCCGAGTTACGAAAATACCGGCGCGGCGGCGGCGGCGGCGGCGTTCGGCGCCTAAGGAATTTTGTACAAAATTTTCATTATGTATGTACATTGAATACATCGTTTGAAGGAACTAAATACTACTTGTATAAAAACACAATTTTACGACATGAAAATTAAATTTTTAAATTAGTTTTTTTGCATAATTTGGGTCATTAGACAAGAATATGATCTTCTTTGTTTTTCCAAAAAGAGCGTAACCCACAAAAAACATAGGTAACATATTTTTCGACGAAAGCGTTTATTACATTTAAATTAGGGTCGAATACTGGTAATCTATCGATTTTTTTCCGCAGTAGACAATTCTTTTCAATACTACAACAATACTACTTTTAATACACCTACTACACAACAACAAAGTTATAACACAACAAAAACTTTAACGCCAATCTCTCAGAAAGCAGTTTTAATAGAAGCGGCCTCTTTGCATCTAACTCCTCAATTAGTGGAGATATAATAAGGACAAGTTGATTTTTCTATGTATTTTTATACCTTTCATGAGCATGAAATGGTATTATAACTTTGGTCCGATGTTTGTAAGTACCAGAATAAATAGAGATAGACCCATTAAAATGTATACTTATATGATCAGAACGTCGAGCTGAGTCGATTTAGCCATGTCCGTCTGTCCGTCTGTTTGTCTGTTCGTCTGTTTGTATGCAATCTAGTCTCTTAGTTTTCGAGATATGCGGATAAAATTTGGTGGGTGGGCGTATTTTTATAATGTATTAATCATTTGTCGGAACCGGAAGAATCGGACCACTATAACATATAGCTCCCATACAACTGATTGTTCAGATATGAGATTTTTCGTTATAACTTCTCCATTTATGCGGCTAGGAAAATGAAATTTTGCATTACTTGCACCCATTATCAACAGAATACTTACAGTGAAAATTACAAAGATCGGGTCACTATAACCTATAGCTCCCATACAACTGATTGTTCAGATATAAAATTTTTCGTTATATACTCCTCCATTTATATAGCTAGGAACATGAAACTCCGCACTGTTTTCACTAATTACACTGGTCTACAAGGGTTTTGCGAATAAGACGGGACCTGGTGTTTCCGAACGGATTTTTCGTGCTGAACACGAATCTGGGGTCCAAAACTTCCCATCACGTCACGTTTTCGAGAAAAAAGGGGTTGAAACCCCTAAAAACAGCGTTTTTGGACATTTTCGAAAAATTGTAGAGCTGAACCCTGACGTGCTACAAACTTTGTATATGTCAGAAATTAAAGGCTAAATCGTGCCCTTTCGAATGAGCCCTATGCCGAATTAATCGCATGCACCCTTAGATCAGGGGGTGTATTTGTGTCTAGGAGTCCAATTTTTATATCCACCATATTCGACCCGTCATCTTAAATTTTTAAAATCTAACTGCAGATTCGTAATCAGCGACTTTTAATATAGTTAAAACCTTGGCATTATTAATTTTCTATGATCGTTTAAGATTAAATTCTTTCTGTGATCAATTTTTCCTGCACCCCTAAACACAAATACACCCCCTGCTTTAAGGGTGCACGCGATCAATTCGGCATAGGGCTCATTCGAAAGGGCACGGTTTAGCCTTTAATTTCTGATATATGCAAAATTTGTACCACGTCAGGGTTCAGCTCTATAATTTTTCGAAAATGGCCAAAAACGCTGTTTTTAGGGGTTTCAACCCCTTTTTTCTCGAAAACGTGACGTGATGGGACATTTTTGACCCCGGATTCGTTCAGCACGAAAAATCCGTTCAGAAACACCAGGTCCCGTCTTATTCGCAGAAAAAAAGTTGAAATTTGTAGACCAGTGTTATCAACAGAAAACTTACAGTGAAAATTAAAAAGATGGGGTAACTATAACCTATAGCTCCCATACAAGTGATTGTTCAGATATGAGATTTTTCGTTATAACTCCTCCATTTATATAGCTAGGACCATGAAATTTTGCGCTATTTCCACTCATTATCAACAGAGAAAATAACAAAGATCGGGTAACTATAACCTGCAGCCCCCATACAACTGATTGTTCAGATATGAGGTCTTTTATCATAACTCCTCCATTTATGCAACTAGGAACATGAAATTTCGCACCATTTTCACTCATTATTAACAGAATACTTACAGTGAAAATAACAAGGATCGGGTGACTATAACATATATGTATCTTCCATACATCTGATTGTTTAGATATGGGATTTTACTGTAAAACTCCTTTATTTGAACAGCTAAAACCGATAAATTTCGTAAGATAATTTATAAATAATAATACAAAGTCTATTGAGAAAATCGTCGAAATCTATGCTGTATAAGCTTTATCTCCTATACCACTGATTGTTCAGATACCAGTTTTTGCGATATATCTTCTTTATGTAGGAAACTAAACCCAATAAATTGTGTTACCGGTTTACATACCGATCACATAGCAGTGAAAATCACTTAGATTGGTGCTAATATAAGGTATATCTTCAATACCTCTGATTGTTCAGATGCGATTTTTTATATAGGTATGTAACTCCTCTATCGATGTATGCAGATGTATTCAAAAGCAGTAATCTGTCAAAGTAAAATTTGTAGATGTTCATGAAAGGTATGAAGCCTTCGGCATAGCCTAAGACAGCGCTGCTCTTACTTGTTTTTCATTACATTCGGTTCTCGTTAGAAAAATTTGGCGCTTCATATTTTAGTGGAAATGTTAACCATCTATAAGCCATTTTTTCCAACAGTGGGTCAAAAAGGCCCATTCTGGTTCGAGTTGATGGGTTAAACTTTTGGAAAAAAGTAGACCAACCTTGTTTTCAATATGTAATCCGCAAAAAATCGTAGGAACTCCGTGATTTAATATAACGGTTGATAAGATTATTGCAAAAATTTATTGAGAGCGACATAAGTTACCCCAACAACTAAACTTTTAAAATTTTTTTATTTCTTTAAATTTCAATAGCATAAACGGATCTGTAGAGAACATAGAGATCCGTGTGATTATGTATGTATATACCTCAGACCTTCTTCTGTTCACCCATCAATCAGCGCCAGACACTCAACATTTTAATTCAAGTAGGAAGTAACAATATTTAAATTTAAAACTAATTCAGTAAAGAAATAAATAGAATTATAATAACAGAATAATTGGCATCGCGAATGCCTAACGCTGACGAGTTGAAATGATAAGATTAGTAGCCTCATGGCTCTTTGAAATCTACCTTATGAGCAATAGCGCCGGCGTTTCCAAACGCGCCGGCGTCGCCGCCGCCGCCGAATATTTTTGAAGTTGACCACGCCGCCGCCGCAAAGCCTGTCGGCGTAAACCTCTAGTATGTACCATAGTGTAAGTGTGTAAGCTGGAAAACAGAGAAAACAGTATATCGCTAGCTTAAAGTGAAAAGTTGCTAAGTCCGTACAGCCATTTTCTTCAAGAATTTCGCAAAACTTGGAACACAATATTTTGCGCCTTTAAAGCAAAACTCCATGCGAATGAGAAGAATTCGACCTTTATTAAAAGATTTCGTAGACTGAGCACATTAGCATTTCACTGAATATACATAAATGAGAAAAATAGAACAAGTGCCCTTAATCCTTATGGAAACGATGCATTTTTAATTTGTCTTGCTTCCTATTACGAAATATGAGTTTTCATAAAATCATAAAAAGTGGACTGAACAACTTTTCACTCTTAGCAAGCGATATATATTTTATTTTATCAAACGTTATACTAATTAATATTTTTACTTATTACCTCCAAAAAAGGATTGTTCTTTTTAAACAACTTTTTCTAAAGACTATTTTTATATTCTGTATTTCAGTTCGTTTTTAATGCCAGTACTCACCGCGGGCTCATATAAAACTAGATTTACCATTAATCTTGCATTTAAATCTTCTGCAATTTTTGGATCAAAATTACCCAATTTCCATGATTGAAATTTCTTTCCCTTCCTGCTGATCCATTGACCTAAAATTTAGTATACACTTGCAATTATATATTGTATATTCAGTATAATTTTAAATCCAAGAGGCCGTCGCACAATGGCCAAAAGTATTAAAAACGGTTTAGCGAATTCTGAAAAAGTAATTACGCAGATACATAGCAAAAAATCCAGCTAACCCAAACCAAAAAGAATTTGTGAAAAAAATCCTCCATATTTGCAATCATGACACGAGCTTAAAATAGGAACAATGCGAAAAAATTAATTTGTAAGTACAAATTTTTGATTCTATTCTTCCTTTTATAGACCCACCTCCTGTAAAATTTATCGAATTTTTATTATAGAGCTGAAGGGAAAGACTCTGATGTGTACATAAAATAAATAATATGCAATATAAAATGGAAAAAAATGTATATATAAAATATTGGTAAAATTTTAAGTTTCAGTATACATACATATCGTGCCCACATTTAGTATGCAGGTATTGTAAATGTTTTCGTTTTGTCATTTTTAAAATAAAAAAATAGGAACTTCTTTAGAAATAAAATAAATGTGCTTGTTAATTTTCTCCAAAATTCATAAAATTTAGTACTTAGTACTCTAGTACGCGGTAATAAGATATTCTTTGTTATCTTCCATGTTGGAAAATCCTGGCTTAAACGAGAAGGGCACACCGAATTTCATCAAAAATATTTTTATTTTTTTTTAATTTGCGCCTGTTTTTCTACAATTACTGGACGATAATGTAAACCGATTTTGACGATCTTTCAGATTTATGCTTTTCTCGTTAAAACCAGCACATGCTCTAAATTTCATCAAAATCGGATAGTATTTACTATTTCCGCCCACAAGAGCTGTTGGCGTGGTAGCGGGTTGAATTTTAGCATTTTCCACATTTCTTCATTCCTAAGTGCCGAACAGCGCATATACGAAATTTCAGCCAATTTCTAGTAGGGTTACTATTTTTGGCCGCAGCTTACATGGGGACGTCCCACTGTGCGTCGCCACAAAAATGAGAAGTGTATACTTTTTTACAACCCTTGTTTAGGCCTCTTAATATAGAATACAGTATTATGAAAAATTTTCAAATCTAATGTGGCCGCTACCACAAAATGGCGAATTACATATTTCTTTCAATGCCCTCAATATGGATATCAAATCAAAGAGCAGATAGAAAGCATTTCATTTGGTTGACCGAATAATACAATAAAACTGAAATCTAGGTATCTAATCAAAAAAGGACTTTGTTAACTTCGATTTGTTAATTTAGTTTTAATGTTTTCACTGTTTAAACTGTATTGATACCCGTATTGAGGGGTTTGTGAAAAATATGAATCCTCCATTTTGTGACTGCGGTCATCTTGGATTTACAATGGTAGATACTGTGTATACATAATTCTATTGTCGTCAGAACTAAAGTTGCGTATCAAATTGCAGGTCTATAGGTCAACAGAAAGCGCAGGAAATTTCAGTTCCTTAAGCAAAGTTCAAAAAGACCCACACACACGTGTGAGGAGAAATGGGTTAAAATGTTCTACAAAAATATGGGCAATTAAATTTTACTGTATACCCTTAAAGAGAAGTTTAATGGTAATTGTAGTTTTATACGAGATTTTTCAAATAACTTAGAACAACTTGAGCCCAAAGAGAGAGAAGAACTTCAAATTCAAATGTAAAAAAATTGCGCCTTATAGTCATAAAACAGCTGGTCGTCCAATGTGCCAGAGCGCTCATCCGCTTTCATAATTCTTATACCACATTCGTTTCTTTTTTGGGCTGTCGCACAGTGTTTTTGAAAAATTTATGGAATATAAGAAATTAGATAATAGAAAAAATGTTAAAAGCTCACGTAGCGGAAAACTGAAATCGTGCAGTGCATGCGGTGAGTGAGTGTGGTGTTTAGCAACAAAACGGCAGGTGGTCCATTATTCTAGAGCTATTTCTCTTTTATAAGTTGCCATACGGCATTTGTGTCTTTTATTACTCGTCTCATTTTGTTGCACAGTGTAATCAATGGAGGATAAATAACCACAAATTGGTTTACTGCAGCGCTAGACCGAGCGATTCAATATTCATCAGCCAACAAAGTACATACTTACTACACTAAAAAAATTGGTTAAATAAAAGCAGAATAAGGACAACAAAAAAGGAAAAAAACACAAAACAAAATTGCCTCTCACTAGGCAAGTTGCCAATTTTTCTGCCATTTCTACTTTCATTTTCGTAAACTGTATTTGGCTGTGTTCCGATGCACCGACAACTCGACGACTATTGATTACATTTTTAATTGAGGTAGAGTCACATTTGAGATTTACGAAAATCTGTACACATTTTTTTTATTTGTCTTTTAAAATTTACTCTTTTTCAGCTGTTGCCAAAAAAACTTGCCGGCTCGGCTGCATTGATTGGTTGGTTGGCAGCTGCAACAAAAGGTCAAGTTTGTTGAATTTCTTGGAAAAACTTTAATGATAATGGCAGGCAGGAAGGCAGGCATTGGCACAAAGCATCGGCGTGAATAAAGCAAGTGGCATTAAAAATGCATATAAAACAAAAACAAAATTAAAAAAAAACATGCACTTAGAAGTGTACGAACGAGTCTACGTTTGCTGAGCGAGAATAATAAAAATCTTGGCGAATGCGCCTGCAAAATTTTACAGCTGGCTACACCATAAAAGTGCGTGCTTGTGTGGCGGCTATCGCTTCACTTTCAGATCAGCGGCCAGACTATCGGATGTTAAGTTTTAACCCTTTGCTCGCTTTGGATACATCCCTCTCTACTTGAAAAGGCAAATTTTTTTTCAAGATCTTTTTGTCAAGCAACATGGAAGTTTTCATTTTTGTGGATTTCATGAAATATTCACTTATTGCACTATGGGCGAGGTAGGGATCAAAACTGGCCAAAATACAAAATTATATCGGATTGGCCTGAAACTTGCCACTTGGGAGTTGTTGGCGTCGCTGATTAGGAATCTGGAATCAGATAGGAAAAATTCAAAATGGCGGATTCAATATGGCTGACAATATTTTTTTTTAATTTGTTGAATTTACTTGAAAATCGTTTCGTGGGTGTTTGTTTTTGACGTAACAAACTGTAAATTTAGTATCCGATTTTATAAATTCAAATTGGCCTATTCAATATCACTTCCAAAAAAATTTACGACATCAGTGTATCCCGTTGAATTCGCTTGAGATTCAAGATTAAGAAAAGAATGTTAGATTTTACGAATTTAAAATGGTGTCAGAAAATTTTCGAAAACCATTGGATTTCAACGACCTTAGACCTTAATGTTAAGTCTATATTAAAAAGTAAGTTAACAATATCTCTTTTTGTAAACTGCATCATGTTGGATTCAAGTGGATTTTTTTTTATAAAATAGCATGAACCCGCGGCTCAAACCGCCGAAATTCGAATGAGTCATAATATAATATGTATGTATATGATTTAAAATTTGTATGATGCAGAGACTATAAGATATAAATTTTGGGTGGGCTTTCCAAAACGGAACCAATCGAAATTTCAGCGAAAGTATAAGGAATTTCATCATGAAACTTGGTGAGGATGTTGGGGGAGGCCTCCTCAACATGAATTGTTCACTCTCACAATATAATTGCTAATAGTATTTTAGCAATTTGTTGTTAAATAATGTCTACTATCACCCCCTAATTTTTTTAAAATATGCCACTTATCACTTATATTTTGTGTTACATATTATATTTTCAATGCTCACATGCGTATTTTATGCTTTTATTATATATAATTCACCAATTAATGAAGTAAAACGCGTTTATAAATTTGTGTTCACGTTTTACCACTTTTCACAAACAAACAGAAATAACAATGGCCGACAGTAAGAGCAAATATGTGCTGCCATACGTTTTAAAAGTAAATACGCCACTATTAAAGCATTTTATTAAAACGCGGCCAACACAAAAAGGAGTTGTACGTAAAATCGTCATATTTTTATGGCAACCTTATTCCAACGGTATTTCTTTTATTCTCTTCCAATTTTTTCGCATGCAGAAGCTTTTTTTTAATATACTTTCATAAATTATGAAATTTTTTTATATAAAATCGCGCGATTTTATATAAAACACCCAGTAACCATATATTAATATAGTTCTTTATATTCTAAAAATCGATACTTCCATAAATAATGAAAATTTTTAATTAAAAATCGCGCGATTTTTTATTAAAAATTTTCGCCTGCGGCGCTTTATATTCTAAAAATCGATACTTCGATGAATAATGAACATTTTTAATAAAACATCGCTTTTTATTATAAAATCGATACTTCGATGAATAATGAACATTTTTAATAAAACATCGCTTTTTATTATAAAATCGAAACTTCGATAAATTATGCAACATTTTAATCCAAAATCGACCAATAAATAATTAAATTTTTTATTAAATATCGCGCGATCATTATCTGCATTTTTTTATTGCTTCCGTTTTGTGTTTTTGAGGCATTTTTTCATATGTATGGCAGCACTGACATTTCACTTCAATTGGTGTACGAAGCAAAAGGTGAGGTTAAATTCGGTATTTTTTGCAACTTTAAATGCGAATTACTTTAAAACTATAAGCCTCCGGAGGGTGGGGTCTTCAGTTTTAAAATCTGAAAAAGCTCCTCTATACTCCCTAATATTTTGTTTTTTCAAAACCTGCACCCGTTTTGGAAAATTTTCCCTAAATTTTTTATATCAAGCACAATAACGTTCGATTTTATGTTTTTTTTTTTTTTTGTAAAGTACTTCAAATTTCAAATTTTTGCAGTACACTTATTTCTTAAAAAAGTGGGAATGTTAATAAACTCTTCTGCCTTCTCGAAGTTAGATAGAGAAGCAAAGCGCTTGGGTCTGGTAGTGAACGAGGAAAGAACAAAATATCCCCACAATCAAGCAGTTGGGGTATCCAATCACATTTGGTAGCTATAATTTTGTGGTACTAGATAACTTCGTCTAATTAAGAGCCCGCATTAACACCAATAATAGCTGTTACCTTGAAATTAAGCGTTTAATTTGCACTGAGTATGCAATTGAGTATCTGATGAGGGGTTAAGGGAAAGATTTAGCGAAAAATTTATGGTTCTATTTGCACTTGTGACTGCGAGTACCGGATATGATGGGCCGATAAGCTGTTTAAGCTTACCAACATCATTGACACGGGAATGCTTCAGTACTGGCAATAGAGGATGAGAGCTGGAAAGGCTCAACATCACTTTGATTTGTAAATCTGTCTAGCACGGAGAAATCTTGACCTCTGAATAAGCGAAGATATATGTATATAGCTAAGTATATGTATATTCGTATACATCATTTCAGTGTATCGACCTATGGTATAGGTATTGGTGTGCATATGTAAATTGCTTAGCCAACCAGCAGGCAAAGGGTTAAAAACTTTGTATTCTAAGAGTTGAACATCTCATTAAAGCTATGCACTTGCCATGTTCTTATACTTGTTTTTCGTGTTTTTTTTGTAATTCCTCTTGTATTCTTAACTTGCTGAGTTTTTCGCATTCCTTACGCTTTGGTGTGGCATCTTCTGATTGCACTTTTCGAAATATTTACCACGACGTTTACTGCATCAGCTTCATCACCGACTTCAGCACCAAGGCTGCTGCTTATCGGTGTTCTTCTTCATCTTTTCGTAGCGCTTTTGCACTTCTTATCGTTGTTGGATACTGGTGTCCGTCGTTTCTCCGTCCGTCTGTCCGTCCGTAAAACATGACCGACCGAAACAAAAGTCGCTCACCTTGGACTAAATTTAAGCTCATGAGCAGCGATGTACAAATATTTTTATCTACTATCATACCCTATAAGAAATTCTTTATGGATTGAAAGTTCTTTAAAAAAGGATTAAAACACTTGGTTTAAGTTAAAATATAAATTAGATACCTATTGGTCAACAAATGTCAAACCTACCAATCGTTGGAATCGAAATAATCTTTGATTTGCATGAACCTTGATCAGAACTTTTCTTGTATCATATGACGAAGTTCTGCGAAATGAAAAAAAACTAATGGTGATTTCGTTTCTTCCCAAAAATGTTGGCCTTTTACGGTGCAAAATGTGTTTGATGTTACACTCAACCCTGTAAAGGGGCATGTTTTTACCCTCTTGTCCTTGTCTGGCTCACGCGTTTCAAAATATTGTCGTTTTAAGAAACCATCTGGTTTTCAGGGCAACCTTCTCCCCTAAAAAAGCTTCAAATGGTAGATAATGGGCCTTTTTTGCCTAACAAGAGTGTGAGATTTTAGGAAACGAACACAAAATTTTCAAACCGTTTGCCTTTATTTTATAATCGAACACGAAAAGAGAAAAGGCCAATCAAAAGGCAACATTATTTGGTAGAAAAGAAAACATCATAGAATTTTTTTTCCGAAAGTTACACAAAATTCGTAATTTCACAATTTCCGGGATCTTGCGAGTTATTCAAATATCTCAAAAACTGATATAGCTCAAAACCAAAGTTGTTCTGGTATCGTTTTAATGCTGATATTTTGGGCTATAAAGAAAAAATATAGATAAAAAATGGAAAAATTGACAGAATTTTGAAATAAAAAAATCTTAAAAAAAAATTTTTTTTTAATTTATGGGTAAATTTTGTTATACAATACCTCCAACTGCTCTTAAAAGGCCCTGAAATTTTCATGAAGTTTGTTTTAGAGTACATATGTCTAAGTTTTTGAACTTTGTAAAAAAGTATCTTTTGCTAACTCTAAATAAAGTCATGTTAAACAATTTGTATATAGTTAAATTCTGTTTTTAATCTAGAGTAGGGAATCATTTTATTAATTTCAAAAATTCATCTTTTAAAAATGCGCCATTAAAATTTCAGGATTTTTTAATATCAATCAAAGATTTGTATAAAAAAAATTAAGCCATAAACTTATATGTAATTTTTGCTTTTACGATTTTTTGAATTTCAAAATTCCGTTTTTCCTTTTATTTTTTTCTTAAATGTCTTTTTCTGGATAGCCCCAAATATCAACTTTAAAACGAGACCAGTACTATTTTTGCAATTATAAGAGTTTTTGAGATATCCAAAAAATAAATTTGCGAAATCCGCGAAATTGTGAAATTTTTAAACTTTTGAAAAAAACTTTCTTTGTTTTATTCCTTAGGTAGAACTTCGTTATATGATAAAATTTCTGAGCAAAATTCGTCTACATTAAAAATTATTATTATTCCAACCATTGGTCAATTTGACATGGATTGACCCATATGTCGCTACTGGTTTATCATAACAGTTAAAATTCTGATTCTGTATTTAAAATTTAGCTATGTAGATATGTTCGTACATATGCATTTCCTATAGGACATTAACAAGTCTTGCATGGTTGCAAAGGACAGCCAAGCGCCACAGTTGCTTCCGTTTGTACACCAGCTTCTTGCATTAATGTATGCATACATATGTATGTGATTAGTAGTAATGCTGCATGTTCTGTACTTTTATTTTATGCTTTTAATTATTTTTGGTTAAATTTTTTCTTCTCCCTGTTCCTCTTTTTTTTATTGCATTCTTAAACCCGGCACATGTTCACTGTTCCATTAAATGATAAATAAACAAAAGATTTGCGCGCGCACGCGCTTAAACGGCGGTAAAGTGCTGAGGAAATGGCAAAGATTAGCGAAATAAATAAAATAATCCCATACCGAATGCAAACGTAGACAAAAAAGACAACGCAAAGCGGACAACACAAATGGGAGTGTTCTCAAAAAACCAATTCCAAAAAAAAAGGAGACGGCGGCAGACAGACAGTCCAGTAGACAAATGAATGCTTTGAATCATGATATATTATAAATTCAGTGGAATTTTGAGTAGCAAAAAACGAACAGCCACAACAATAACGTCAGCAATATTAAATACATGCTTTGAGCCGAATTAAATAAAAAAAAAAAAAAAAAAATACAGGGCTGCTTAATAGGTTTATTTTTAGTTTATATTTTATTGGGACTTGGCACACTGTAACTTCTTAAATGGACTCCTTACTGCATGCGGTCATTCACTTAATAGAGTTCACAAGTGCTTATTGCTTAAAATTAGAGAACATTTAATTTCCTACAATGAGAAATAATAAATTGAAAAAAGATCCTTATTTGGACCTACCTTCTTTAAATGGGCATACCCTTTCTGCTTCGCTTTACAGTAAGTATTTGGGAGTCATTCTCACACCGAATGTCCCTGGAAGTCCCTGAGGTTGAGGGAACTTAAACTATAGAGAGAATGTACCTACGGGAATGTACGTATCCTTTACTCCTTCAACGACCCAAGCATTTGAGAAAAAATCTTACTACATCCGCCCTTTGCTTTTCTTCAAGAAACTTCTTCGGCGATATGTTTCCACCAAGAGAGGAGTGGTAGGATCGTAGTTTTACCGAACGCTTTGAAGTATCTACTTTTACGTACGGCTGAAAAATGGGTCATGGTGTAGAGGCGAGAGTTTTTCCAATTTTTCTTCAAATCGAAGCATTTATTTGACTACCGAATTCAGGCAGTGTTTTTTAGACAGAGGCATTTGCTATCAAACAGGCGTGCAAAATAAATTTAGCCTCGAAGCTAGCTGGGACCAGAATTGTAATTTTCTCGGATAACCTGGCAGCGATCAAGGCGCTTGGTTCTGTAGCAGTGCAGAGAGAACGTTAGGGCTTTAGCTAACAGACATGTCCTTACATTGATCTCGGTGCCAGGCATAGCAGAATGGCAATGAGGTGCTCCACGAGCTAGCCAGGAACGCGTCGACTCTGGATGTCTCAGAGACATAGGAGGTTCTTGTGGCTCTGAGCTAAATCAAGGATCGATCTTTCAGCGATGACTGGTAGGAGGTGGAAGGACCTAAAATTCTGTACGCCCACCTACTTCGCAAAATGCACTGCATTTCTAATTCAACTGAACAGGAGGTATTTATCTTGACTGAATGCCATTATGACGGCATATTTAATCTTCGTTTCGCTACGATGACGCGACGATATATGGGGACAAGACCATTTCGTTAACCTAACCTAACCTTACCTAACCTTTTTTATTCAATTTGTGGAGTGTATCTTGGTACTAATGAATGGTACTCATGCTCCCGTACCTATACGGTATACGGTATTTTTGGAGCGTTTATTGTACTAAATTATAATTGGTACTTCATGTAGTAAAACCGTTCGACCGTTTTTCTTAGGCATTCAAGTCTTCAAAAATTGTATTGCATGCATCTCAGCAAACGTATAAAGGACTATGATTTGGGGGCATGCACCTGGGAATATCTCTACCTTCAATGGGATTGATGTATCTGCACGGCTGGCTAATCTGCTCGGAAAGCTTAAGGCTGACATCACGTCATCCGAGAAATGCGAGACAAGAAACACTTCGAGTCTTGCCACATCTCTTACAGCTGTCGTGTAAAATAGGGCAAATTCGATGTTGGATTTGTGCTGGGAGATAGACTTCGTGCTATCGAAAATTTGCAATAAAAGGCGACATTCTTCAACATCTTGTCCATGTGCGACCAAGGAAGAAAAGTAGCCAGTAATGTGGTTGTCTGCAGCAATAAGTTCTACCTTAAAAAAGTCACCAGGCTGCTTTGTTCTCTCCTGATCGAAAGACAAGAAACCAGATCAATCATGTTGCAACAGACGTAACGCATGCTTCGGAACACCACCTTGGGGAAGAAAAAAGTATTGTGTAGAATAAAAAAGTGTCCTTCTACCAATGCAAGGAAAGCTCAACGGCTGCAATCAAAACAGACGGCCAGTACATTCGTTACTCGACTCTCATACTCGAACTCAGAGAGCACTTCTCAACAAACCGGCAAAAGCGACAAAGACTATTCCACGATGGGGAATGTCACGCTGCTGTAGACAAAACAGATGCCGCCGACAGGGCCACGTTAAAATGGCGCGCAACGCAAGCTTTTTATGGCAGATGGAAAAACGATCGCAATTTTTATCAGAAACTTTGCCAAATTATGGAGGGTTTCAAGACCAACCACGACTTATATTCAGAGCTTGCTTAAATTATAGAGAGAACAGCTCTTGACCCTTCAGTTGGACCCGGTTCCCCAGTCTAAGTACGAATAGCAATCTCGCGACTGAAAAATCATAAAACTGCTGGAGCTGTCGGCCTGCGATGGAGGTAAAAGTAAGTTTGGTGACTGGAGTTTGGGTGTGCTGTGCCTAACTACCATGGGTGCAGCCTTCTAAGTCTATGCTATAAGGCCTTATTCCGTATAAGTATGGCTTTAGACCTAATAAATTCAACTTAGGCCAGGAATTCACCATACGTCGAGTGATGGAAGGAACCCGTCACACGATGTTCGCCAGGTGACCATCGTTTTTTTTCCTTATAGTCTTTGCGCCGATCTAATTCTCCCATTGAATAACCCTGTATTGAAAAGTTTATTGCTATCCAGGTAACTTTATGAAGCACTTGGTGATTCAGCATTTTGGGCAGCTGAAATCGGATTTACAAGCGTTCTCACCAGACAAAGGTGACGCTTAAAGTTGAGCAATAACTGGATACCCACAGAGTGTCCATTGATATGTTGAACGTTGAACAGAAAATTAGCTAAAATAAAGTAAAAAAACAGCAATTGCCAAAATAAATTTTGTTAAGGTCGACCGCATCGGATTACCAGATGGCGGTAAGTGCGGCTGCTACCACCGGCATATGTGTGTACTGAAATTTGGATGTGTGTCAACCGTCAACCGTCAGCAGCTTAGTCGCTTGCTGGAATATGAAAGTTTAAAGGAACGTAAAATAAATAAGAAAAAAGTGCATATGTATTAGACTGGATCACCAAAACAAGTTGCGGTTTTTTCCGCCGGGTTTACAAAATGTATTATATTTGAAGCCTTTAATCAAAATATTTGGGAAAAATGTTAGGATTTACGTGAGTTCGGCCGATTTGAAATTACCTCCAATTTTTTTTTTTTTTTTATGAATAAGAATAGTTTCTTAAAGAATTTTTTTAAACAAATTCCTTCAGACGACGAAACAGTTTAAGCTTAAAAAATCTGCATAAAAATAATAAAAAAAAATTCTACGGAATAGTTATAATGAGATTTTTGTTGTTGTTTTTGAACTCTTTTCAAAGAATGGTTCTAAGAAAAACTTGAATAACTAGGACAAAACTATGCCAATTTAAACTTATAGGTATCAGTGGAAAGGCATTTCCTCAATCTTTTTATTTCTTTGAAAAACCCCCCCTTTTTTCAAGTAGTTATCAACACGACTTAATTCTACTTTTAATGACGCTCGTTCATCCAACCTTTCTATTTCATACTTTGAATGAGTTTATTTGCAAAGAAATAAAAAAGTAAGAAATTATATTTCCAATCATACCTCACAAGTCTAAATCGGTAAAGTTTTGGCTGAGTTATTCAAGTTTTTCTTAAACAAATCTTTGAAAAAAGTTCAATCACGGCCTCAAAAATGTCATTATTATGAGTCCGTAGAAACAGTTTTTAGATATTTTTATGCAATTTTTTTATGCTTAAACTGTTTTGTCATCTGCAGTGATTTTTGTTTTTCAAAAAATACTTAAAAAACAATTTTTATTCATAAAACAACTAAAGTTTTGGAAATATTTTCAAATTGGACCAGCTCACGTAAATGTTAGCGTTTTGCCGAAATATTTTGATGCAAGTCTTAAAATATAATAGGTTTTATAATTCCAATGGAAAAATAGTACAGTCTAATATGAATGCATGTATAAGTAAATCTATGAAATCAGGTAAGGACGTCGAGTATACGGCTGTGATGAAACTCGTTCACTCCTTAATTGGCTTTAAGTTTTTAAGCTTTTAATTTTAGATTTAACTTTAATTCAGAAGAGTTCTTTTGCACACAAAATTTTACGCACAAAATGATGTGCATATATATTCGCGAAACCATGAGTCAACTATAGTAAAACTGCGTTTTTAGTTTTTCCCTCTGACGTCAGAATTAAAAAAAAAATATTAAAAAAAATCAGTGGAATGCAGAAAACCAGCATGGGTATCAATTAAAGAGAAAAGTCTGTCGAATTAAAGCAGTTTTTTTTGATACAATAGCACGACTAAGTAGGTATTAAAAATGTCCTTATAAAATTGTATCCTTGAATATCCTTGAAATTTTGCAATAATTACTTTTGAGAAAAAAAAAGATATGTTAAGGACTAATATTTCGTCCCTCTAGCTTTATTAGCTTAGGAAAATAAAATTAATTAAAAGGACATTTTCAATACTAATTCGACTTGTGATCTGAAAAATTTTATATATTTTTCTTTAATCTGCAGGATTTATCTTTCATTTGGTATTCTACATTGTACTGCATTTTTGAAATGATTTTGAAATTAATCAAATCTTTCAAACTGCAAAGTCCTTTTAAAAAATCCTGACGTCAGAGAGAATAACTATAACGCAATTTTACAGTATTAGGTCAATAGTTTCGTGAGTATATTGGCAGCTTCGCTTGTTTTGATTTTTTTTTTTTTTTTAACTTGTCTTTGATTTAATATACCATCCCATATCATTAAGGGTATAAAATACGCAGTAGTTAATCTTCAACCCTTTTGCTCTGCCGCCACCACTGCTGCCGCTCTTACAGCTATTACTGGGACAACAAAAAAAAAGGGTTTCTTTCACATTGCGTAAAACGGAAGCCGGGATTAGTTACACGATAAAATATCAGTTAACGCTTATCTGATGTTTAGATGTTTGCGGTCACGAGTGCAAAAGTGGCACATTTAGGTACTTACTACATACATACATCGTATGTAGATTAGGGTGGTCCAAAAACAGTAAAGTCGGAATTGCAATGCTCTCACCCCCTAGGATTATTCTATACCGAAAAAATATATCCCTATTTTTTTATTTTGAAATCAAATAATTTTTAGAGGTCTCTCAAAGCGTTCAAAGTTTTCCATTTATATGGGAAAAAACTTTTCGTAGAAATGGTATAGAATTCTAAAAACAGCAACATTTTTCTATCGAACAACTCTTTTCATCTGCAGAAGATTCCCTATAATAATACCCAATTGTTTATTTAACCATTTTTTCAGCGCAATTATAATTTATAGGTCCCCCCAAAACCCACAAAAACCCCAAAAAATGCAATGGGGGGACAATTAAAAAATCGTTAGTATTAAAAAATGGTTAAAAAAAATAATTGGGTATTATCACTGTAAGTCACCTGAAGAGAAGCAGAGTTTTCCGATCGAAAAATATTCATATTCAAGAATTCTATACCATTTCCACGAAAAGTAGTTTTTTTCCCATATAAAAATATATGGAAAACTTTGAGCGCTTGGAGCGACCTCTGAGTAGGGATATACTTCTCTGGATATAGAACAATCCTAGGGGGTGAGAGCATTACAATTACGACTTTACTGTTTTTTTACCACCCTAATGCAGATACTCTCATCTGTTGCTCTATCTCAGACCACTGTTCTGCGTGTTAAAGCCAAAAGTGCCAACATTTGCCATTCCAGTGGGTAATATTGCTTTTATTCGTTCGTTCGTTTTTTGAATGCTTCTGTTTTCCATTTTTGTGGTTTAGCGTCAACTTTGTCGTTGTTGCGGTTACTGTATTGGCCTTTACAACTAACCAATACCGCAAAGCTTCTTGTCGTTATCACCTTGTTTGCCAGCTTCTGTTAGCCATGCTTCAGCACTTATTTGCATAGGATTTTTGTTTCTGCTAACTAAAATGCAAAATATTTCTAAATTTTATTTATGTGCTTATAAAATATATGTATGTTGTTCATAACTACATATGCATGTGCGAATACTAAATATGTATGTATGTACATATGTACATAAATAACTTTAGTGTAAAATATTCTGCTGAATAATTGAAATTGTTTTCGTGCTATCTGCTGGCTTAGCTGTGTGCTGATACTCGTGCTCGAGAAGTTGCAGATTTGCTGCTAGAATTTGCATCTACTTACGGGCGAGCATACCCTGCAGGGAAACCGCGGACTGGTGCATAAAATTTCTAGTTCCGTACAAAATCTTTATCGCCAAAAATGAACTAGTCCGATAGGAACTAGATCCCCACCAGTTCAAAATCAGCGAAATGTGGGACTCTTAAAAAAACTATTTTATTTCTCTTTTTTCATTAGAAATCTATATCTAAATTGACGAATTTAGAACTGGTTCGAAATTATAGAAAAAGGGACTTAGAACGAACTAGATCTTATCTGTCGAAATTAGAACTAATTCGAAACTATCGAAAAAGGGATGCAGCGGGGGGCTTGTTTACTTTACATAGATATGTGTTTGGCGGCTTTTTCGTTCAAATTGACTTTCATTCTGTACTTCGTAGATGCTATTTCATAGTTTGGTAATACAAACAAAACTTTGTGTTAACATATTAACATCTTGGGGCCGTCTGGAATCTAAGAAATAACAGCGAGCACCTCTGCAAACTCAGTTACAGCTAAAGGTATGTAAACGTACATTTCTTACAATCATTCAAACAAATTTAATTTCAAATTGAAAACACATTTCTTCCAAAATAACTTAAAATCGCACACACGGAAGAACCAAAAAGATTGAAAAATCATGATACTTTTTTCTTTCGTCTGTCGATTTTAGAATTGGTTCGGAACTATAGAATTTAGGTCTAGTTCGGAACTATCGAAAAAGGGATGCAGTGGGGTGCATTTGACACTTCCTAGGACATCGCTGTGTTAAATTCGCCAGTTGCTTGCATGCAAAAGAGATTTATCGCGAACCAGTACTGGGTCTAAATGTACTAGAAGCGCAACAGTTCAGAACTAGAGATTTTCCCCACAGGGTATGCACATATGTATGTATGTATGGGAAATAATAATATTACTGCGTTGAGTATTCGGCAGCATTTGTTTGAATTTCGCATTAAATTTATATTATTTCCTTTGACCTTTGGTTTTTTGGAAGTATATTAACAAAATATTTAGAAGAATTTTGCTTTATAAGTAAATAAATCTCACAGTGCAAAAATTTCGGTGCCATTGTCGGGGGTGGAATGATTCCAAATCAAGATGAAAGGCCTAGAGCCATATAGTAAAACCTTCAAATCTTTTTGTATTCTCAGGTAAAATTATTTTGTAGGGCCATAAGTATAAAGTTAGCAATTTTTTGCCTGAGTGTTTTTAGAATATGTGGAAAAAAGGTTAAAATTCGTACCAGTGTGAAATATGTACGTATTTTGGTTACATATAATAACAGTACTTTCAAAAAAGTAAATAAAAAACCAAAATTTTACATATGTATATTTAAAAAAAAAAGTTTTTTTTTGGAATACCGTTGGGACACTCTGTGTTTAATTTTAGTCCAAAATGTATATCTATGCTTATAGTTCTCTACTATATATTTGGAAATAAAATACGTCAAGCCAAAATATTATTTCAAAGAATGTACATGTTTTTGGTTGGACATCGCTTCAGTCAACCGATTGCCTCGGTTCATCTTTGTCACCATTTTCAAGTGTATTCTACTTTGCATCAAATCTTACCTCGCTTCGAGACGAGTACATATATGTATTTGCAAACGTTGGTCTTATTATACAATTTTATGCCATTAGTAATGTTGAAAATGCCGCTAAGCAATAAGAAAAAATAATAATAATTGTAATGATCGCCAGAGCGTATGAGTAACTTTTTATTATTATCAAAATACTTTTTTAAATTCTGTAAATGGGTCCCCTTAAATAAAATCATTCTCTTAATTGAATCTACGATTTAGAGAAAAAAAAATACAATTCATTCTCACATACCTACATACATACATATGTATGTATGCAAACATATTATTTGCGAAAATCAAGTACCTACTTAAAGAGCATAAATTGACAAATTTTTGACAAATGACAGCCAAATGACACCTACATTAATGGACAAAATGCTGTATTAAATTTAAACGTTGTGAATAAGTAAAGAACATTTACAATGCAAATTAAGTGAAGACCACTTTAAAGTCAAGGCCATTCAAATTAAATTATTCTTTTGACTGGGATAAGTATGATGAGCAGCACATGTCAAGGTTTGAATACATTTATGTACATATGTACATACAATTTTGCATATAATTCAAGCAGTACTGAATATCTATACTAATGTATTTAAATGCAGAAAAAATTGTAGGAGTATTTAAAATTTCTTAAATTTAAGTGCAAACGTTTAAGTACATACGCGAGCGCAAGTACCCGACTATTTTTGAAAATCCACTTACCGACTGAGAAGTGCTACGTTCTTGCGCTTTAAGTTGAACTTTATTAATAAAAGTAATATAATTAGGGGATTCCCTTAAGCTCGAAAGTGGCTCGAAAACCACGAAACCTCGAAACTTTTCCAGCCTCGAAAAACAACTGTCAAAAATTGTATGAGTGGCGATTTTCGCGTGCCTCGAAAACTTTCGTCGCATTTTCAATGCTGATTTTATATGTATTTATTTCAGCTGATGCGATGTATTATACAAAAAACTCTGAATGAGCTGTCAAACTTCGGAATTTCTCCATTGTTTACGAGGCTGAAAAAAGGTGCATTCCCAAAAACAGCCTCGAAAACTTTCGAGGTTTTCGAGTTTTCTGCTCTTCGCGTTTAAGGGAATCCCCTAAGTATTTCGGCGCTTACGCTTTTGCTAAGTGTTTGGCTTAGCTTCTCCTTCAATTTGTGGTGTGCGTCTTGATGCTTTTACACAAATGGAGGGACCTACAGTCTTACGCCGCACCGTGGTCTGCGAGTAGCAGAAAGTCTATGTTTCGAAATGTCTCCAAATAGCCAACTTAGTGATTAGTTAGATTGAAGACATGTCAATTGACAGAATATAATGCTTTTTCGGAGAAAATGGCACTAGTAGTATTCAAATAGCTCTGGAAGTTATTGTTGTGTGAATAGTATTGTTACGTAAAAATTCGAACGGACATTTTACGGACGCCAGTGGTAATTAAATGACTGGCTTTTGTTGGGTTTGCTTCATTATGCAATTTCATAATACATATTTCCTAGCCCTCCCAGAGTTCAGAACATTTACATATATGATTTCAAGCATTTTCAATGACTGTATGAAAATTAAAGTAAGTACGTTGCGGTGTCGTCAGGTGACTGGTGATTGATATCATACTGTATGCACTTTAACTTAAAACATAAACAGACGGCAGCGTTGATCCGTATCAACTCGGGAATCCGGATTAAGTCCGAGTTAATCCGGATCAACGCTGCCGTCTGTTTAAGCTTTTAGTAACAGTTCAAATATCAGCTGCGTCCGCCTATGTCCTCCTCGCTAATTTTTCATAGACTGGACGCTTCACATTGGCAGATTCCTATATAAGACGGGGTAAAAGTAGTTATTGAGCTCCGATTTTAATGAAATTTTCCATGTAATAATTTAGTCTAGGATGAGGAAATGTAAAAAATTTTTTAGATTGGCGAACTCCTACGCTAACCACATTGGGGAGCATATATGGTAGATGTTATCCGATTTTAATAAAATTTACGTTTTGTATTTGTTTTGTGTAACTGGAGGGCGTGGCAATCGGCCATTTCAGATTTAAATTTCATTAAAATCGTACTATTATATTTCCGCCCCCTAGTGTAGTGGGCGTGGCAGTTTTTCAATCTATGCGAGTTTTCAGTTTTATTCATACCCAAGCAAAAATACTACAAATAAAAAATTATAGCCAATTCGAAGCACAATTACCACTTTTTGGCGAATTTTATATGGTGATCTGCCACTGTGCGCCGCCTCCGTACGGCTGATAGATTTTTATGAAAAGCTTTTTCATGGCAGAAATATACTCGAAGGTTTTCCATTGCCTGCAGAGGGCCGACAGCTGTTAGAAAACGCTTTTTCTAATTTAGATGCCTCCAGAGATCGAACCCAGATCCTATGGCCGCACCTTATAGCTAATAAAGGATCACTTTATTAAAGAAACAAGTTTAATATGAAATTTCTCGTAGTTCTAATGAAATTTTTAATACTTATATATGCACTATTTCAGCACTTTTCAATTGACTTTTTGAAAGTGAATTTAGATCAATTAAAAACTAAATTGAAAAGCATCCAACAACGCGACATAAGCCAGCTTTAGAAACAGACTAGTTCTCTAAATATTTGGCCAATCGATAGAGATGTGTGTGGCCTGGTCGGCAACGGTTTTTTTTTTTATTATTGCGAGCTATTTGGAAATGGTCTTTTATTAGTCCCAAAATCGTCCTAAAGTAGTGCTCCAATTGTCTCAAAAAGATTCCGAGCAAGGCCCAAAATGTTCCTGAACTTGTCTCTAAATGGCCAAGAACTAGGCCTGAATCGATTCCGATATGGTCCCGAACTAGACCTGAAATGGACCTAAACTAGTCGTAACCTAGTCTCGAAACGGCCCTGAACTAGGGCTGTAGTTTTCAATTTTACACACAAGAAGCAATTACAAATTTTCTGCTGAGTTAAGGCAAATTTTATCCGTACCGAGAGCTAAGATGTTTAGGGTTGCCACCTGTCAGAAAAACTAATTAAACGTTCGTTGGATTACAAAAGATGAGGTGTCAGACGAAAGAGATTGGCCCCTAGAAAATCTTAGTGTTTTCTTTTTTAATAGGGTTGCCACCTGTTAATATAATTACTATACCGCTTCAACCTCCTTACCGCTTCAACTTCATTAATATCAAGGTTTAACAGTTATTAAATATGCATAAGTATGTATGTGTGTAGATATGCATGTCTGCGTTTGTTTGTATGGGAACTTATTTATAAAAACGTTGGTGTAAGCTTAGTTAGTACAAACGAACAACGAAGCGCGCATAAGTTTTTGAGCGGGCCACCACATCCCCACGCCAAGCCACGCCACACTTCACACGCTCGCCATCACTAAGCCAACAGATTGGCATTTAGCTGACTTCAGGTGCGCCTAATCGCTTATTCACTACATAAATAGTAATCTATGTACAAATGTATATATCCACATATTTGTTGATACCAACACTGTCGTTAGTGGCTCACCCGTATAACCTCACTTCCCCTCTAGTACATAAATAAATCCATTGGATCTTGAACCGGACAGCTGTGAGTTGGCTTAGCCAAATTTGCGGTATCCACTATACGCCGCTGCCGCCGCCGCTTGGCGACAGTAACACAAAGCAGCTGACTCAATCATTTGCAAAAAACACGCAACGCCTCGCGACGGACCGTATGGCCTGCCGCAACATTAGGCAACCAACGAGCATACTCCTTCTATCTACTCGGCGTATGAAGATTTATGGCATGTGTTTTGGTAACACTTTGTAGCCATTTACTTTATTTAGGCAATTCATTTAAATTTCATTGTTCTTATTTTATTTTTATTTTTATTGACTGTGGCGGTTGCTTAAGCATGTACGAGTGGCTTGTTGACGTTGCTGTTGTCGCTGCCGTTTTCGTTTGAGGGGCTGCCTGTCACTCAATTATTTTAGCACAACAAAATTTGTTCAAATTCGACATTTTCGCAGTGAATATTTAGCTAAACTTTTGCCAATGCTGCTCTACAATGCTTTTTAGATTTTTCATTTTTTAATTCTCCGCTGTCGCCGTATTTTTGGGTGCACTAATTTATTTTCCCTGCTCAGAATCGACAAGTACTCCGACGACGAAACGTGAGCTGATTGTCGTTTATTTCCTCTGCTTGTGAGTTGTGGAAATTTGTTTAAGTTTCGCGGCATGATTAATTCTAATAAAGTTGGCATTGGCGTTGGTTGGCGGCTGTGACGGCAGCGCCTTTCAATTGCGGCCAAATTTGTGGTGTTGCGGCTGTCACTTTGTATGCACCAGTTCACTTATTTATGTTCTTATGTGCTATTTAAGCGCCGCGACTATCACCGCCACCGAGACACCAGTTGAATGCAAATGTGGCGTAATTTGACGGATTAATACCGATTTGCGCTTTAATTGCTTTTAAGTTTATTTTGACATATTTGGCGGCAGCACAACGGGCGGCTGCTTTTGTTGTTCTTTTTTTTTTTGTCGGTTTGTTTTTTATGGATATGATTTTTTCAATGTTATTTTAAGTTAAGTGCGCGTACAAAGATTAAGTGTTCGCGCCAAATAAATTGACTCTAATAGAGCGCGAAAGTAATTTAATACACATTTTTTCACTTACATACAGTACTTTCAACAAGAAGGCCTTAATGTCCAATAAAACAAACTATATTTCATTGCCTAGTGCGCAACATAGTTGTAAAAATAATCCGTTACTCGTTCTACGAAAAAAACTCATTTTAGAAATTTGTTCCGTATACATATGTATGCGAAACGTTGTACATGATCTCGGACTTGTCTTGAAACGGTCCCTAAATGGTCCCTTATCAGTCCCAAAATAATTTCGAACTAGTCCCAAATTGGTCACAAAATAGTCCTGAACTCGACAAAAAGTGATCCCGAAATGATCCTGAAGTAATCTCGAAATAGTCCGGAACTAATACCAAAATGGTCCTCAAATAGTCATGAACTTTTCCCGAAACGATTTCTGAACAGGTCTCTAACTAGTTCTTAACAGGTCGCGAAATGATCCCGTACTAGTTCCGAAATGGTCCTTAAATGTTCATTTGTACACACTAGCAGCATTACAGATTTTGAAAACCGATTAAAAATAAATCTTTTTAAAACAACACAAACTTATAGATAAGAAGAAACACTTTGGACCTGCACTCCATCCCTCCCGACGCATAACTGGAGGGTTATCTGGCTAGAAAGGACCGATGAATCTTATTGATAAGCGCTGATACTGCTCAATGCAGAGTCCCTCGATGCGCCCAGCGATACCAAGGGAGGGTCATATTCTATGGATTCGAGAAGATGCTTCTAAGGATCTTCCCGACCGGAGCCAAAGCTGATGACCCTCAGCCTCCAGTAGCGCCGGAGGAAAGTAGCAAAGAGCTATTAGACTCAGGGAACCCGATTGGTGGACCGACTTAAGAATGAAATGGCTCCTAGGAGCTTCTTTTCTGACTACTCTCCCTCAAGGGAGGATTGGTTCGGGCGGAACTTTTGGGGAGGGAGAGCATAAGTTCAGGCTACCGGGCTTCCGCAGTGTATACCAGGCCAAAGTGGCTTTTAAGGAGGCTGTGGATTCATTGCCGCGGAGTGCTATAACAGTCAGGGAGGTGAGCATTAATTATGATAGCCAAGCGGCTCTCTCTTTAGGTCGCGTCGGAATACTTCTATATTAGGCTTATTTGGGTTCCGGGTTACAGCGACATTGTTTTAAATTGTGTGACTGACGACTTGGCCAAGAAAGGCACTCATGAAATATTACCGCCGAATAAACAGCGGCTGGGGTGCCATTGATCACATGTGGTATACTCTTGGACAGATGGGCCTCATGTCAGCTCAGCGGGTGCTGGGCGAAAACCTGGCCGAGGACCGACAGGGGGCGAGGGCATTCCTCACACTCACAAAGCCGGAGCTCTCACTTTTGGTAGGGGTTCTAACGGGTCACTATCCAATCGGTATTCACGCAGTAAGGCTGAGAACACTACCGTACCCCGCTTTTCGCAGTTTCCTGGAAGATGATGACGTGGAATCACCTTAGCGTAGCGTTTGCGAAGCTACGGTTAGAGTACTTTGGCTCTCACATCCTTAATAGCCCCGAACGGCAATCTTATAATGTCTAAGTGAGCCCCGAATGCACGGGGCTGCCACCTAACCTACCCTATCCTATAGATAATATAAGCCAAATGATAATAAAGCCCAAAATAAATAAAACTATTTGTAAAAATTAAATTAAATTTGAAACAAAACTAATTTTTAAAGAATTAAATGCACTAATTGAAACAAAATTAAATTAGAAAAAGGAAAAAATTAAGTAAATAAAAAAAGAGAAATAGTACTTAAAAATTAAATTAAATTTACAAAAATGTATTTATTATTGTTAAAACAAAACATAAAAATTGAAAGTAAATTTAACTAAAAAAGACAAAAAAATAAAATCCTGAAAACTTAGTGAAATAAAAAATATATATTTTTCTCTTTAATGCAATAAACACTAAAACCAAAAAGAAAATTTAATTGAAACAATAAAAATAATTTACTTAAAAGGGAGAAAAAAATTAAATACGTTTCTTAAAATTTCATTTAATTAAAAAATATACTTTGTTGTTAAAAAATTTAAATCTAACAGAATATATAAAAAATTCATATAAAAGGGCTCTAAAAATTAAAAGCAAATTTAAAAATACAATTAATTTATTTGTCAATGTTATTGTGGCTTATTAACATTTTTATTTTTAATATTTTTATTGAGCTTTGTACCACGATTGTTTATTAGGAAAAATTGAAAAAGCAACAAAGTCTAAGCGGTAGAAGTTATAGCCGCTATTTCGGAGATCACCACATCTCTTCATCAGACTTCTTTTTTTCTAGGCTTCAGCAGGGATCGAAGCACATCCCGTACATCCCGTAAACTCTTGTTGCTCATAGCTCAGTGGTTAACGCTTCTGACTTTGAACATCGAATTCGCAGGTTCGATCCCTGCTGAAGTCTAGAAAAAAAGAAGTCTGATGAAAGATGTGGTGATCTCCGAAATAGCTGCTATAACTTCTACCGCTTAGACTTTGTTGCTTTTTCAATTTTTCCTAATAAACAATCGGGGTACAAAGCTCAATAAAAATATTTAAAAAAAACAATTTATTTATTTATTTAGTAAGTCTACAGAAAATTCGCACAGAAAGGAAGAAAAAGAAAAAAATATAGTAAACAAACAATTCGCTTCCCGAGGTTTCGAACCTGGCACACCGGTGCCTTGCTCACTCGGCCATTGCGACTGTTGGAGCGACGCGATCTAAATGATATACAAATGCTTTAAAAAAAAAA
>NW_023458555.1:36993983-36996111 GCF_013731165.1 Rhagoletis pomonella | reverse complement strand
TTGGAGCGACGCGATCTAAATGATATACAAATGCTTTAAAAAAAAAAAAACTTTTTCGCCTCAGGTGCTGAATGGGAGAGCTTTTTTCCAAGACTTTTTTTCTATTCTAGAATAACAAAATTCTTTCGAACTATCCTGCCATGTGTCCTTCACTTGCTTTACGAAAGACTTTTTAGTATCTTAACAAGAATTGCCCTTTAAAACAACAAGGTCTAATTTTATAAGTAAATGTTTTTTGCATATATGTACAATTTTTTTTTACTATGCGCGAGGATGTATTCTAGGTGCAATTCTAAGCAAATTTGCCGAAGAAACTATGGGTCTAAAATCAATTTGGGTTTTGCCAAATTGTGAAAATAGGTTTCGAAGAAAATGTGAAAATTTTCACCATTGCGCTCTCTGATGGATATTTTAGGAAAAAGATAAGCGCAGGAATGTTTTCCTCATACCAAAAAACTTTTAATTTAAGCACATCTTTACAGCAAAATGCTAAGAAACCTATTTTCGGAATTTGGCAAACTTCAAATTTATTTTAGAGCCATGATTTCTACGGTAAATTTGCACGTAGAATTTTTCTGTGCTATACGCTCATAGTCGAAAAATCTGCCAAACAAATTGACCCGCCCAAATATACATATTATATTTTTTCACAATATTTTTTTTTTTTTTTCTCCAAGCTACTATGAAAAGACATTCATGCAGAAATATGCCATAATCCATTGCTATTAATAATATATATGAATATATACAATTTTGTCCCTGCCATTATTTTTCGATACATTAATTTTTGTTTTTTTCCTTAAAAATTGGACTTCACCATCAAGCTACTAAGTATCAAGTATTTAGTAAGCTGTAAAATATTTTACGTGCATTAAAGTAAACTTACGCGGTGGTAGTTTTGCGATTTTTATTTAACAATCCAGTGATCGAGCTTAAAGAAGTCACCGATAGATGAGACAAAAGATCTACTGCAAAGCCTTAGCGCATGCAGCTCGGTACGTTTAAAAGAGTTCCATTGACCTGCATCAAATTTTTCATATCGGAAAAATGCCGACTTATTCCCTTTGCAAACTAATAGATTTGGAATACAAATCTTTCCAAAAATTTCGAGAAAATCAAGAAACAGTCTTCTGAGATAAGTATTCTAGAAAGTATGTACGTAAATTTCACTATCCTACGTATACTAGGTGAAATTTTGTTTAGAATATATGATAACATAATTTACAACAATGAACATTTACAACTATTTTTACCGGAAAAATTAAAATCTAATAACATTGATCATATCATAATAGAAAAAAATTGTAAATAGAGATTTTCTACTGATTTAAAGTAAAGATCTTCCAAGTAAAGGCCTTCATATTGAAAAAAAATATTCTTTTGCTGATTTCCCTAGATACTACATAGATTATTTAAAAATAAGCCTCCCCCATTCTCTTACACAATATTTTATTATAAATATTTGTTTAGACATGACCAAGTGACAGTGATTGACTTTCATATTCTTTGCTCTTGTTTATTTACAGTTTGGAATTGCATCGCATTTCAAGTGGCCGCTGTGCGCAGAATTTTAAAAACAGAAAACTTTGTTGTTTATTTTGTAGACGTTATACGTGAGAAAAGCAGATGTTTTAAAAATTGTGAGTATATTTAAATGTAAATAAGCATTTTGTATGTACATCCATACATAAGTATGATTACTGTCAGAGTTGTTCACACAATACATATTTTGGATTAACCCTCTCTGTACAAAAAATCAGCTGCTGAAGCTAAAAATCTGAAAATTTGTTTACCGGCTGATTTTGGATCATTGATTTCAAAAATGCAATCAAACATTTTATAAAGCTCTTAGTTGTACAGTTATTCAGCGTCTATTATATTCGACAGTGTTACTATAGATTTGTAAAGAGGGGAGTGATATCAATAATTTTTCTTTTCTTGTTTTGCGAAATATATTTAAAAACTGAGAATGTTAGGTAACCTTTTTTGGGATTTCTATTCCATCGAAAAATAATTATTTGTTCCTATATATCACACTATTCAATTTAGACTTTTGTGACACTTTTCACATTTATGAAAACACACGGTCAACTGAATCTCGAAAATACAGTAAAAGAAATGCGATAAA
>NW_023458555.1:36991985-36993883 GCF_013731165.1 Rhagoletis pomonella | reverse complement strand
TTTATCGCATTTCTTTTACTGTATTTTCGAGATTCAGTTGACCGTGTCTCTTCATAAATGTGAAAAGTGTCACAAAAGTCTATATAGAATAGTGTGATATATAGGAACAAATAACTATTTTTCGATGGAATAGAAATCCCAAAAAAGGTTACCTAACATTCTCAGTTTTTAAATATAGTTCGCAAAACAAAAAAAGAAAAATTATTGATATCACTTCCCTCTTTACAAATCTATAGTACCACTATCGAATATAATAGACGCCGAATAACTGTAAAACTAAGAGCTTTATAAAATGTTTGATTGCATTTTTGAAATCAATGACCCAAAATTAGCCGGTAATGCAAAATGTGCATTGTGGGAACAACTCTGACAGTAATCATACTTATGTATGAATGTACGTACAAAATACTTATTTACATTTAAATATACTCACAATTTTTGAAACATCTGCTTTTCTCACGTATAACGTCTACAAAATAAACATTCTGCGCACAGCGGCCACTTGAAATGCGATGCAATTCCAAACTGTAAATAAACAAGAGCAAAGAATATGAAAGTCAATCACTGTCATTTGGTCATGTCTAAACAAATATTTATAATAAAATATTGTGTAAGAGAATGGGGGAGGCTTATTTTTAAATAATCTATGTAGTATCTAAGGAAATCAGCAAAATAATGTTTTTTTTCAATATGAAGGCCTTTACTTGGAAGATGTTTACTTTAAATCAGTAGAAAATCTCAATTTACAATTTTTTTCTATTATGATATGATCAATGTTATTAAATTTTAATTTTACCGGTAAAAATAGTTGTAAATGTTCGTTATTATAAATTATGTTATCATATATTCTAAGCAAAATTTCACCTAGTATACGTAGGATAGGGAAATTTACGTACATACTTTCTAGAATACTTATCTCAGAAGACTGTTTCTTCTTGTTTCTTGAGTTGATCTTTTGTCTCATCTATCGGTGACTTCTTTAAGCTCGATCACTGGATTGTTAAATAAAACTCGCAAAACTACCACGGCGTAAGTTTACCTCAATGCACGTAAAATATTTTACAGCTTACTAAATACTTGATACTTAGTAGCTTGATGGTGAAGTCCACCTTTTTACGAAAAAAAAAACAAAAAATTAATGTATCGAAAAATAATGACAGGGACAAAATTGTATATATTCATACATATTATTAGTAGTAATGGATTATCGTATATTTCTGCATAAATGTCTTTTCATAGTAGCTTGGAGAATAAAAAAAAAATTTGTGAAAAAATTTAATATGTATATAGGGCGGGTCAATTTGTATGGCAGATTTTTCGACTACGAGCGTATAGCACAGAAAGATTCTACGTGCAAATTTACCATAGAAATCATGGCTCTAAAATAAATTTCGAGTTTGCCAAATTACGAAAATAGGTTTCTTAGCATTTTGCTGTAGATTCGTACAGATGTGCTTAAATTAAAAGTTTTTTGGTATGAGGAAAACATTTTTGCACTTATCTTTTTTCTAAAAATTTCAACAGAGGGCGCGACAGTGAAAATTTTCACATTTTCTTCGAAACCTATTTTCACAATTTGGCAAAACCCAAATTGATTTTAGACCCATAGTTTCTTCGGCAAATTTGCTTAGAATTGCACCTAGAATGCATCCTCGCGCATAGTCAAAAAAGAAATTTGTACATATATGCAAAAACATTTACTTATAAAATTAGACCTTGTTGTTTTAAAGGGCAATTCTTGTTAAGATACTAAAAAGTCTTTCGTAAAGCAAGTGAAGGAATTTTGTTATTCTAGAATAGAAAAAAAGTCTTGGAAAAAAGCTCTCCCATTCAGCACCTGAGGCGAAAAAGTTTTTTTTTTAAAGCATTTGTATATCATTTAGATCGCGTCGCTCCAA
>NW_023458555.1:36982702-36991885 GCF_013731165.1 Rhagoletis pomonella | reverse complement strand
ACACGGTCAACTGAATCTCGAAAATACAGTAAAAGAAATGCGATAAATAAGAATGATATACATTTCTCAAAACAACTGTTATTTTAAAAACAAAATCTCTTAATTAAGAAAAAAAAGCTTTAAGTATAAAAAAGTTTGTTCAACATATTGGACGATTGTACTGAAAGGGTTAAGTAGTCGTTCATACATATTAAAAAAACAACACTTTTATAAAATTTTTAGCGAATTACATATGTACATTTTCATAACCTTCACAAAGTGCACGCAAGAAGCTTTAATTGTGCTATTGTGAAGCGAAAAATCGGATCATTAAAGAAGCAGAATTTTCAAACTATTATCAACTAGTGTCTAGTTCCTACAGCTTTAAATAAATAATTGGGTATTATTATTGAGAGTCTCCTGAAGAGAAACAGAGTTTTGCGACCTAAAAATGTTGATGTTCAAGAATTCTATACCATTTCTACTACGAAACTTAAAATACAAATTGCCTCGGACAAATGCCATAATATTGGACATTTATTTGCATAAGCATCTTTTAAATCATTTATAAAAAATTTTTGCCAAGATGCAGTCCTGATCTACTGAAAAGTCTGACGTGTGCGCAGACTTTCTACTTTGAACGCGATCGGGCTGCTCTTCCAACTATTTAGTCTTCCCTGATACATCTCCATGTGATCAAAGCGAGCCCGACTAAAACGGCGACCAATAGAGAATGCGGTGTGCGGGTGCTCTTACACTAGTTGGTTTTAAAGTATCGATATTATAAATGTATAGACTGAGAGCTATCGAACCCAACGAAAGTATGGCTCCATCTAGTTAGACCACATCTAAATATTTAGGAAAAAAACTATGTATATGCAATCGATTGGTCATCGATCAGTCAGGATTGGTCACTAATTTTCAACGTTGTGTAATTAGCCGGTTTTTTAATTGAATCATCGTAAATGCTTGGATGTCGTACTAGCACATACAATTTTCCACCCCCCTTTTTCGAAAATAAAATAAATAAAAAAAAACGACGAATGGCGATGTTTTTGATCCCAATTATTGGGATAATAATTATTTTGGGTCTCTGATATATGTATGTACTTATTTACATCCATATGTATGTACGTACCATTAAAAAAACTATAAAAATTCGTCATTAACATTAACATTTGTCACTTTACGATGAATTCAAAATACTTACGCTGGCAATTTCATGCAAACAAAGCAGTTTCCCGTTAATTGACAGCATTTTCCTTTTTTATTTCATTGTTGCAAATGCATGAGACAATTTAAATTGTAGACGAAAAAGCCATAACTTGCGCCATACTGCCCACATTGGCCACATGCAAGTTGAGTGCTACTAAAAAATCATTAACTATCTTCATAATTAATACTGACACTATGGTTAATACATGAATGTACATAAATATGTATGTATATATGTACAATGTATATGAAGGCATACGAGCGGAGGAGTTGCGTAAGGCGAGAAGGAGTAGAAAATTCCAAATGCACTTAAAGTGCCATAAATTTGAAATTCTTTCTTTATTACCAGTGTCTAAAGAGCTACTTAAGTGACACCTCCATGCAAAGTGGTGCACAGTAAATGCGGAAAATAAAAGCAAATGCAACATGGAAGACATTGTGGCAGCCAAGCAAAGTGCAGTCCTAGGCATTTCGGTGATAGAATTTTGTCCTAAAAGCAGTAAGCTGATTTGTGGCTTTCGTTTAAATAATTTACTAAACTAAAATCTGTGATAACACTGCAGAAAAGTGATTTTAATTGAATTTGTACTTTAGACCGGGGTTCCCAAACTTTTAAATTTTAATGTGACGAATGAAATTTTTCACTGTTATTAAATATTGCTCTATAGTTCGATATTTTCTATGTCTAAAAGCTGTATGCGCATTTCGGGGGTAGCATCCAATTTCGACCTGAATCTGGTTTTTGTATAAGCGTAAGCTGAAAACCCTGTTAACAGAGTACGTTGTGACAGAAGGAAGCCAGGTTAAGGTAGTTTTTTTGGCTTGTTATTCACACCTAGTACTAACCCAAAACTCGTTCAGAGACACAGACTCAAATGTGTGTTTCAGTGTCGAAGTACTCTGAAGATCTAAGAATGCTTCATAAATGGGTTTTCCGAAAAATAATGTGACAAAGATCTCAGGAGATTTACCAAGTGCCCCGTTGTCACATTTCACTTTTCATTTGACAATTCATCGCGTTTCTTGTAGAAAGTTGTATAAAAGTGGGAAACATTCAATGCTCTTTTTTCCATACAGGTAATCCAGAAATTAAATTTACTTTCAAAGGATGATAATTTCTCTCCCCGAAAAAAAGGCTGTTGAAAAAAAAAAAAATCTCAAAAAATTGTTTGGGACATATAGCAGGCGCACAGTGCCGCGAAGGTGGACAAAAATACAAAAATCGACTGTCTTGAAACTTAGATGTTTTGATGTCAAGTTACAGCTAAATCTCCAACTAAGAGAAGTTCATAAGTTATTTTGTGATAAAAACAACTTTCAGCCTCACACACCCCCTCAAAGTACACCTATTTTCTACATACCATTTCATTTCGGCGATTCGCACATAAAAGTGGTCGCAGTTAAAAATTTGTTAAAAATACATTTTTATTCCTAGCAAGATCAACTTTTGCACTTTGATAAAGATATATGCGACAAACCAAAAACTGTATGGTTCATGGAAAAAAAATTTATACAAATATTTTTTTTTTATTAATAAATAAATAAATGATTAAACATACCAAAATCCGAAAATTGGTAAACTTTGGAGACAAAAACAAAAAAACATCTTGAAAGTTCGTGAAATTTTTTTTTTGGTTATGGTAGTTTGGACCTTCTACTAACAGAAACAATCGAAATCTCTTCCAACTTTTTCCAATATTTGAAAATTTTCAATTTTGAAAAGTGACTAAAGCCTTTTTTTGGTATTATTTTAGCTGATCTATATTTACAATACTTTTTCTGAATGCCCTAAGATCTAAATTTTTGGTTAGCTTTTCAAAAATAAGGTGTTGAATTAAAGCTAAAAGTGCAAAAAAAAAATTAAGAGGTACAGGATGCTTTGAAATGAAAAAAATTATCAGCTAATTAAAATACTTAAATATGCATCACGGTATGGGAGCGAAAAACAAAGGTATACGAAGATTTACATATATATATATATATACATATATATATATATAGAGCAATGACACCAGTTTACAAATAATATGTTAACCAATTCGGGTAAGGAAATAAATGCAATCGAGACATCTTACAGCGCCCAATGATTAGACGAAAGGCGAACAAAAAGAAAACAAAAATAAATAACATACCTATTACTCTTCATCTGCATAAAGAGTACTATTTTGCTTAAGCAGAAAACAAAAACAGCTTGCGAAAATGATAGTACAAATGTATGCACATCAGGGAGGTCCAATTTTTTTAAATATTTTTTTTTTTGATTGAGTCTTTTTATAATTTTGTTCACCTAACTAATTACATTACCTGTGCAAAAATTTCAACGTTTTACTATTAGTGGAAAATGTTGCTCAACGCGAGTTTAAAATTTCATGAATTTTTCTCTGGTGCTAAGAGTCCTCTCTTGTGGAAAACAAGTAAAAACCCAAGAGTTTAGTGTTTTGTTGAACGAAACAAGAGAGTTATACCTTAGAAATTATGGTTGGTATAACATGCCAAGTTCAGTGCATAAAGTTTTAGTACATGGATGTGATGTAATTAAATACTTTGATTTACCAATAGGTAATGATTTTAAAGCTATGTTTTCATTTATTTTCTTAATCTGTATTTCCACCTATTTTATCAGGTTCATTATCAGAAGAAGCCTTAGAATGTTCACACAAAAACATAAGAAAATATCGGCTTAATCATTCTCGAAAAACTGGAAGAGTACAAAGCAATACGGATTTAAAGACTCGTTTGATATTATCGTCAGATCCATTAGTTGCATTTAAAAGAAATATAAAACAGAGAAACAAATATTTAAAGGGTTCTGATCTCAGCTTTAATAAATACATTGTTGAAAGTGACGAAGCAGACAAAAGCATGGAATCATTTGAATCAGTGGTCACTTCCTCCTCTTCTGAGGACACTGAAACTGAGTGATTATAACAACTAGTTCGGTTTTTATTAACATATTATATGTTATTACCATATAACAGTTATTATTACTTACTTACTTAACAGTGATTATGCTTTATTTTAAATGAAATCAAAAGAATTTTTTTTTCTAAAGGTTAACATGTAAGGAAAACCGACTTAATTTTTCAAATTACCATAATGTATTCACTTAGGAAGTAAAGTTTAGACGAATTTTGACTATTAAGTCTATTTTTCTGAACACTTAGCAACAATGATATGCCATATTTCATTTTTAAATAATCATGTGCAAAAACTCGGTGTTTTTTTAATGGGTACCCGTTACAAAAAAACCGATTACTTTCTTAAAATGAGAGTAATATAGACACTTCAGATGTAAAGTTTCAATAAATTCTGACTCCTTCCGGTTTTCGTAAACACCACAATCAGCAATGATTATGCCTCATTTGTCTTTCATATAGTAATGTAAAAAAAAAATCTTTTTTTTTTTAATGGGTACCCGGTACCGAAAAATCGATTTCATTTTTGAAATAAGCATGGCTAAGTCCTTTTAGGTGTAAAGTTTCAACAAGTTCTGAATACTATTTCGGTTTTTATAAACATATGTCTACGATGATTATGAGTTATTTTACCTTTTTATAAAATTGTAAAAAAAAAATTTTTTTAATTAAATGGTAACAGATGCTGAAAAACGTTTTTTTTTCGTAAATTGCGGTGATATAGTCCTTTCAGGTGTCAAGTTTCAGCCCATTCTGATGCCTCCTTCCACTTATATCAACACATGTCCACAATGACTATTTTCTTATAAAAATGCAAGAAAAACTCGGTTTTCTCGAAACGAGTAACCGGTACAGAAAAACCGATTTCATTTTTGAAATTAGAGGGGCATAATACTTCTAGGTGTGAAGTTTCAGCCAATTCTGACCACTCCTTCTATTTTTGTCCATCATTTGTATGGAGTCGCGGCACTGTGAGGCGGTCCCAACTATCCCCCATTTATAAATATAATTATTGTTATTATTTCATAATTTGATTATAAATTCATTTTAAATATGTCGGATCAAATACAATAAATCAGTAATTTTGCTTAACAAATATATTGTGTTACTCAACTAAAAATGACAGTCGATTTGACAGATTTCAATTGAAAAAGTTTGAATGTAATATAGAACTCGAGATCAGTGAGCCTTAAAACGTAGTACATTTACTTCTTGAGAAATTCTCCTTATATTTAGAGAATATGACAGCGCATTCGACAGCTGTCAAATCTCATGGTTTTAATTTCACGTAAAATTCATGACTAGCGTGTCTAAAACCCTTACCAGTAGCATTTAAAAAACATATATTATTATCAGAAAAATTTACAGTCAATTTGACAGCTGTCAACTCTCAAAGCTTTAATTTGACGTAAAATTCGTGATCAGCATGTTTAAAACGTTTTTAAAAAGATTCTCTGATTTTTATAAAAATTGGCAATCCGGTTGACAGCTGTCGACTGTCAAACTTTTAATTTGACATAAACTTCGTGACTAGCGTGCCTAAAAACCTAAAAAGTGGTATTTTCAAAGAGATTTTCTTACTTTTAGAGAATTTAGCAGTTAGCTGTCAACTGTCAAACTAAAAAAGTTATGGCATATTCAGATTTAGCATAACAAAAATTCTACGATGATGCATTTTTATTACAATCGTAACAGCCCTTCTAATTTTTCGCGTAAAACATAGCTTCCCCGACCACTGCGCGGTGTTAAGAAAAAACGTTTTTTCTATATTTTTTTTGCGACATTGCTTCGTCAATCGTAGTGCTAGAACGCAAGTCTAACCCTTCGACTACAGTGGCCAACAACACTTACAAATTAGAAAACAAAAGTATGTACAATCAAGCGAAACGCTCAACGCTCGTATGTATGTAGGTATGGCACTCACTACAGCAATCATACCAATTACGAGTACATATACTCGCACATAGATAATTGCACCTCGGACTTGCTGTTCATAGAACTTTTATTTGTGTGTGCAACCCAAACCGGCTGCCGACTGCCGTGCTTATTCATACCGAATTTTAACAACCAAAAAATAATTTTTTCACGGAACCCTGGTGACTCTTCCGCGGAACCCACTTTAGGAAGCTCTGCTTTAGACCGGCCCGGCGTAAGATGCTGTGTGAGAATTGTTTATCTGTTTTTCAGTTTCTTTTTATTTTTCGCCGTTGAAGAAGTATGTACATACAAATATGCAATTGCCGTTGCAACAAAATCTACAAACGCGCATGTGCCTCATTAGCGCGTGTCATTGGACTTTTTATTTCTAATTTTTACACTCTTTTTATAATGGACTACCATCCCTCTGTGGCCATTCCGAGTCATATCGCAATTGCAAAACTTAATGAAGTGCAAGCTATAAGCGTCAGTCTTCATTTCGTCAGGTTTTGCTGTTGGCAAATAATGTCAAATGCCTTAGATGTCACAACTAGCTATGTACGTCAGCGTCGCATAGCGAATGCCAACGAGTTGTATGTTGCAAAGGCGGCAGACACGTCCCACGGTTTCCTGTGCGCCATGCGCCAGTTGCAAATGGAGTTGACCGCCGTACGCTCCGGCCGGGAAAATGCCAATTCACTTGCATCCTCTACATCTGCTGAGACACTATTATCCACGCTGCTGTGTGTAAGTTGATACGACCCATGAGATTGAGATAAGCATTTAGTTTGTCTGCAGCTGAAGCTGATCGCAGGAGAATTTTACAAATGCTAACTTGGAAGAATAATACGTTGACGTTGCTGGTTATATCTGTAGTTTTGCTGTTGATACTATAGAAGGAATTTTAGCTAATGTCCAGTAAACCTAAAAACTTCAATCAGTCATCCAATAACACTTCCTCGCAAAAATAAAGCCGAATGTTCCAATCGTTTTTGGGTGCTTCTTCTGGAATTTTTCAGAAAAGAAAAAGAAAAGCCTAAAATAATAATAATAATAGACTAGCGCTTACACATTTGTTAGTGTTTGGCCGAGCTTCTCCTCCGATTTGTGGCGTGCGCCTTGAGGTTGTCACACAAAGTGGAGGGACCTACAGTTTTACGTCGACTCCGAACGGCGATTGTATTTTTATGAGAATCTGTTTTTCATGGCAGAAGTACACTCGGCTTGCCATTGCCTGCCGAGCGGCGACCGCTGTTAAGAAAAAACTTTTTTTCAAAATTTTTTTCGCGATGTTGCTTTGACCAGGGCTTGAACCCAGGCGTTGCGGAGTGAAAGCGCGCACTGCTTACCACTACACACAAAATGTGCACCGACGCTTCATTGTCCTACCGGTTTCTATTTTGTGGACAATGTCAAATCTATTTAAAAATTGACGTCTTTCCAAGCGAAAGTATAATCAATGAGCTTGAACTATCTAATTTGAGATCTCACGAATCAGCCAAGCAAGCCTTACCTAACATTTTTCTGGTGCCGAGATCTTCTTCACTTTAGTATGAAGTCAGAATGCCCATATTTTTCCTACCCCCGCGACTTGTCCCAAAATACGAACTTGCCTAATGCTTATTTTTCCAAATAGGTCCGTAATTAGGTATTTGAAATGTATATCACAATATGGGTGTCAGGCGAAAAAGTGTTAAGGAGTGTGAAGAGGGTTGTTACCTGTTTTTGTATGGCATATTCAGATTTATCATAACAATAATAATTGATCCAAAAGATTTATTAAAATCGAAAAAGTCCTTGTAATTTTTCGTGTAAAACATGGACTCTCCGACCACTGTGCGCTGTTGGATTTTTATTATTATGGCGTGAATGTAGCATCCAAGAGAAATTTTAGTACTGAGCTTAGATCTGTGGATTATTAATGCCAAAGAAGTACTCTGAGGCACGCCATCGCCTGATTAGATGTTACCAGAACTGTAGGGCAACTCCCAAACGAGTTAGCGAAAAGTTGCCAATATGTGTTCTGAATGTTTTTATCCGGTAGTTGCGTTTAATACTAATAATAATAAAAGAAGTCTGCCTATCTCTCTACAGAGCATGTTTCCGCTTGGAAAATATACATACTGTTCCCATACCTGACCTTGCTCCAGCCATCAATGATCCATCAGTGTACCAGGTTACCTTATATTGTTTTATCTCATATGTCTCGGCTATGCCGACCCGATTCCTTTTATTAATAAGTTCAGTTTTAAACCTTTTTATAAATCTGAACCTTAGATGCGTGGTTGGCTTCACTTGGCATTTCCAATTGGCGGCAGTTTGTTGAGAAGAGAAACGACTGGATTCCTTTGTTGAACTCGGCCTAAATAGCTTAGGCAGTTGCAGCACCAAATAAGAATAAGAAAATGCATGTTATCTCTCGATATTGGAAATTTCAGGGTACTGCTTAGTTAGAATACCAAGATTCCTACGACTCAGAAACGCTCTTTCCCCGATGTTGGTACCAGTGATCCTTAAGATTTCCCTCTCCGCTTGAGCTTGGAAAGGAGCATGAAGCTGAACAAGATTTAGAAAAACTTCCCGGGATGTTGTTTGACAAGTTCTGGAAACTCCAGTTATGCGTACGTATGCCAACTCCCTTAGCGGCGGTAGCATAGCTCACACCCGATTTCCTGGCCTATGCCCTGGGTTTTATTATCGCTTTCTCAAGCCTTATTTTCTTTTCTTCCTAGATAGCCTTCCGTAGGACTAATATCCGCAGTCCCGCATTCATTTTCAGTGGTCTTACAACGACGCGTGCTCTGTATGATGGCAGCCACTCTAATCTACACAGACCCTTCTCTTTGTCCTCTTATGGCGTTAGGGGCGCGATAAGAAAACGCAGATACCATTTAGCCGCTGCGCCACCAAAATTTCAGTGTCTGCCCAGATGTCAGTCCAATACTCGTCTAGGCTTGTGGTTCAATCTCCTTGGATGCCGAAGCAGCCACAGAGCCCACTGGCGCCCGACTTTCCTCGCACTCAGTCCCAAATGTGATGACTCTGGTACCTTTGCCGTCCTTTCGTTTGCCTACTGTCGATGTTTCTTGGCTTTGATGAGTGATGAACCATATTGGATCCCCAGTTTTAATGTGGTGTTTTTAATAGGTTTTTTTTT
>NW_023458555.1:36978545-36982692 GCF_013731165.1 Rhagoletis pomonella | reverse complement strand
AAAAAAAATATTTCAAGTTCTTTATATTCCCGCAAGGACTTTCCGCTTGCCACACCGCTGCTCAGCTTCAATACGAAAAACAAGTTTGCCATGTTTTTTAAGCAGCGCAGAATTCGACCGTATATAATTTGTATACTCCTTGCTTTAGCCTCTTTTCTCCTTTATGAATGCAAGGTTGCATTACATGTTCGGAAGTTGTTGTCACAAAAAATAAAAAAAATAAAAACACAACCGATGCAGCAGACACATAAAAAACTTAAGTAGCCGACAGCATAGTAAAACACAATTTTTTGAGACGTCACAAGACCAAACTGAGTTCAAAAGGAAGAGAGCGACCACAAAGGAAGGAAATGGCGTCGCAATGACGACCAGGCTAAAGGTGCTGTTGTAAAGCTGTAAAAAGTATTACCAATGAAAGATACAGGCACGCATGCGCATAAATACATACACCAGCACAGCGTCCGCCGATAATGTGTCTGCGCTGGATGCTGGAACCTGAAATTGGCCAAAAAGAAAACCTGCATGAACGACAACAACAGAAACCAGATTTGGCAACGTCTCGCTGTTAGACAAGCACACATTTTACTCGTTTATACATATGTAGGTACGCAGACAAATAAATGGGCACGAGGAACATGGGGCTCAAGTAAGTGCAGACTGCAAGATACTAGACAACTCAGACGTCTTTAACATTTGCTTCTTTTTAGCCCACACATTCTCACTCTCAATGTCCCTGTTTATGTTTGTTACGATACTGCGATGTGCCGCCACCGCTCGCTACCCAAACTACTAGTCTACACTCCACTCCATCGCCAATCATGTCATTTCTGGAAATACTCGGCAATGAAATTACCCAAAAAAAAACACGCCTAAATCTCTGAATATTTCCTGATTTCATTCATGAGTTTTTTCCTTATACACATATATGTACGCTTATTGTTGTTATTGGTCATCCTTTTCGCAACTTGAATTTTGTAGATGTCTGTCTTTCGCCTGCCCTGCTTGTGGCTGTCTGTATGTACGAGTATATCTTACAAGTTGCCTGTCCACTTGCCAATGCAATGTTGGCGTTGTGTGGATTCTACGGAAATTATCCGCCGGTCGTGATTTGTGGTCACTTCCATTTTCTGTTTGTTTACATAGACTTTTGGTTACTTTTTTATGTGTGCTCCTTGTGCAACGTTCTCCATATTGTTGTTCCTGTCTTTAGTGCCGCACAACTTGTTCAAGTTTTGCAAAGAAGTTGCAACGTTGTTGACTGTTACCAAGCCAATTTGAAAGTTTTGTTTTTGCCCTCTTTCGGCAGTTGCGTCGATGTCGATTTAAGCGAGAGTACATACATACCTAGCAACCGCCTATCGTTTTCAGAAGTAAAAATTATGTTTGTATGTTACTCGACTTTATCGTTCGCCTGATTGGAATAACTAAGACGTAGATATTATAAAGATGGGTACTTCAAAAAGCATTAATCAATTGTTATTTGAAAGTAAATAGCCATTACCCGTATACATGAACGAGCTAAATGACAGAAGGTTTACCCTAGTCGGTGCTTAACTGCAATTGGAGATTTGTATACCCGTACATTTGAGGCAAAGTTGTTATAATTAGTATCCGACCGAAGGTTCTTATTGCCATTGCTGTTGTAGCGGCTATCGAAACCTGCCTAAAATCGTTTAATCTTTCAATCGTTGTAATTGTGCCAATCTTATGAAGGCCTCTTAAGACAGCAGAATCTCTTGCTCTGCAATGGGTGGAGCGAGAGTGTTGGAGTTGGTAATGGTCTCTGATGTCGTTAGTTGCCGATGTGGAATCCAGTTGTCGTTGAGTGTAGTCCTGGACCTGGTCCTTCGTTCGTAATGATGTCTTCTGACGTGTCTAGGGGAAGGTTCTGCTTCTACCAGTATCTGTTCGGGTGACCACGTCAGTTGCAGCTGACCAAAAACTGCTTGCTTAAAACATATTGGTTTGCCCTTTTTTGGGCATCCCTTGCGTCTTTAGAACCGGCTCGCCGCGAAGTTAGTAGTGGTAACTTTTGATAGCCGCAATCACCAACAAAGTACAGAGCTACAACAAAGTTCTCAAATCGCTCGCCGGCAAAGAAATATTGTTTATAATGTGAAATGATGTGGCATCGACGTGAATTCCCAGCTTCTTTCGCCCAGTGGGTTAAAATTGTTTTGCCGCGACCTCGTGGGTGCCATTAATGTCATTGCCGCACGCCAATATGGTTGGATTAAATTAGATTATATTATAATTAGAGTACATTAGATTAGGTTAGATTAGTTTAGAATAAATTAAAATGAAATAAATTAGATTAGATAAGATAAGATAAGATAAGAATAGATTATATTAGATTAAATCAATTCAAATTAGATTAGATTAGGTTAGATTAAGATAGATTTTACTAAATTAGATTAGTATGGATTAGAAAATATTAGATTAGTTAAATTAGATTAGATTATATTCAACAATTTTATTGGGCTTGATACCGTTTTTAGTGAAAAACCACAATAATTTATAAAAATGGTAGAAGTGATAGCTATTTCGGAGAGCACCACATCTCCTCATCAGATTTCTTCAGTGGGCCATAAATAACAAAAACAAATATATTAGATGAGATTCGATCAAATTAGTTAAGTCAGATGAGACTAAATTAGAGTGAGGTAGATTATATAAGACTATTTAGACTTGACCTCTACTAGAGGGACCTGCAGATCAGCCGGTCCTTTCGCCTACCGAACGACTGCAGTGTCTCTACGCTATAGATAGGGCGGCTAGTCTTCTACTTAGTAGTAGAGTTCCAGAAGACAAAGCCACTATATTTGTCGACAGTCAGGCAGCACTAAAGGCGATAGGATCTAGAATAGTGAAATCGGGAATTGTATGGAGATGTCGCACCACGCTGAGCCGTATCAACGTCACTCTATGCTGGGTTCCCGGACATAGCAATATTTAAGGAAATGAGTCGGCTGATGAGATGGCTCAATGCGGCTCAGAGATGCCGATAGAAGAAGCGGATAGCTCTGTACTACCACGGTTTAGTGATCACGTTAGGAAAATTAATGAGTACACCGTGGCCGTGACGAATGACTTGTGCAACAAACAGGAATAGACCACAAAATTATTATCGCCGCGGCTGAGTTGGAAAGACAAGGCACATACTGAGACCCAGTCGATCTGCAGTACGAGTCCTCACCGGCAACATCACACGACACTGTGCTATAGTACCAGTGTTCCAACGGTGGCGAATACCAACGAGTACTCTCTGCAGAGGCTGCCATGATGAGGATGAGTCAATTGACCACTACTGTCTATGTCCATGTCCAGGTCTACAGACGAAGTGACTCAAGTACTTGGGTTCACGATTTTTCAACAGTCTGGGCGAAGTAGCAGAGGTGGAACTGTTGGATCTCCTCCGCTTCATCAGGGATGATTTTTTCACTCACTCACAATGGACAATTCTGTCTCCGAGTGAAAGTATGAATTATTCTACGCACGCCCTCCTAACCTAACTTAACCTAAGATTTATATATCTCAGGAAACTCACTCTACAGTTGTGTGTCGAAATCGTATTAAATCACGCTCACTTCCATTTTTTTTGTGAATTTAAAAAGCAAAACTGCAAGTCTAAATTCTATTTAGTGGACGTAACTAAACTTTATTCTCTGTTTAACTGATGTTTTACAAATTTTGATTCCAATTTTTTTTTTGTATTTTAGATTGCCAATACTCACTAAATTTATCAATAATTTTTGTGTTCGGTGAACTTTAGTATGTGGACAATGCATATACATATATGGAGTATATTGGAATAGCTGCAGAGCTGATATACAGCAAGAAGCCTAATTCGTTGCGGGGAATACGTTTGCACTGTTTATTCAGTACAGTTTTTAGCTTAGCACATTTTAGTTAAACAAATTTTAAACTATCAATGCTGCCTACGAAAGATAGGCAAAACGTTGAAAAAAAAGGAAAATTTTACAATTTTAATAAAGGCAAATATTTAGATAACTTTTTTTTTGTAACAAATAAATAACTAACGAACACACAAGCCTACAGCAAATTTTTCTATAAGCCATGCAAATTTCATGAGGAAAGTGTTGTTGTACATGTGAAGTAAAGCACCATTTCGACGAGTAGATGCAAA
>NW_023458555.1:36939629-36978445 GCF_013731165.1 Rhagoletis pomonella | reverse complement strand
GAAATTCCGTACTTCTCTTAACCAGATGGATGAGTCGTTTCGCCCAAAGGTGATATGGATTACGGAACACTGCGGCACTGAGGGGAACTCTGTAAGGCTGCTGAACTGGAGCGACTTGGCACCAAACTCCCTATTGAGAATAGATATGAGGAAATAAATAAGAATACAATTACAAATTTGTAAAATACTTACATACATATTATTTCAGAGGGACTTACTAAAGTAGCGAACGACTAACGAGGCACTTAACATCTTAGTATTTTGTATTAGTTTCCCCATTCCACATTAATAAGTTTGATCCTTCCAAGTTATTACATTTAAATAATTTCAATTTTCTTGAAATCTTTTCCAATATTAGCTATCGCATGCACAAGGAAACACGATTGAATAACAAAGGCAGACAAACAATGAACACAAGAAATGGTCTGTAAATAAACACAAAAGCTTAAAAAAAAAATAACACAAAAGCAACACACGTGCAAAAAGAACGCCAAACCGCCAAAGGTCATAAAAGTTCATGGTTTCGCGTGCGTCAAACTTGAACCAAACTGTAGTTAATCAATAGCCTTGGCACCCGCAATTACTTAAAGCGAAAAGCCTAGGCAGGACGGTAGAAACAATGTGATTGTGTGTGTACCGTTTAGTCCTTGCAACTTTAGCCGTCAAAGTTTAGAAAACAAATATATAAATTCAATTTCACGCCACCAAAACGCATGGAGGTCGTAATAGAATAAATTCAATATTTTTTTTTTTTTTGTGGACGTCATTGATGGAATGCGAAGGCTAAATTAAACGCAAAGTATGCGTTTATATTCTAGGTACTCATACACATACATATGTGCGTATGTATGGCAGTTCATGAGAAATTAAATGCTCAATAGAATATCTAAGCGTCAGGGAAGCCAACTCTTGGGGGATTCCGCGATTTGCAGGGAATTTCAGTTTGCGTGGGGAATTGGGGAATGAAAGGTTTTTTGTGGGGAATTTCCATTAACGTGCAGAATCGGGAGATGAACTGCTTTTTGTGAGGAATTAGGTGTTAACAAATTTATTCTTTTTTGCTTCACTAATTTCATAATGAGGTAAAAAAAAGTCGCATAAGAAATGCAACTGCAACTAAAAGTACTGATTTGCAATCCTGCAAATTATGCGAATTACCTTTGTCGCATTTACGTTCATATAAAGAATAAACACAATTTTATTTTTATATGGAAATAACCGCAACACCTTCGGAAAAAAAAATTTAAAACGAAAATCTTTAGCCACTTGAACTAGAAATGAGTGGGCTACAAAACTACATACTCAAAATCTTTCTAGAAAATCTAACTAAGAAGCTCGACATTTTTGCGAAAGTTTGTTGAAAGTTTTTTTAGTATTACAAGAAGTTTCAAACTTGGATTTATACAGGTTTTGTTAAAGAACTAACTATTTTTTTATAAAAAAGAGAAAAAATCAAATTAATAACAAGAAAATAATAATGATAATTGTGAAAACTTGTCAAAATTTGGCGCGAATAAAATTTTTTCGACCAATGTAGTGTGTAAACATTATATGCATGTACATTTTTTTCCTTATTTGTTAACTAACTTTATAAAAGTTTTGTTTGGTCTATGAATACATACATAGCTGAACTACATTAAAAAGAAAATACATAGACAGTCCAGCAATATGTCAAAATACACACGAAATTTTTTTTTGTGTAAATAAGGACATATCAGTTGGTGGGGAATTGTACGAAATTTATGGCAAAATCGCCGAATTTCATTGTTGAAATCGGGGAATTCTCAAAACCCTCTCTATGCATTGAACTCTACTTTTTCTTTTATATACGTACATATGTACATATTACACATACTTAAGTATGTATGCGAAATGGACTTATGAATAGCAAATAATAGTCTCAAGCGCATTTTGTCCTTATTAGACGCCATTCAAATGGCAATAAGCGGAAGTGATTATTGTATGGGCATACACTTCATTACGCCTTGCTAACACTGCTGCCAAAATTTGGCCGACATTCATCTAAAAGTTTTCAATTGTAGCTTCATATCTTCCATTTGACAATATTTTCCCTACGCATCCACATCTGTAATTTTCTTTTTTTTAAGCGCAATTTGACGCCAAGTCAAGTGCTAATTTTCCGACACACACACACATACATATGTATGTGCATTAACTAAAATGTCCAAGCGGATAGCAGCTCACCCACAAAGCGTTCCACTTGGCCAGTCATTAGCACTTTGGGAGGATTCTTCAATGACAACTGAATCCTAAAAACTGGGTCACTATGCGGCTGATTAGATATCCTGCGAATCTTAATAATCATTGCATAGCTACTATGTAGTACGCGGACGCTTTCAAAATGTTCGCGGAGTGGAAATGTAAAAGATAAGTGGGTGATGTGTTTTTTTTTTTGTCTACAGTGTGACCAGGTTAGTCTTTTTGGGGCTAAATTTAGCATTTGATTTTAAAACATAGCCTCAGAATTTTCGGTCTGCCTTCTGGCTTCTTTTACTTAAGATGTTCATAGTAAAATTCGGACCGGAACTTATAAAAATAATTACCATATTAAAAATACTTAATATTTCAAAAACTAAATTTTTTATTTTTAGTTTATGGCAACAACTTTTTTTACTCTCATTGTTTCCATCAACAATGATCGTTAAATTTGAATTTTCATGTTTTCGGTCAAATGGATCATAAATAAATAATAGGGACTTTTCTTATTGTTCCCCGAGTTATAAAGCGCTTCAGTTCAGTTGCGCATCGCCATAATACTATTATAACTTTTGAACTCATTGATGTTTAAATTTGAAGCGCTCCCAAAATCTTTCCAGGTATTCGTCTATAATGCTACATAAACAAAAAAAAAATTGAAATTTGATAAAACAAATTTTTAATTTGTAAAAAGCGCTCCTTAATTTTTAGAAAAAAAAGTTAAAATAAACCTTATTTTGTTTTAATTAAGTATGTACTAAGAACTTTTGCTTCTTTAACGTACATATACCCTTTAGAACAGTTTCTGGTTTATTGTGTAAAAATTTCCAATCGATCGATTTACAAACGTCTGAGATATTACATAGGGGTAATAATTTTTGGGTAACAATCGATTGTGTCGATAGTCACTTTCTGTCGATATACATCTGTATATACATATACTAGCAGACCCGGCGAACTTCGTCCCGCCCAAATATAATTTTTTCATTGAAACATTTGGACCAACGTTCGCCAGCAATTCACGTTCACGTTTGGTTTTGTGGCCGACAGAAGGCATATCCTCCATTGCCGTCTTAAATAACCTGACGAAAGCGTTATACCGAGAAGAAGTCTTTGCGGCTGGATGGCGAATCGTCCTTGAATCTGTATAGCATAGTTGGTGGCAATTTCCCAACTGGTGAGTATCATTGGTCCACATTTTGTTTAGTAACCGTAAAGCACGGACCGCAATGGTTCTGATGGTTGATTTAACGGAAGTAATTTGACTTTGATCCCTGGTCCCTCCGAATTGACGATTTTTAGCAATAACTCGGCTTCAGCGCCACCTTGCGCATCTTTTTTGCAATAGTATTGCCCCTATCGTTACCAGTACATATATATCTCGAATATGAGTCAAAGGCACTAGTGGTATGCAAATTTTCTTGCGAGGATACCTAAATGGGTGTATCCTATGGTTTTTAAGCCTATTGATAACCCTTGGAGCAATTACTTGGATATCGAGAGTCTACGTAGCGAATGTGAGACAAAACTAGCATGCCTCATTTGTGTTTGCTTTGAACCCGCAATGTGCGACTGCTACTAAGCGTTGATCAGACATCCAAATTATCCCTTCCAGAGAGGCTCAGCTACCTCTAATTCAATTCAACCAAGAATTAATACATTTGAAAGGAACTCCAAAATAGAAAGGAAAATAAAATTCTCAGTAGGCCTAACAAAGACGATTTGTAAAAGGTTCGCTGTGGCTACTGGCTCAAATTATTTGAGCTCTTCGCAGCTTTCGGCGGAAGGCAGAAAATGTATCGTAATGGTAAATGTCTATTAGGGCATCTCACAACAACTTAATTATTAGAAATACATAAGTAGCTTATACACACATATTTTACTAAATTTTTTAAACTCATCCTACGTCAATAAGTAAATAGCACTTAAGACAACTTGAATAACTGAAATACATACTACTGTTGTTAGATAAAATCTTTTTTCCACTCAATAATTCATAAATCAAAAATTTTACTATGGCAATTATTTGCACAAATAAAATACACCAACATACCAATAAAAAAAATACCTTATAGTTGCACGCCTCGTTATGGCAGTTTGCTGCTGAGATGTCAATAATTCTTAAGATAAATTGCGATTTTGTCGCACTCAACAAATAATCATAAAGAAACTTTGCAGCAGCAAACAAAGTTGGTCGTAAAAGTAGTAAAGCAAATATTTTGTAGAATAAGTACCCACACAAGGCTGACAATTTTTCATTTTTACTACATATTTAGTCGTAATACTTTTCCCAAAATATATTCCCACTTACATGCAGCAACTATTTGGAGAATGATATGACTGGTGCCTTCTGGTTGATTTCGTAACTATTTAAGACTGGTGCAAACGAATACACATTTAGATGGTATCAATTCAAGCAGATGAGACGAGTATGGTGCAGTTTTAAGGTCACAATAGCACAGGCATACCTTAAAAACCCTTTTCACAAAATGGACTAAAGAAACCCCAGATCATTACTTCCAACCACGTTAACGACCTCGCAAACAACTTTCACCCGGATTTTTTACAGACTTTTCACCTGGAATGCCCCCATGCCCTTTATGGTGAGGGTGCCTATATTCAACTACTCCGATGTACGAGGAATGTCTGCACAAAAGTTTACCCTGCGATTTTTAAAATAGCTCTCTTTAGGCGGCGCACAAATTCGGTGTACGATATGTGGCTAGGTGGAAACTGCTACTATTTGTTTTCCGGTTGACCTCGCCAGTGTAGGAACTGCCATATCCTACATTGAGGTCGAATTCAAGTCCTTGACGAAGCAGACAATCGATGGGTCCAAAGAAAAAATCGATGATCGATTAAAAGAGGTGCTGTTCTCGCCACGATATAGGAATCTATTGGGAGATCTTAATGCTACGATCGGCACACAAGGTATATTTGGTTCAACAGTAGGGCCCTTAACAACCCCTTCTGAGAGGGAATGGCATAAATCTAAGCTTCGAAAACGTTTCAATCGTTTAGAAGACGAAAGGCTGGCCGATGCACAAATCCTCCAAATAGAGGCCGGCGCCGATTTCTTCATCCATCTTTCAATCACCACTGTAGATGCTGTCTCATCTCATTCGACCAGATTCCCAGTTTGTGCAGATGCTCTCTTTGCCTGCGATGCCCAATGACGTTGCTTGTAATGATTCTAAGTTTTTATTTGGAGAGGTTACAATACAATCTAAAAAAAAATACAAACTTTTAGGTATTTTTTTTAAGATTGTATTCCACCAGTAAGTTTTTGGCTTGGAAAGGTCCTGTTGTACTATGCCAGTGCTGTTCTCTACTACTTATTGTTACTTTTCTAAGCTCTTGTCATGCAATTGCAAAGAATAGCTCGGTACTTATTGGATTCGATGCCGCAGCTAAGCCGTCCGCTATCTTATTCCACTGCATTCACTTGTGACCTGGTACCCAGAGTAGCTGAATATTATATTATTCAGTAAGGGCATTCATGTTCTCAATGCACTTAAGCACTAAGGATAATTTAAACTCGCAGAATGAACTGTCAAGATTCCTCATTCCCAGCCATTTTATATGAAGAAAACAACGCAGAATTTAAATTTTTGTAAAGGGGTTACGTGTTGAAATTGGGTGCAGAAGACCGAAGGCAAATAAGAAGCAAGTAAAAGAGAAAACAAGAATAAAAATGGGAGGAAATGAGAAAATGGTACAACTTTGACACGTTTATTTAGGTATAGCACGCGACGTCACTAGTTGGCATTAGAAACGCCACGCGTGGCGCTCCAATTTAGTGTCAGCAGTAAATCAGTTCTCGAAATCGGAGCAACCGACCCATAGGTTAGTCTTGGTAGGACTATCATGGTGTACATCCAACTGTACACCGTCAACTTCAATATGAGATTTCCATAGAAGACGAAAAATGTATGACACCTAAGTATTTCGCTTCGGAGGAGAGACTCATAATAGCTCCCTCTAATCTCGACAGGGAAAACGGCGGAAACCAGACCAGTCATGATTTGGACGGTTAAACGCCCCATGTTGAAAAGATTCTTTGGCTATTCAGCCATGATTGCACAACGAAAGCAAGAGCCCGCGAAGACAATGAAAGTCCCCGAGCAGTTATGAGAAATATGCCTTAACTGGTATTACATAGCTATGACAACTGACTAATCGTTAACCAGTATTATGCTAATGCATTGGTTGCCTAATGCACCTTAACAGAACTTCGTTTTTAGGAAAACTAGTAGTAGGCCAGTTGAGAGCTGGTAACTTCGACTGCATGCAGGGTAATGCGTCATATAAGCACACAGTTACAAAAACCAATGTGCGAACATCACATGTGTATTCTTTGTTGGCATGAAAATGGAAAATGAATGTGAAATGCTTGACACTGCAACGCCTTCACCATAACGCATGTCTTTGTGCGGTATTGCGGCATGCAGCTCCAACTATATGTAGAAGCGCCAGCACCAACAGCTGCAGCAGTGTGACAATTTGAAATAAAACAAAAAAAAACATACAAGAATCTAAGGCAGTAAAGCCAGCAACAACAACCAACCACTTGCAAAGCGACGGGCAGGAAACGGCAATGAGGGAGGACACTCGTTAAAAGCGTTTCCTCACTTTGCATTGGCACACAAGCGAAAGTTATGTAATGAAAAGAAAAGTTGGTAGTAAACCAAAATGAAATGAAATTTATTATGTGAACTTGCACACATACCTATATGTACATACATCCTTTAAAGCACATGTACACACATCCTTTAATGCCGACACATAATTTCTTACTTAAATGAAGTGGCAAACGACAACGTTGGGTAACATTTTACTTTCATTCTATTGTATTCTGGCTTTGGCTTTATTGAGCTCGCATGCTAACCAAAGTGAAAAAATTTAATGAACAGCATTCCTTTCGAGCGAGGAGGCGTGTACGTCAAGGTCACATGCCAACACTAAATAGTATTCGTAATAAAGAAGCAGTGAATGAATGGTTTGACACAGAATTCATGTAATATTTAGAGCATTTGATGTGAAAGTGAAATGGGTAATAGCAGTGGTGAGTGTTGGCTAAATATTTAGGATAAGCGAAAATATTTGCAATTTTGGGATTTGGGTTTTATTAGTTCGTCCCAAGTGCCAATAGCAATTGACAGTGATTCGATTTTATTTCGGAATCGATTCAGTGATTTTAAAAGGGTCAGAAAAGGGCCAGTGATGCATGAAAGGGGTCACAATGGTGCCTTTCATTGAGTACTAAAAGCTTCACATCTACTCACATTTATTAGATACTCTTATTGTGCAGACACGTTTCTGCTGAGCCACACGCTTAGACTATCTTAAAATCTTTACAAATTTTCGTGAATACAAATTGGGGCTTTTACAGTTTATTGAGTTTTTGATAGTTTGTACGTGCTGGCACTTCACTTCGCTGGGCGTGTTTGGTTTTTGGTTGTTAACAAAACATAATTTATGGCATAAGTTAGCATTTTGTACGAAACGCTTCATTAACGTTAAATAACATTAAGAATTACTAGACGTTGTGGATTTTGAATAATTTAAGGCTAAATGGAGAAAAATTTCTAAATTGAAATGTGGAAAATAGATTCTAATTTTTCAGCTGTCTTTCTTTGTTTCTTGTTTGCATCCTTGTGATAAAATTAGCCTGAATATTCGTAACTTCGTAATCAATACGTTCTTTACTGTCAAGAATGATTTTGAAGTATGTTTTGATAATATTTACTATTGAGTACAGGATATTTTAAGAGGCTACTTAATACTATAACATGTCTCGCTCAATTGAGTTGAGTGGCTCTAAGTTGAGTTGGGATGAGGTGAAATAAGTGAGGTGAGATAAGTTGAGGTTAGTTAAGTGTGTTGAAATAAGTTACAAGGCAGTTCTTGCTAAGATAGTAAAAAGTCTTTCGTAAGACAAATGAAAGACAGATGGCAAAACAGTTCGAAAGACTTTTGATATTCTAGAACAAAAGTCTTAGGATAAAGTTCTCTCATTCACCACTCGAGGTGGAAAGTTTGCGTCGCTCCAGCAGTCGCAATTGCCGAGTAAGCAAGCCACAGGGGTGCTAATCGAGAGATCCGATTTGGAGCCCTAGGTCATTTACTTTTTAGTTTTGAAAAACTTATTTTATGATTTTTTTTTACTTTTTCTTTCCTAATTTAATTTTATTTTAATGTTTAGATATTATTCTTTAAAACAAAGACATATTTTTTAATTTCATTTAAATTTTAAGAATTTATTTTATGTTTTTCTTTTTTAAAATAAATTTGTATCTTTTTAACCGACTTCAAAACAGGAGAAGGTTGTCATTTCGTCGGAATATTTTTTTTATGTATGTTACCGCATAACTTTGGACCACTGATTACAATAATTCTTTTTCTATCGGAAAGGCAGTGTCTCCGAGGTGGTCGCATACTAATTTGGTTTAGATGCGATCATTGGATCATAAGGAAATTAACGGTATTCTAATTTTTATATGAAGAAGGAGTCCGTTGTGTTTTTTGCTTAAAAATTATTTCAGTTTAAAATTCTTTTACCTTTTAGATTTTACTGTTTAAAAACAGAAACATGTTTCTTTAGCTTCATTTAAAATTTAGTATTCTACTTTATACTTTTTTTCTTTTTTTTAAATTGGTTTTTCTGTTAATTTAATTTTCTTTTAATTTTTTGTTGGATCTTTTTTAAGGATATTTTTTATTTATCAATTTTTCACTTTATTTTTTTATTGAATTTTTCAAATTAATTTTTAGATTTTAAAGTTTAAAAAAGAAAAAAAAATATTTTTTAGTTACATTAAATCTTTAACAATATTTTAAATTATTTTTTGGTTTATTTCTACTTAATATTATTTTTTCAATTTTTAATTGTTTAAAAAAGAATATATATATTTTTTTTTAATTTGATTCAACTTTAAAAAACGTATTGCACAAATATTAACAGTTTAACGCTAAGACCTCCTCATTAATTAATCAGTATAGTTGCCAGAGTCGACATTTGTTCTACGAAAGTCATTTGTCTTTCGAAAGATAGTGATGAGTTGAAAGACAGTTGCCAGAATTGCCCTGTTAAGGTAAGTTGAGTTGACGAGAAGTGAGGTAAGGTGAACTCAGTTGAGGTTAGATACGGTAAGTCAAGGTGAGGTGAGTTAAGGAGATGTGAAATAAGTTGAGATGAGTTCAAGCGTGTGCTGGTGAGATAAGGTGAGGTGTAGTGAGTCGATGTGAGATAATGTGAGGTGAGTTAAGGTTTTGTCTTTATCTCATCCTTTTTTTCTTTGTTTTAATGTGTTCCTTTATCTTCATATTTACCTGTTCCTCGATCTTTATTTTTAACTTTGTCTTGGTCTTTGTCCTTATCTCTATTTTTCGCTCTCTTTGTCTTTCTCTTCCTCTTCATCATTGTTTTTGTATTCTACTTCGGTTTTTGTCTTCGCTTATTTCTTTGTGTTCGTTTTAATCCAAATTTCACTCTTTATCTTAACCTTTATTCTATTTTTGACAAGTTGTTTTCATAAGACTAAAATTATATTGTACATCGATAAGACAGGCCCTTTAATTTGTCACCTCATTTTTTGAAAATGCAACGAACGATACAGATCTGATTACCTGGTGTTTGGTATTTAACGCAAACATCTCCGAACTCAATTAAAAATTTTCACTTCAAAACCCAAAAATTCTGTCGGTTTTTTGCCTTAACAATATAAACAAAGCCAATATAGTCAATAGTCTCAATAATCAAAGTCTTTGTCTCTGTTCTCAATTTTCGGTGCACCATGGCGTATGAAATATGAGAAGATATTTTTCCCTCCTAAGAACTACTTAACTACACTTTTTTGCAAGAAAACACATAACTTAACTAGAAATAAAGTTATTAGGCAAATTTTAATTGCATTAAAACCAATAATCATGGCTGTTTATAATAAACCTAATATAATTTCCATTTCACTTTCAGTTCAAATGGCCTCGCAACGTGCTGCAAATATATATGAACATACAAATATTATTACCCACACGAGCCGATAAATTCTCCATAAAACTATCAGCATGACGTAGCACCAAGAGCCCCGAACAAGTATTTTCAAATTACACCAATTTGGAACCACTCCAAATATCAGCAATACGAAATTGCGCGAATAAAACTGTGATAGTTGTAGAGGAAAAATAGACTTGGGTCGACAATCGCAAGAAACCAACAGCAACAGCAACAGCAAAATGCAGTCCAAGCGAGAGGAACAAATTGCACTCATTGCCTGCATCTCCCTGATATTTATGCTCAATTTGTTGCTGACGACAGCAGCGGCCAAAGAAAATATACCCAGTATATATGCAAATGAAGATTTGCGAGAAGAACATACACAGCCAGAGCGTCATAGACAACAACACAAGAAACATCAACATCAAAATCATCATCACCAACAGCAGCAGCGACGGCAGCAGCATCACCGTCGGCATGCGTTGCATGAGCGCGAAAAGCGTGAGAAGGAGGTGGGCGAGGTGTCGCACAGAGCAAATCAACAACGCACACACCACGAACATGTGCAGCACCAACACCAACATCATCAGCAGCAGCAGCAACAACAACACACGCGACAGCATCGCCAACATCGCGGCCACACACACAATCCTGCCATTGGTGGCTATGCCGCCAGCTATCTCAGCGACAGCAGCAGTCATCCTTCATCATCGGCGTCTTCTTCATCCCACGCGCAAGCACCGTCGTCGCCGTCTTCATCTGCATTTTATAAACGCTACTCACGTGACTCGGCGGCATTTCCAGCACGTGAACGCAAGCCCAACATTATTCTTATACTCACCGACGACCAGGATGTCGAGCTGGGATCGTTGAATTTTATGCCGCGCACTCTACGTTGGTTGCGCGATGGCGGCGCCGAATTTCGTCACGCCTACACGACTACGCCCATGTGCTGCCCGGCGCGCTCCTCACTGCTGACCGGCATGTACGTACACAATCACCAGGTCTTCACCAACAACGACAATTGTTCGAGTCCACAGTGGCAGGCCACGCACGAGACGCGCTCCTTTGCTACATATCTTTCGAATGCTGGCTATCGCACAGGTTACTTTGGCAAGTACCTGAACAAGTACAATGGGTCGTATATACCGCCGGGTTGGCGAGAATGGGGTGGTCTAATTATGAATTCGAAATACTACAATTACAGCATTAACATGAATGGGCAGAAGATCAAGCATGGTTTCGATTATGCGAAGGTAAGTGCGTGTGTAGGAGTTGGATTTACATAAGTTATTGCCCACAGAGTCGGCTGCAGTTGAATATTCACAATACGTTGAACATATTAATATACGCACTGTATTGGATTGGATCTGAGTAGGCCGAGAAATCGCTAAGCTGAAAATCAATTATGGTGATTAAAACCTTAGATCCTTAGAAGAGGAAAAAGCGGATATTATAAGCATAGCTCTTCCTCAAATTTTTGTTGCGAGTTGAGCTGAAATATTGGAAGCTGGAAAAAGAAAGAGGTCTGAGTTTTCTCCAGGCAAGTGACATAAATACATATCCCGGGCTGGCAATAATACCAATGCAATTAAATGTTGGTTCCATGGATTTTGACTCATGGTAACGATCTTAGCTCCTTCCCTTTGAGCTTTAAAGGAAATACCGTACCGTGCGTCCTCTTTGGATTTTGTTTTGCAGATGTTAAAGCTTCGCCAACGATTCCTTTGTCCATTATTGAGGATATCTCAAATCAACCCAACGATTCCTATAAAATTTGGGCTGATGATAGGCTCTGGTCACATCGAGTGAGTTCTCAGCAGTGCATTACCCTGAACACTCTGGTATCCTCGTCCTAACAAAGTTTCAGGTGGTAAGAAGCTTTCTCCAAAGGCGGTATCGATGTCACTATAGATCTTTATTTGGACACTTCTATCTACATAGTCCTATGCCGATTACTTAGAGAGAGAGAGAACCTGGATTAATTTATTGCTTTCTAGAACATCGACTTTAAATTTGCTATTGGAATTTAACTCCGACAAGAGTTCATCATTTGGTGCATGTATATAGCAATAGATATTGGTCTGGAATATTCTTAAATACATAGTTTCCGGAGCCCAAGGATCGCGCCGTAGTACTTAAGCCTATGTTAGTTGAACGTCCTTTTACGCTGGGGTTGCACCTCACTCAGCTAGTTTATGACAAGGCCGTACCCAAATAACTCAAATATGATGAAATAGCTGTCCTGTAGAATATTGAGGAGTAAAATCGTTAAACTCCAATTAATGAATCCTAAAAGTGCCTTGATGGACGAATTCTTTATTACAAAGTGTTTGAAATTTTTTAATGAATTTTTGACTAGCAAAGGCCAGACAGTCACAAAGAATATGTTCGGAAGTTTCATAGACCTCAAGGCAAAGTCCGCATTCTAACTCTTCGATAACATATATTCGGTGCATAAGAAATCATTGACGGATGTGACCAATTAGGTTTCCAGAGAGGATATTAAAAGGGTAGCCGAAGAGCCTGGCCTGTTTGTGACCCTACACCGCCCCCAATACTTACTGCGTGCAGAGTGTATCCACAAATAATTTCTATCCTAAAAAGGCAGTTAAGGTTCCTTCTCTTGTGCTAAGTGTTTAGCCTGGCTTCTCCTTCAATTTGCGCTTGCATCTTAATGTTGTTATGCAAATGAAGGTACCTACTGCTTCCGAAAGCCATATGGATTTTTAGAGAAGCTTTTTCATCGCTGAAAAACACTCGAAGAATGAAATACCCAATACTGCCTGTCGTGGGCCCATGGTGTCAGAAGAAACGTTGGATATTACCCGGACCAGGGATCGAACCCATGACCTACGGAGTGGTAGGAGGCATCTCTACCCACTCATGCATGTGATCAATAAAGCAGGCTATATCTTTAAAGGAAAGACAAATTTAACAGGCAGTGGGAGGCCCTTAAAGATTTAATGTGGTGCAGGTTAAGATGTCTAATACTTCAGCCTGCAACAACATAGGCCATCTGCCTATGAGAATAACAAGCTTTCTGCGGGGACCATATATACATCCACCTGATATGTCCTTCATCCTTAAAACGTGTGTGTACCAATGTACAAACACATTTGGGGTCTAGGGCAGGGAGTCCGTTTGCCCAGTCTTCGCGATATGGGAGTCAGAAATTCCGCATATTTTCAACCCTGAAGCTTCTTAGTAAGTTGAGCAAGTTATTATTGATCCAGGGACAGAAAACATGCCAATCTTGTTGAGACGTACTCTGCCAGTTTTTTTGCAGTGTCTTCTGCCAGGTCCTATAAAAATTAGTTGCATAGCTCAAGTTATCTATCTCAGCTTTATAAAGAGTGACTCTGTCTAAAATCATGTGTGGTACCAATTATTTTATCTTACTCTTCTTGAGGAGCCCATTTAACCGATGTCCTAAATTTCGTTTAGTAGTTGTTGTCTCTATCTCCACAAGTTTATGTTTCCCGTTCTTACAGGATTTCTATCCCGACCTAATAGCGAACGATTCCATAGCATTTCTACGTTCATCAAAACAGCAAAACCAAAGAAAACCTGTGATGTTAACAATGAGTTTTCCAGCGCCACATGGACCTGAAGACTCAGCGCCACAATATAGTCATCTCTTCTTCAATGTGACAACACATCAGTAAGTTCATAAAGCCACCATTTTATATACATACATTCATATTTATGTTTACGGGCATAATTTGCATATGTGTTTCTGTGATCTCCTAAAAGCACACCTTCTTACGATCACGCACCTAATCCGGATAAGCAATGGATACTGCGCGTCACACCGCCAATGGAACCAGTGCACAAACGCTTCACGAACTTATTGATGACAAAACGACTGCAAACGTTGCAGAGTGTAGATGTCGCCGTGGAGCGTGTATGCAACGAGCTTAGAGCGTTGGGTGAACTAGATAACACTTACATCATCTATACCTCCGATCACGGCTATCACTTGGGTCAGTTCGGTTTGATAAAAGGAAAAAGTTTTCCATTTGAGTTTGATGTGCGTGTGCCTTTCTTGATACGTGGACCAGGCATACAACCGGCAAGGGTGTAAGCTTCTAGTTCTAAATAATTTCCTGTTGGTAAGAATTCTCAAAGACGGGTTTCGTTTTAGGGTCGACGAGATCGTCTTGAATGTCGATCTGGCGCCCACTTTTCTGGACATTGGTGGTGTCACAACGCCGCAACATATGGACGGACGCAGCATTTTACCGCTACTATTCAGTCGTCAACGTAATGTGCGTGATCAGTGGCCAGATACGTTTTTGATTGAGAGCTCTGGACGACGCGAGACACCTGAACAAATTACCGAGTCACGTGCACGTCTGCAGGCGGATCGACTGAATATGAGGCTTGCGAATAGCACCTTTATTGATGGGTTCACGTTTAATGAGACCACAGCTACTGGCTCAGCAGTAGATGTGGTCGATTTGGAATCGCGAGAAGAGGCAGAATTCGAAGAAGGTGCGGGTTCGGAAGCCGAAAGAGGTGGGTGCAAAAGTGATAAAATAGTAAAGTCGGAATTTGAATTCCCTTCCCCACTAGGATTCTTCTATATCGAAAAAATATCCGCCTGTTTTTTTAAATCAAAAACTATGTATTTCGAGAAAGACATATTTATATAGGCATACATAGTACAGAATTCTTTAAAATCAGCATTTTTCAATCGGCAAACTCTGTTTCTTCTCATGAGACTTCAAAAGATAATACCCAATTGTTTATTAAAAACTTTTTTGTATAAATTATTTTTTATTTGTCCTCCAAAACCCCCAAAAAAATGCAATGAAGTCTCGTGAAGAGAAATAAAGTCTATGAAAATTTAATTTTTTTTCATATAAAAAACATGCGAACTTTGAGTGAATACTAAATAATTTTTGATTTAAAATAGAATGGTATATTTATGTTCGATATCGAACAATCCTAGGGGGTGAGAGGATTAAAATTCCGACTTACTTTTTTCTCATGAATTTTTAGACCACCCTAATGTACATATGTGTAACTTATCCTTATGTACTTCATTACAGTAGCGCAAATTGAGACGGAAATAGAGGACGATGCTGAGGACAATCTCGACACCGACACCGATATCGAGGATGATGTGTCTTCTGGTGTTTTAGATGAAGATATTGAAGATGAATTGGATGTGGATGCAGCACAAGAAGAGGGTTTAGATCAAGAGCAGCAGGATCAATTCGACAACAACCTGCCAATGGCGCCGTATATGACGAAAATGATGCGTTTAAATTCAGAATGTTCTGATCCATCCTTGCTGGAAAATTGCCGACATGGACAAAAGTGGAAGTGCGTTAACGAAGATGGTCGTTGGCGTAAGCACAAATGCAAATTTCATGTGAGTCGATTTCGATTTTATTTAGTTGAATTATTTCAGATTATTTTAAAGCTATCAGAAATATTTAGTACCCTGGTTGGCTTGATTTTTGTAGTTTCATGTTATCTTATCATCCCTGAACTGATTTATCTAACTTTAGTTACAGCTGCAACATCATCTCGAGGAGATATCGAAATTTACGAAAAAGGAAACGAAACGTAACTGCGCGTGCTTCACACCAGATGGTGTTGTCTATACGAAAATCAAAACAAGCCGTAGTTACTTCGATGGAGATCGCATTCGAAAGAGGTGAGTGGCCTTTACATAAAACATATTGACACATAGAAGGGGATTGTGAAAAATTGAGTTACTTGCATTGATCGCACCTTAGTCCCGCCCCAATTCGCTCTTGGTTGCTCACACCGTCTGCTCCGTGATGCCGGCACGTGTCATCGACAGCTGGGTCCCATGAATGATGACGCCACCACACGAAGTATAGGCAGATGCAGCAACTCGCCTGATAATAAAAGCTGGCACAGTTCTTATATATAGCATAAAGCGGCATAAGATCGAACTTTGCTCTCGTGGATCACCGCACCTACAAACTTTTGTCAAATTCAAAAAATCTTACTATGAATCATTCGAGCACTCTCTTTTCTCTTCCCACATCAACAGATTTTGATTTTGGCGAACGCCAATTGCTCAATTTAGTCATTGTTGAGCAGCCCCTTTCATTTTGTCCGGACGACCGGTGAAAACCCGCCCAAATTTCCTGTCTGAACCGGCTGTAATAGCGAATGGGCGTTACCATCATTGCTGGGTCGATACCGGGGATCCCCAAATTAAGCATCTAAAACTAAAGATTAGACAACAGGAAAACCAACGCATCTGAAGAAAATTTGATGAGTTTTTGAAGCCATGGAACATCACCTCTTATGTGAGCAAGCTTGGTCAAGCGTATGGTCGCTGTTCAACTCGAGTAAGGGCGATGACAAAGTGGAGATTTTATTCGGCCATCGCGTATCATGGGATCCGAAGCGAAGCGTGAGCTAGTATAGCCAAAAATTCATGCCAGATCAGAAGACTGCACAAACTGCCAAAATCCAGTGCTTTCGGACTTTTGCCAGTGGCAAACCTCGAGGCCGAAGCCTAAGGCACAAATGGGTTAGACAGGAATAGACTACCTCACTACCTTAAAAAAGTTCCCAATCTGTTGATGACCACTCTCCAAATTTGTGCAAATCAGGTACAGTGGTCACACTGCTAAAATCAGGAAAAACTGTCCACAAATGGGAGTGTTATCGTCCCAAAACAGTCCAACTCTTCTGAGGTCGGCAATGGTCACTAATATTTTAAGATAAACCATCAAAGCCCAGAGAAAAATTCTGCTTCTGTTTAGTTTTAATATATCGAGAACCAGGACTACATATGACTACTACTGGACCCGACGCCGCACAGATAGGCATTAACGGTGTTCACACAGTGACCATCATCACCTCCATTAACCCTCGTCCCATGCATATCATCATCGGAATTCAACCGTCACCTAATATAAAGAAAGAGCTTCAGCTGTCTCGCGAGATCTGAGTTACTCTGTAAATTGCAGCAGATTAAACTCTTGCCTAACTAAACTCGACCATGACGTACCCTAGATATGTTTCGCAAGCGAATTTTCCCTAGCACATGCGGTTTAAATCCGACCTCTCTCCTTTCTATTCGGGGGTCTAACTTCAGTTGAGCTCGGTGACAACGATTGAAAGATTAGCTGATTCTAGACAAAGCTATGTAAGTAGACACAACGGGCAGATCGACCATTGAATGTCTTCCCGGTGAGCAGTATCCCAGCATTAAACCAAATATCAGATGATTTTTACAAGAATAAGATAATTTATTAACTCGCGAACTCAAAAAATTTTAGTTTATATCATTCACTCGATAATGGCATTTAGCGCCTATAAGTTACTTATTTATAGGTGTAATTTATTTCGGTTTAAAATATCTTCGAACAATTATTTCCATTGACTTTTCATTTTCTTTTATTTCACTCTTTCCCTCCAGAACTCAGAATCCATCACGCTTTTCTCGACGCGAGAAACGGTCTTCGCAAGACTACTCTGAAATTTTCCATACGGAGCTGCCGTACGAGATGGAAGAACTGCTTGATCTGCAAGATACGCTCTCCATGGTTGAAGAACAGTTGACTCAACCGAAACGTACCAAACGTGAACTAACCTCCAGCTTCTTCGAAACACGTCCCACCAACGATGCCAATGCCGAAAACAGCTTCAAATCGGGCACCAACTCAGCCAATGATTCCATTTCCAAGGTCATACAAGAAATCCAAAGCACACTTGAAACTCTCGAATTGAAATTTATTGCTCCAAATGATTTGCATCAACCTAATAATACGACTACCTTGTCGGCAGCTGGCTTCGTGCGAGGTGGCAAATTTCCCAAAGTGGGTGGGCGTGTGGGCACACGCTGTTACATTGAATCGCAAACCGGCAAGGTGAACTGCTCTGATGTCATTTACGATGATGAAAAGACATGGCGTAAGTCGCGCAATCAAATTGATATGCTAATCAAAGTGCTCAAGGATAAAATAACGCACTTGAAGGATATCAAGAAGCAAATGCGCGAGAATAAACAACAACAGCTGAGCCAACAACAGCAACAGCAGCAATTGCATTATCACTCCGGACGTTATTGGGATAGGGACTATGTGCCACGCAATGGTGCCGGTGCTGGTGTGAACAGAAATAAGGCGACGGAGCAAGCAACTGGCGATGAGCTGCCATACAATGTATCGGATTACTTGGGGCGCAGACAAAAGGGGCGTCGACGTAATGGCGGTGGTGGCCTAAATAATAACCATTTCTATCAGCGCGGCGGTTACCATCATCATAACTACAATCATCAGCAATACCGGGGGCAGCATTTGGCTGGCGGCGCGGGAGGAGGTGGACGTCGACGCTACGACAAGACGCTGGGTGGACGCGAGTTCGATATGAACTACTTCACACAAGGACATTTCGGCTTTGGCGTGACAACCACGTACAGTAATGAGATTAACAATGAAAATGGCAGTGGTGCGAGCTCAGGCTCAGGGGCGGCTGCGGCTGCGGGTAGTTATGGTGTTAAAAGCACGTACGGTAAAGGCCGCATTCAGGGCCACAATGGCAGTTTGGGCGGCGGACAGTCACAATTGCAAAGGAGACGACGGCCACAAGTGACAAATGCAACTGTCGCACAGGTATTCACTACAACACAAACAACATCACCGTCCATAGCGCGTCCAACAACAGTGAGGCTAATGGGTGGAGGGAGGGCAATGACGACGACAACGACAACAACTGCACGAACAACCACAAGCAAAGATGAAGAGTCCTTTGCGGATGCTACGGCAGCTAAACCTGCTACAACCGCTACCGTAACTGAGGAGACAGCAACAGCAGCTAGCACGAAAACAACAACAAAAACACGTACGCTATGGTCGACAACACATGCACCAACAAACATTAGTATTGCGCCCAGCAGCAGTGAGAGTAGTGAGTTTGTGACATACATATGTGCCACAATCAACTTGGCTTGCCAGCTCCTTTGGCATTGCTCTACATGCATTGACTATTTTTTTTCTATTACATTTGCAGTCACCACAAAGGATCCACGTGAAGTCGATGTGCTCAGCAATCAAGGCCAAAAGGAAGTTTTTACAGGCTTGGGCAATACGCACAACGCTGACCCATTTGAGCAGCAAAAGGGTCAACCAGCTGAGTGCTACTGTGAACCGGATACAGAGAGGTGCGGCGACACTTAATACCGTTATATGTCAATTTCTTTGTGCTCTTCTTTTTTCTTTATTTAATTCGATTCTCAATTTTAGTTATGCTGATTCAAAGGAGATAGCACGCGAGGCACGTCGCAAACTAAAGGAGGAGCGACAGCGGAAAAAGGAACGGAAACGCATCAAGAAGGCACGTCTAGAGAAGGAATGCCTTTCGGAGAAGATGAACTGTTTTTCGCACGATAATACACATTGGCGTACGGCGCCACTTTGGAACGATAGTCCGTTCTGTTTCTGCATGAATGCCAACAACAATACCTACTCATGCGTGCGCACCATAAATGCAACACATAATTATTTGTACTGTGAATTCACCACTGGTTTGATAACGTTCTATAATTTGAAAATCGGTGAGTATTGGAAAATACTGTGGGGATTCTGTAAGATATATTTAAATGATTAAAAATTGCTTTACTGAGTTCCGTTGCAGACCACAGTGGTTCAAAACAATGTTTACTGTTCATAATTCACTGGAGCCCACATTTTTCAGCCAATTTGATTATTATTTTTAAATAAAAGCTTATAAAATTTTTAAGAGACTATTTGAACCCGATTTTTGAGTTTTTTTTTTTAATTTGTATTAATTTTTTTTGTGAAAAGTCCAGAAAAAGCAAAAATTTAGAAAAAATCAATTCTCCTTATACACTTGCAACTTGCACTTTATTACTCTAATGATCTATAGAACCTCCTACACAAAACTTTTCTAAAAACCAAAAAAAAACTTGTTTTGATGAAATTTTTTTATAACATTTCAGGCTTTTTTTGTGTGAAAATTTTCTTGGTTTTATGAGAACCCTACAATTGTTTTCAACTAGTTTTTATTATGATACATTTATTAACTGGAAAAGGCGAATCAAATTTTTTCAAAATTACTTATTACTACTTTTTCTGCATATTGCACAAAAAAATTTATTGTTATCAAATAAAAATGCAAAAATAAGGCAGAACTAGACTCTTGCAAATTGTATAAGCTTTCATTTAAAACGTAATAATAACACTGAGGGAAAAATGCAGGCTTCCGTGAATTATGAACAGTAAATGCCAGTTTGAACCACTGTGCGGTCGTCCAACACAAGTGACTCCGAACGTCCAGATCGCCCAAAAGAGATCGTCACGCCAGAAATCGTTGACAAAATTTATGAAATTATATTGGACGATTAAAGAATGAAAAAAGTGAGGTGGCTGAGGCTATCAAGGCCCTCAGAACTCATCAGGTATTTAACATCTAAACTGGTGATGAAGTGCCTTGATAAGCTGAATACTCTTGGTCTGACCAGTCGAGTTTGGGTTCTCTCGGATACTGGGTTAATAGATACACTATAAATCCATGAAGGGGATCTTTTGTCCGCAGTGATTTATTCCCCAACATTAAAAAGCTGTATGCTTGCTCACTCTCGAACCTAAGCGTAGCCGTGTGGAAACTTCAAAGGAGTTGAACTTATACGTACGGTGACCATATTTATGGGAGCCGGATACGGGACAAAAAAAAATTTTCCACAAAAACTTACAGCTCTTAAAGCCCTTTAAGGAATTTGTATGCTGTTACAACAACAACAACATGGGTTTAGGCGCCTGGTGTTAGCAGTCGCATCTAAACAGTATTATGTACAGATGCGTGCATCTAATTAGCAACGAAATTCAAAACGATATTGCTTGCAAATTATGTTTATTTATTTATTTTTAATAATTTTCATTTAAAATATAATTCAATCTATAACAGAAACCACAATAACAAAAGTTGCAAAGCTTGCACAAATTGCAAAAAAATTAATCAAACTTAAAAAAATCGTCATCAAAATTTCAAAATTTTTAATTAGAATATATAGAAAATGTTGGGGTATGCAGTTTTGTAGCCCATTCAATAATGAAGTGGAAGTTTCAAGTCGCTAAAAATTACCGTTGATTTTTTAGAATTTTTTTTTGTCGAGGGTGTTGCGGATTTTTTTCCAAGTAAAAAAAAATTTTGATCATGTGTTATATGGAAGAAAATGCGCAACACCCTCCACAAAAAAAAATCTAAAAAATCAACGGTAATGTTTAGCGACTTGAAACTTGCACTTTATTATACTAAAATTGAATGGGCTACAAAACTGCATGCATACCCGAAAATTTTCTAAATAGTCCAATTAAAAATTTTGAGATTTTGATGACAATTTTTTGAAGTTTGACGAATTTTTTTGCAATTTGTGCAAGCTTTGCAACTTTTGTTATTGTGGTTTCTGATATAGATTGAATTATATTTTAAATGAAAATTATTAAAAATAAATAAATAAACATAATTTGCAAGCAATATCGTTTTGAATTTCGTTGCTAATTAGTTGCACGCATCTGTATATTGTTTTTCTTATGAAAAGAGCTTTACTTTCATAAAAAATAATAAACATTAAATAAACTAGGAAAAAATTGAAAAAAGCTTGCTAATTTATATTTTGGTCACTACGTATTCCCGAATCGAAATACTGGTGTCCAGATTAGAAAATTATAACAAAAATAATAGAGAAAATTACGACCATATATGTACCAACATCACTTCAAACTAATTCATAGGCATGTCATTTTAATGAGGGGTAAAGGCGTTGAAACACCGAATACGGGACAAATACAGGACATTAAAAGAAATACAGAACATTTGGCGTCCCGTATAAAACAAATAAATTGGCAGGACAATGGGCCAAAAAAGAGGACTGTCCCGTATGATACAGGACGGATGGATCGTCCACAATACACCAGAGACCAAGGAATACTCAAGAAAGTGTAAAAAAGAAGGCCCAAGTGGGACCGACAGCCCATAAGGTCATGGCCACAATTTTTTCGGATGCACTCTGTGTCGTTCACATGGTCTACCTTGAAAAGGGCAAAGCGATCACAATATTATTTGGAGTGTTTGAACGGTTTCGATGTTGATTTGAAGCAAAAACAACCAAATTTGGCCAAGAAAACAGGGCTGGCCTATACAGACAATCAATGCACGGGTGCATAGAACATATCCATCGATTGGGCTACGAACTCCCACCTTATCCGGCATATTCACCAGATTTAGCCCCCAGCGACTATTTTCTGTTTCCAAATTCAAAGAAATGGCTGCGTGGTAAGTGATTTGGGCCGAATTAAGAGGTTGTAATTGAAACAAACGTTGGTTTTGGACGTTGGAAAACCTATTATATGTATCGATCGTTGTAATACGTTTTCGGATGTGAAAACGACTGTTTTGCTGATTATTTTTTCGTTTACTATATATTATTGCCTCTGGGATACTAAACATGGACTACTTACATGCACTTACTGTAATATATTCTTACTTATGCAGCATAAATTCTGGCATAAAATACATATATCAATGCGAGCATCATTATTTTAAACTCCAAACTCTTTATATTTACAGATCCCTTTGAAACACAAAACCGCGCCTCATCGCTGACCAGCGAGGAAAAATCGTATATGCATGACGTATTGGAAAAACTGAAGGGCTGTCGTGGCAAGAGTTGTACAATTAAACGGCATCCGCAGAACCAGTTGCAGCAGCACCAGCAACAAAACGAAAGCGCGTTGAGGACACTGGCAAGAGACAACAAACGTAAACATGGTAAGGACTTCTATATAACTGAAATGATTTAAAAGAAAAGTATCTTGGAGTATACTAAAATAATCGCCTGCCACCATCCAGCGTAGGTTAAACAGGCGTACGCCATAGGGTGGTGTATTCTCACTCCTTCTTTGGATTGGGGTCGTAGACAACCTGCTAGAGGAGCTGCCGGGTGTTTGCTTATGCGGATGCCGTTACATTTTTAGTATAGGCAAACTCTTGGAGATATCGTCTAAAATTTTAGACAAGGATGCTTTTACCTGGTTGCTAAATAGTCTATAAAACAGAATCCGTCCTGTTCACAAGGAAGTGTTAGATACCCTACGCGATACTATTCTCATCTGCAGGCATTCGCCTTGCTCTTTCTGATAGTCAAGTACTAGGGCTTGATTCCGGATGGCAAGCTGTCGTAGAAACATTTTATGGGGTCCTAGTGTGGGGGAATTCTCTATAACAGACTATGTTAGTCTAGAAGCGGATAGTGTTTATGTTGTTTGTGGGACAGTTAGAACCACTCACACAAGTTGACATGATAGATATTTAGGGGTACCGGTTACTCTGCTGGTTCATGATATGGACATTCTGATTAGTTTTTCACTTTGAAATTTGTCTTCGATATCACTATAGTTTTTGCCATCCAGAGATAGCTGCCATTAAGCGAGCAGTCGATTTGCTGCTGAATTGTGCGACGTTAGTAAAGGATAGTCTGATAGTTAAGAAATAAGCCTTCACGGTGCTCTCAAAGCTAGTTGGGAAAGTCAGGCTTAACTTTCTTCGCGTCTGCGTATTTCCTTTCAAATCATATAAGGATGCCAAGCCACTGTGATAAATAACGCAGACAACTTCGAGGCGAATGAGCTGGCCAGCAAAAGCCCCCTCGAGTTGGTCTTCTCTAGAAAGAGGTCTATGTACCTTTGAGTACATGTCCCCGTGCCTGTTCAGCGTACGTTGGGCGAAAACTGGACCACTCAAAGGGACGACCAGAGGCAGTCAAGAGATTTCATTAGGCTCTCATATCAGCATCTCTCAATTCTGGTGGACGTATTGACAGGACACTGTCAAATTGTGATTCAGCGGTGTATCAGATCATATCACGGTCGCAGCTGCTTGAAGGCCGACGTTTTTACAAGACTTTAGTTTTAACACTTGAGCTCTCTGGCTGGAGCTCTGTGGGACCAACAACTACATCATTATTTTCACCCAGGGTTTTTCGCTATAAAATTAGTAGTTAAGTGTACTCTGGGATGTGTTTTGGGGCAACCAGCCTAACCTAATCTCACCGTACCTATCGTCATCCAAATATTTAACCTATCCCAACAAAAGGCATCCGAATGGAAATAACTTTTCAATTTAATATTTTGAGAAAAAATTACCGATTTTTATTTTTTTTGCTTTTCTTCATCCCTAAATTTTCTAGTCAAGATTTAAATGTACTTTTAGATTTAGAAGTTCGCTAAAAACATCCAAAGCTCCCTAAAAAATCTGGAAATTTTTCCGAGCGGATCGGTCATACAGTCTGTCAAAGTGGCGAAATCGATATGTTTATTTCAGATGGTCAGTTCAGAAATTCATGCACTTTGAAAATATGATCTTCAGTCAAATCAAGGGCTTCAGTCCCATTTTTTTGGTATAATCTCCGGCTGTCAGCGTTTCTCCAGCTGTTCGCAGTCAGATCTTTCTGCCTCTCTTTTTTTTCTCTTTAAAAGACGGCTAGTTTTAAACTGTTTTTAAATCGAAAGAAGAAGAAGATATTTTTTAGGAGATAGAGGACTTTAATACCGGTAACACCTTAATACCGATATATTTCCTAATTCTTACGCTACACTTCTTCAAACATTTTTATATTTTATTAACCCTTTAATTCCCCAGTAAAAGCACTTTGCAATGGCCGTACTTTTACAAAGAAGCCCTCCGCTCAAAAAGCGTAGGCGTTCTAACCTAGAATTTCATTTACTGAATATCTTACTTGCTGTGTAACTGAAATGGCCCATTTATGAGTTTTTCCTAATCTTCTCATTAAGCCACTTTAACATTAAATTGGAAAATTTTACAAATTTCAGGCCTAGCGCAAAGCACCTCAGCTCTTGGTTCGTTTGTCTCCAGCCGCCTCGACTACGACGAGCCTCTCGCTAAACGAAGAAAACTATCAAAGTGAGTAGCACAAATGCATATACATACATACATACAAATGTATAGACATTAGGGTGCACCCCTCTCCATACAAAAAAAAAGTCTATATTTTAAGACTTTCGCCAAAATATTTCGGACAAATACTAAGATATGCGTTGGCTGGATCGATTTCAAAATACCTCCCTATATGGAGTTTTTTTTAAATAAAATTAGTTTTTAAAAATACTTTCTTCAAACAGTCTCGTCAGATATTAGAAGAGCTTAATCTTAAAAGGTTTGTTAATTATTTGATCAACGGAACCGAAATAATGAGGTTTTTGGAGGTATTTTCAATTATTCCAGCTCAAGTACAGGGTAAATATTTATCAGAAATGTTTTGGCGGAAGTCTTAAGAAATAATAGATTTAGAAATTCCGGTGCAAAAATCGCTACTTCTTTTGGTGAGACACCCTAATGTACATACATTTCTTCTTTTTCAAGGAAAATTTTATGAAATTGAATTTCTCTTCGACTAAACAGGTGGTCAACGCATACAAATTTGAAACGTAAACCTTGGAAACAACAACATCATTACCATCATCAACATCCACAGCAACAGCAGCCAACCTACTATAGGCAACAACATTTGCGACATCACAGCATTAGTGGTGTTGAAGGAGGCACGTTAGTTGTGGGCAATGTAGCAGCGAGTGGAGCAAAAACTTTGCGTCGTAATCGCTTTCAACAAGAAGTGAATAGTCAACATAGTATACCACAACAGCAAAAGCTACGCGAACCACAGCAACAACAACAACAAGGAGAAGTGCAGCAGTTGCAAAATATTAGCAACAAAAGTGATAACTTTGAGCAAAAATTGATTTCAAGTCAAAGTTTGACCACCGGCGTGGTGGACGGCACAGGCATGGAGCCAACGCAAAGTTTTACAGAAGTTATTGGAACAACACCACGAACGGCTGTAGTGACTGCAGCAGCAGTAACACCGGAAGCAGTGACAATAACAACAGCTGGAGCAACAACTACAACAACAAATGCAACAATACTCACCGCAGCTATATAAGAAAGTTGTTGGGGGAAATGTTAGGTGTTTAAGCTTATCCTTTGCATATCCTTAAAAGCACACACTTACATACACTCGCCTTAGGGTATACATACATATATAAGTAGTAGATATGTATATACATACATACATGTATATGTAGATATGTATGCAACATCGCCCAAAAGTAAATGAAGCTATTTATTTCTTATGACTCGGCAATTTTTGGTATCGCTTTGCCTCTGCAACTATTTATGTAAGCTCAGCGTCTACTGCTAATGCAAATTCGTTCAAATGCATGCACATTAGGGTGCCCGAGAACTAAAGAGGAAATTTTTTTGTTAAATTCGATATGCACAACACCTAAGTAATTAACTACTAACAACATATAGCGAATTCAATTGCCATTCATTGGATATGCCATTTTGGTTTGGTTCTATAAAAAGAAACTAAATCAAAAAAGTAGCTCCTTAAACCTCTTAAGAATTCAATTATCTATCTGTTTTTGAATAGTAAATTTCACGTTTGCACCACTGTGCGCCCGTGCAAAAATCCGCTGTAACTAGATAAGGCTGAGTAGTTCCGGAGGCCACCAGGGTTTTATAAAAGGTTCCCAGACTAGCTGATTCTTGGTATAGCACATCTTTCCGGACCTAAAACAAGAAATATAAGTGGTTAGCGCAGGAATTTTCGTTGAGATGGATATGCAAAGTAGGTAAGTAAGGTCAGAAGTTTGTTTCCCCAAACACGATCACATTTGGACCACTATCATCGATACTTTGAGATACCACTAAGAACGATAACTGCTAATCTAAAGCGAAAAGTGCTGTATGTAGGATCTGTTGTTATTTTTAGTCTCAACGCGTCCTGTTAATGCATCCACCAGAAATCAAAGTTGCGGCTGTGTGATCCCAAGAAGATCTATAACCGGCTTCGAACAAAAAGGCGGTGCAGTTAACACATGTTCTTGTTGTTGTACAGCGTTCGCTGAGCTGGAAAGAGCGGTCAACAAGTAGTCAATGCAACGCCCCTACCCTATTTTCTTCTTAATTCACGGTTAGATGAACTCGAAGGAGTATTTCCTGGTCAGCTCTTACAATATCACTATGAAGCAACTAAAAGAGGGATCGGTCGTCCCCCTAGTAGATGTTGAGCAGTCATTCGAATGATTTCTGAACTCGAAGGAGTATTTCCTGGTCAGCTCTTACAATATCACTATGAAGCAACTAAAAGAGGGATCGGTCGTCCCCCTAGTAGATGTTGAGCAGTCATTCGAATGATTTCTTTTGCATGAGGTCTTGGCGTAATACCTCTCCCCCTTTCCACTGGGTGCTCCTTCCAACTTCTTATCGCCCACTTATTCCTAGGAGGATCTGATTAGAGTCACAGTAACAGGAAAAAACGCCCTTTGTCCTTTATTTCTTAAACCGTTCCTTAAACCAGTCTTGGATTTGTTTAAGCTTTCATTTCTAAATCGAAAATATAAATTCACGCTGAAGTTGTTCCTTTTAAAATCAAGTGAAAGCAAAAGTATATCTTGCCAACCTGTTGAATTTTTGACTAAGTAGCCAACTGATAAGCAGAGTCCTCTCGGGTTAGTACGGTGTTAGTACGAATTTTTTTATACTGAAGAATATAGTCGACTACTACGGTCTCAGCATAACTTCATAGAAAAAATTTCAATATCAACATGATTTAGATCAGATGATAAAAGTAAATATGGTATACACATCGAATTTCACCAAAAAAAGATATTCTTGTACACCCTAATGTATGTAATTACAGCCACAAATTGAATAGGTATTTAAACCACAGATGAAAATACATGTACGGAGTACGTCTCCTGCAGTGAAGGCTACTAATTCTGAACCAGATTACTAGCAGTTATATAATTATGTTTTATCTTTAATTTGTTTACTTAGTTAATCTTAAGTACTAAAACTTATAATCCTTTTGTTCTGAAATCGGTTTCTTACATCGTAACTTACGTGTTTTTCTTTTGAAAGTTTTTAAAACCTCGCAAGTGCATTTACACGAACCTATGATTTCAGACCTAGTAGCTGGAATCTAAGTCTCTGAGACTTGTTGTCCCTAGAGCGCCGGTTCGTAAATTATTCAAAATTGTGAAGCTGGTCAGCCTTTCACTTCAGGGTCTGTTCCTGTTCATGTTTTTCAGTAGGGCTTTGCAACTTCTTTCAAAGCGCACAGGTGTGGTTTTAAGCTCTAAAGACTCCCTTTCGATGTAGTTGCTGTGCACTCGCACGCCAAATCCGGACAAGTTTCCATAATTATCTGTTTAACGAACCCACTTTAGAAATGTTAAATCCGAGTTTTCGATTTTCGGCTGTAATTTCATTAGAGGTTTAAACCCAGTGAATTTTTGTAATTTACTAAATAGTTAATGAGAAATCTCTAAAATTGCTTAGATAAAAAAAATCTGAGAAAAAAGATCACGTGAAATTTATATAGAATGAATATATGAGTTAAGGCAAAAAATTGTTCTTTTTGTGTAAGCAAATAGTAAATCATAAGCAATATTAAAATCAGCTGCGCTAAACTTGAAAAATAATCAGTAAGAACTGCAAGTGATTTAAAAACAAAATCTATTTAACTTAATACATATAAAGTTCAAGTGAAAGTAAATGTATAATATTATAATGTTTAGTTTTTGTTTTTAATAAGACTGTTTTAGTAGATTAACAATAAGCCTAAGGAAAAATACTAACATAATTAATTGTTTTACATGTAAATGTTTACAAATTTATAAGCAGAAAAATATAAAAACTGTGAGCAGCTATTGAAGTTGGCTAAAGGTATTGATTGTGTTATTAGTAAGAAAATATGATTTATAATTCGAAATTTATGATAAGTCAAATTTACCAAAAAAAAAAAACAAAACATGCATTAGTTTAACGAAATTATATTCAATAAAAAATCATAAATATATTATGTAGATAAATATAAATGAAAATTTGCATGCGCAAAAACAGCATTTGATAAAAAGGGAAACAAAAAAAATATTACACAAGCTTAAAATACGCAGCGTAAATTTGACAAAAAAAAACTTTGCTAAAGCTATGATTAAGACGAGAAAATCATTGAAACTCTCCCTTAATTTTCAGAAATGGGTTGAAAGTTTTTTTTTTTATGTATATATGAGTCAATTTATCTCAAATCGACCATTTTCGATTTGGATGAATTTTGGCCAGCACTTTTCTTTTAACATATAGTTTTTTCGAAATTTAAAAATTAGAAATTTAAAAATTTCTTAGATTTTGCAAGTTTATTTTTTGACCATCGCAACAACTATTATAGTTGGCTTCATTTTAATGATGATATTTGGGATAGTTAAAAAAAAAAACTCAAAAAACATATAGTTAAAAATTTCACAATTTCGTGGATTTTGCAAATATACTGTGAATATCTCAAAAACTATTATACTTAAAAAATGATTCCGGTAAAAAAAAAATTACAAAATTTTGAAACTAAAAATCTTTAAAGCCAAATTTTATAAAAAAAAATATTGTGGCTCCATTTTTTACAATACCTTACACTGCGCTTAAAATTTTCACGGAGTGGTTTTTTAAAGATATGAATTTTTGATCTTAAAAAAAATTACAAAGTCTAAATAAAGTTACGTTAAAATGTTTTTATTTTATTTTAATTTATTAATAATTTAGAGTTTGCAACAATTTTTTTTTTTATTCAAACATTCATACTTTTAAAAATATAAAATAAAATAATTTTTTTTAAGTTCAATTCATATATATGTATGGAAAATTTTAAGATATTTTCAGACCACTTGAAGTTATTACATGCAAAAAATTTACCAACAATTTTTAAAATTAACTTTTACGATTTATTAAATTTTAAAAATTTATAGTTTTTCTATTTTTTTTTAATTCAAATGTATTTTTTATATCGCCCCAAATACCTTTAAAAAGCGGGCAGAACCATTTTTGTAGCTGCACTAGTTTTTGAGAAATTGTGAAATTTTGGACTTTCAATTTTTGTTTTTCTTTTTGCCCAACTTTGTTATATGATAAAAAAAGTTCTGGCCAAAATTCATCCACATCGGAAATGGTCAATTCCAACCATTTGTCGATTTGGCATGGATCAACCCATTTGTATTTACTAGTGTTGGGCAAAAGTACTCAGAACTCGATTCTCAAAAGGATCGACAGAAACCGATTTTTAAAAGTATCGATACTGAGTACTCCAAAAAACTCAGTACTCACAAAAGAACTCGAAAGCACTTAGTACTCAAAAAAGGAACCCAAAAGTACTCAGTACTCATAAATACTGTGTTGCAATAATGGCTTTGATACATGTACTCAAGATCGATTCAAAGTACTCAGTATTAAGTGTCGAATAGACTCAACAAGTACTGAGTTTTATTTACATTCAACGGTATTAAGAAAGGATTGTACTCAATTTGCAGTTTCAATAATTTTCGAGTACAATACTTGTACCCAGTGACGTAATTTCGGATTCATATATTAATTTGAAAAAAATACTGCCAGTTTGTGAGATTTGTGCACTGAAATGTTACCGATATGTGTATATTTAAAGAAAGTAGTCAGTACTCTGAAAAATACTCGATCCTTAAAAGTATCGATACCAAAGAACTCGATTCTCAAAAAAACTCTGTACTTCCCAACACTAGTATTTACATATACATATTATTCCAAAAATATTAAATTAATAATTTTTGGAATTGATTGGTATTTAGGACTGATTTTCTTATTTCCAAATCGGCTGTTTTCTTCGTAAACTTGAGCTAGTTCTTCATCACGCGTGCACGCGGTTCCTTCTGCAGTAGACCTTTCCGTTTTGTTCTTGACGTTTGGCGCCCTTGCTCTCGAAGGATCCTTTCACTGGAGCGTCGCCATTCATACGTTTCTATGCGTTCAACTAAATGTGCCCATTTCATTTTCGTCGCCCATGTAAACCGGGCCATAGAATAAGAATAGATCTCTCGAAATGTAGTAAGGCCTTCTCATCTTTGTTCGACTTCGTTCACGTTTCAGCGCCATTCAAAAAAAAAACGGGCATGACGAGACTTCAAACGTGTAGGCTTTGTTCGCCGGAAGAGTGATCTTCGCGTTATTGTTGGTCTTCCTGCTGAATTGTAAGTAGACATATGTAGGCCTTCACTTTTTCAAATTTATGACTGGCAACTGTGAAGTGTGGCCCAATAACCGAAGACTTCTCTATAGCTTCATTTTATAAGCTAGAATATGCTGCGCTGAGGTCCCTGGTTCCTGATCGGTTTGTTGGCAATTTTTTTTTTTTCACCAGTACTTTACCGATTTGGTTCCCTAGATTTTTTGTAGCTCAGCCTTAGAGAAGCCTTAGGAAAAAACTTTATTGTGCAGAATTTAACAAGAGTGATAAATGTCTACTGGCAAGGTCTACTACCACAGCTCCAGACTTTGGACAGTAGAATTTGCTGGACATAAATCATATCTAATTACTAGCTAGCTGGCTATTGTACCGCCTTTAAAACTACATTAGATTAGGTAAGGGGTTAAAGTGGCTACCGGCGTTTAGGTGCATGGGTGCCTTCCAGGCGTAGATAATGGTGAGATCGGCCCTATTAATAAGATATAATTCCGTTCACGTTCTTAAGTAGAGGACATTCTAGCTGAATGAGTTGGCCTGAGCATTTCTTGTCGAAGCTGGGCCAGATTTCTCATTTCGTCCTAGAAGTGGGTAATGTTAGGGTAATTCGTTAGAGTATTGATGCCACCGTAATTTAAGTAAGTATTTCCATTATATTAATGCATTTAGTCCTAAAGCACTACAGCTTGTCTGAAATTTCCCAAAAAAGGTTTTATGGCAGCTTTCTAGGGCTGTAGTAGGCGTAGTGGGCAGCACACCATTGAGTTGAACGCATGCCGAGAGTTAGAAATAATTAGCGACTTATCTAGTGATGTCCAAAGTCCACCAGCGGTTGCTTTAGCCCAACAAGAGGCAGTGACTTTGCGATCACTTCTGGGAGTACATTATCAAACGCTTCTTCGATAACTAGAAACGTATCTAGCGTAAGGTCCTTAGGCGCCAGCGCTTTTTCGATACGGGGATCAATTGGGGTTTAGTGTGGAGTCAAGGAAGAGTGTGGTTAGTTGAGTGGGTTTAAGGGGTCCTATGAAGGGATGGTAATGTCATACTGGATGTGATGGACTCTGTATAATAGTACGGAACATATGTTGCATACTACAGAGTCATGTCTGGAGAGGTAGGAGCCTAATCTGAAATAGCATCCAGAGTGTAATTGTGCCAGACACCACACAGACCAGGGTCTCTCAAGGTAGCTGAAGTTACTTCCCAGCAATATGAAGGATGTGATTGAACTTCGATGAGGGCATGAGTTGATGGAGATTGTGGTAGTCTGCCTGTGAATGTCGTTAATTGCCTGTTCTGGCGCCATTAAAAGGCATTTCGTAGCTTAGTTCACTGCGAACTACTACTCCCTGAAGACCAAACTGTCCCGGTCTTGTTTAAAAGTTACCAGGCTAGACTACGTGAAATGAAGAAGCGATCTAAATCGGACGTTAGTATCGAATAGTTGTCAGCAAAATATGATTTCATGCTTCACCCAACAACCAAATTAAAAAAATAAAAATAAATAAATAAAAGTATGTTTTAAGACTAACAACTAATATAACATTTACAAACTTTTTACGCCAGCTAATTTTTTGTATAAATTATGATACAACATTTCGCCTGTGCTGCCGCCTTTTACTTTTACAAAAAATATAATTAAATTATTAAATTAACTAATAAGAGTACATCTACATATAGTATATAGTTTATATGTAATGCTTTTTTACTATTTCATTTTTTCACTACATAGGTATGTTGTCTTGTTTTCACTTTTATAATTTATTCACACTACTAAAATTTCATAAATCACCGCTGCCTAAAAAGCTGTAACGCCTGCTGTAACTGGAATTGTAATCACACAAATAAACTTACATATTATTAAACATACTTACACAAACACTCTGCCATAGTACAGCAATGATAAATAAATAAATTGTAATAAAAGCTAATGATAAACATAAATTATACTATTACTAAATATAGCAAAATATTTATAGTAAATAAATCTAACATTAATTATATTGCAAATTATGAAATTAATAAAAATAAATTATAACAGATAAGAACAACAATTGCTGTATTGATTCACTGTATCGCTTTTTGTTGCAACAAATGTTTGTAGCATAGCTTTCAGCGCATGAGGCTCGATGGTGTTTAATGCTCGATTCAAACCGAATTTAATTTAAACATGTTTGCTCCGAATTCGGTTAGTGTTGTAATCTATGGTAGGTATGTACGTATGTATCTACTTATGTGAGTTGTTTATGTGGGTAACGAATTTTGAGCCGGTTTTAATTTTTGAAAAGTTTTAACTATTTAAAAAAAAAAATCATTAAAAAAACGACCAAGAAATGTAAATGAGGTTTTCTTCTGTAAAAATTTGTATAATTCGTTTGTAGCTCTAAAGCTCAAATGATCTATACGATATTTATTTATTCAAGACGATTTAATTCGAGCGGCAGAAATATTTTTACAGACGAGAAACGGAGCTTTAGGCACCAAGATGAGCATCATTTGTTTTGTTTTTTATGGAAAGTCAATAGTATTTGCAAAAAAAGAACTAGCAGTTCCAAGAATTGGTTCGCGGTACTAAAATGAGCTTTTCTTCGAATCCACTTTTGAAGTAGTCGATTATAGTGTGCGCGGATAAAAATAGACTACCCCTAATAAGTAAAATTTAGAAATACATTGAAGTCGTCGCTAAATGAAATCTTTTTTGGAACGAAATTCCAGGTAAGTAAACTGGTACAGATGAAAGATGGAGGGCAGAGCAGGTACGGATGCCTTAAGACCTGCCACCAGGGATGAAAAATGGAAATTACAGATTATACCTAACTTCATAAAATAAATGTACCTAAGTGAGACAGGATGTACCTAAAAAAGTTACATCATTCATTTGTAGTTTTTTTAATACATTTTATTTAAAACATGAATACAATAGATGGATGTACATACTTTAAACATGATTAGGTTTTTTTTTTTTAACTGAGCCTATATCTATAGATACTTTATCCAGCTTTTTATAAATTAACAAAAAAAGTCCGCTAATTTATCCGAGAAAATAATCAAATTGCCGTAAGTAACTTCGAAAGAAGTTTAATTATATTTCCAGAAATCCAAAAGCGAATATCGGTTAAATAGCTATAGTTCTCATCTAAAGAAAATAAGAAATTTGAAGACATCCTAGACACTGGACTTTATGGGTTTTCATTATGTCATATTTTGACAACAAAATTTGTTGACATATTTTGATACAACTTTCTTTCCTTTAGTCTTACCTTTATCGATGATATTATGGGCCAAAAACTTACAAATAGCCGCTTTAGCAGCGCATGAACACGCCTGAAGGCCTATTCTGATCTAAATCAATCAAAATACCATTTTCTAGTCTCATTTGACAATTTGTTTTCACTCATTTGACCGCATATGCCATTGAATTTGGCTTAGTGAAAACAAGCGTTAAGATTAATAGAAAAAAATTATGAATTTGAGGATAGCTAAGTAAAGTGTTAATTTTTCGTAGTGACTGCTCTAAATGCAATGTAAGATGTTTAAGATAATACATAGAATGACGTTTTTTACATTCTTCCTTTTGACCACTTTTCTTTAGAATTGTTTTTCCTTCAAAATGAAAGCGAAGCTTCTCCCGTGCCTACAAGTAAATTTATTAGCACGGTAAAGGAAAAAGAAAGAAAAAACTAAAAATGCATCTGATCAAAAGATGATTGTACCTGTTGTTTTTGTGACTATACCTAATGTACCTTTAAGTCATCAAACGTCGGAAAAAGGTACAATTGTACCTACTTTTTCATCCCTGCTTGGTACTAAACTTGCGATTTCATTGGGTATTTGATCCACGATCTTTCAGGGGGAGGTACTAGCAATATCAGTTTCTGCCTTGGTTGCGTGTTTTTGAATTAGTCAAATCATAAATCCAAAAACCAAATGTATTTCAAATTGAAAGTTGTGTCAAATCTTAAATAATATAATTTAATTATAACTTATTTTGGACAGACTGAACGAAAAATTACACTGAAGATGGTACAACGCCGAAACCGGTTTATCTCGAAACCAAACTTGGCAAGGGATGACGAATATTCGTTCTAAAATAAATCATCCGAGCACCCTGTCGGAAAAATCTACCAGCAGCGATAAATTTACTACCTGTTGAAAGAATCAATTCATGAAAAAAGTTTATTTGTGATTTAATTCCTCGGCGAATTAAAAAATAAAATTTATTTGGGATTAGATTAAAAATATAATAATTTTGTGACTTGATTCATACGACAAATAAAAAGTCCAATTAATTTGTGAATTTATTCATCAGACAAATAAAAAGTAAAATTTATTTGTGATTTAATTCGTCGGAAAAATAAAAATTAAATTTGTCGAGGAAATTAATTTTATTCGTGATTTCCCAACAAAAAAAAATTATTTTATGTAAAGCAAGTACGATTTTCGAGGTTCTTCAATACAAATCAAATCTCAAATAATATTTATTTTTATTTGGTTTGTCCGGCAACTCAAATCACAAACAAATTTTAGTCAAATCAAAAATAAATTTAAGTTCTTATTTGATCGACGAATCAAATAACAAATAAAATAGGTTTCTCGACTTAAAGCAGATTTAAAATCAAAAAGTATTATAAATCACGCAACCCTGATTTTCAGACAGCCAGGCGACCATAAGGGCTCTATCCAATACTCGGCAGCAAGGAACACGGTATTACTATGCTGGGTACCACGACACTGCGGCATCGAAGATAACGAAGTCGCCGACGAATTGGCCGGCTTATAATCGAAGCATGGGCAAACTCTGAATGGAGTCAGTACTGGGAAGATAACGCTTATTACTTACTTATTAGTTACCTAACCGGTCTTAATCAGCAGCGCTTTCCCATGTACCGGATTTATCTATCCACAGAGACTGATTGCCGTATTTGTCTTGAAGAGGAGGCGACGTCGGAGCACATTATGTGTGATTGTCTGACATTGGCAAGACTGAGACTGCAATACTTCAGTATGTAGGGCATCCCTCACGTCCACAAAACCGAACAAAAACATAGCAAACAAGTTTGATGCGATGGTGCGTTGCGAGGCAATGTTGCCAGCGGGCTGTCAACAATATTGAATTTTACAAGTTTCTCTACTCTCCCATGGACGGCAGCGGATGTGCTCATTACATTTAGTGAATAGCAAATAAAGCCAACTACTAAAATATTACAAGAAAGATAAATAACACGAAGAGTGGCGATTGAATCACATAATTTTCATAGAGCTGTTGAATAGAATGGACGTGTTTGGGCTGGCGAGTGGTTGAAAAAAGCGAAAGGCAGCAGAACAAGAAGTTTAGTTTTTAATACATATTCATACGGTCTGTAGATAGTTTATAATTTTTATAATTTTTACTAAAATTGAATAGTGTAAAGTTATTATGGATGCGGATGTGGCAAAAGAAACGGATAGTCGGACAGAAGACGATTCGGAATGTGCGGGTACGTAATACATACATATGTACATACATACATACATACATACATAAATGCAAGAGTAGAAGAAGGTAAAAGAAAACAAAAGGGCAAACTGGCACCTGCAGAGTGGCAAAAGCGCTTTCTCCAAATGAATTCGTGCAGCTGGAGTAGTATCTATCTCTTGTTGCGTCGCGTTATACCAAATGACTTACTTCACATATTAATTTTTTAGACTCCGACATAGTGCATTTGTTTATTGTGCTCTACACGCAACCGGCTAATACAACACCGCTCTGGCTGCACACCTCTCGCCAAGATAAGCTTTGTTTACACGCGACAGACTTTGTTTTGTTTTTGTTTGTTAACTATGTACAACATATGTATGTATATTCAATTAGCGTGTTCCACCTGTGAAGCGGCATATCTAACTCAACATACATATATGTATGTACATTAGGGTGGTCCAAATATGCATGTGAAAAAGTAAAGTCGGAACTTTTATGCGCTTTTATGCGGATTGTGCTATACCAAAAAAAAATATATATTACTATTTCTTTATTTTGAAATAAAAAATGTTTAGAGGTCGCCCAAAGCGCCTACAGTTTTCCATGTATTTTATATGGGGAAAATCAAATTTTTGTAGAAATGGTAAATAACTCTTAAGAATCAACATTTTTCTATCGGAAAACTCTGTTTATCTGCAAGGAGACTCCCAATAATAATACCCAATTGTTTATTTAACCATTTTTTCGGCTGCAATTTAGTTTGGCATCCCCGGAGTTCGGCATTAAGAAGGGTATGGAACGATAGAGGGAGTTCTCCTGATTGTAAATATATATACTTTTAGCCGCAGCAGACTTATAGTTTTTAAGTTATTTGTTGTTAAAGTTAGTAAATTGAACTAACCTCTCGACGCTATTTCACACAATAAACACTTTATTTATGTACACACTTCGGCAAAATAGTTGCATTAAAAGCCCGCACAATGAAATGTAAACATATTTTTTAAATTTATAATGTATTTTTACTAAATTAAGTAAGTTTTAACAATTATCACGCACTTATATATGTATACGCACATTGTGAATACAGAACTGTTGATTCAACCATGGTTTCACACTGACATTAGAAGGGTGCTGCCACATCTAACAAAATAACACCACACATCTAATAAATAAATATGTTTTTTTAAACCATATTTTAAAAAGGGAAAATTTTCGCCTGCGGCGCTTTTTTCATAAAAATCAATACTTCGATAAATAAATCGCGCGATTTTTTATTAAAAATTTTCGCCTGTGGCGCTTTTTCCATAAAAATCAATACTTCGATAAATAATGAAAATTTTTTATAAAAAATCGCGCGATTTTTTATTAAAAATTTTCGCCTGCGGCGCTTTTTCCATAAAAATCAATACTTCGATAAATAATGAAAATTTTTTATAAAAAATTTTTTAAATATTGGGGGTGTTTAACCCCATACCCTCCTTTACTACTAATTCAACGCTGAACAGGAAAACGGGTACGATAAAAACTATTACCTTTTATTGTTATTTTGTTAGATGTGGCAGCACCCTTCTAATGTCAGTGTGAAACTATGGTTGAATCAACAGTTCTGTATTCACAATGTGCGTATACATATATAAGTGCGTGATAATTGTTAAAACTTACTTAATTTAGTAAAAATACATCATAAATTTAAAAAATATGTTTACATTTCATTGTGCTGGCTTTTAATGCAACTATTTTGCCGAAGTGTGTTCATAAATAAAGTGTTTGTTGTGTGAAATAGCGCCGAGAGGTTAGTTCAATTTACTAACTTTAACAACAAATAACTTAAAAACTATAAGTCTGCTGCGGCTAAAAGTATATATATTTGGAATCAGGAGAACGCCCCCTACCCCCCTATAGCCACCTTTTTTTTGTACGCGGGGGATGCCAAACTAAAATTTTCCCATTTTTTCATCGCAACTATAATTTATAGGTCCGCCAAAAACCCCGAAAAATGCAAAGGGCGGACCAATAAAAAATCGTTAGTATTAAAAAATGGTTAAATAAACAATTGGATATTA
>NW_023458555.1:36936606-36939529 GCF_013731165.1 Rhagoletis pomonella | reverse complement strand
AAAAATCGTTAGTATTAAAAAATGGTTAAATAAACAATTGGATATTATTATTGAAAGTCTCCTGAAGGGAACCAGAGTTTTCCAATTGAAAAATATTGATTTTCAATAATTCTATACCTTTTCTACAAAAAGTGGTTTTTTCCCCATATAAAAATATATGGAAAACTTTGAGCGCTTTGAGCGACCTCTAAATATTTTTTGATCTCAAAATTAAAAATATAAGGATATACTTTTTTCGATATATGTAGAAGAATCCTAGGGTGTGAGAGCATTACAAATCCGACTTTACTGTTTTGGGACCACCCTAAAGTACATGTGTACTTACATATTTACATATTAATACTAGTGGATTTTCGCTTATGCTATTTAAAGTAATTTCGTATCATTTAATTTTTCATGAAGCTAGTCATTTCCCTTCATTTTGATTTTTACAGTTGAAGCGAATGCAATGAGTCGCGCCAGTGGGGATAAAAGTAGTGATGATGACGTTGGTAAACGTAATGACACATTTCAATTTGATAAATCGGGTGATATAGAAGCTGCAGATGCACAAGCCTATTTGGATCATTTACTGCGCGATGGTGCGTTAGAGGGAGACAGTGGGGCGCCAATAGAAATGCCGCCATGGTACGATGAGAACCTATTCAAAAAGTGAGTGTACAATGCGAGTGTAAAATTAAAGCAAGCAAAAATTTGCTTAACAATGTGCGGTGTTGTTTACCCAAAGAATGCCTTAACTCGTGAAATGTTTTTGATTTATAAACATTTTTGCTCCAAGGTAAATAAAAGCTCTGTGTACATTTTTAGCGCATAGTTCCGGAAATACCAAATTTTGAGATGTGTCACTTTTGAAGATCGTGTGCGATATGTACGTGGTTCATGGACCATTTCGGGAGTAGTTCTCGACTTTTGCGGGATCATTTCGGAAGTAGTTCAGGACTTTTCGGGACCATTTTGGTACTAGTTCAAGATCAGCTCGGCATCACTTCAGGACATTTTCAGAGAGCATTTCGGGAGTAGTTTGGGCCATAAATGTTGACACATCAACTCAAACTCAAGAATTTGCAAAAGTGATTGCAGCAGTAGTTACACCTTGCATGTAAAGCAAATTTCGAAAGCAGTTTTTATTACCGAAAATCGAACTTTCTGAAACTACTTTTGGTCTGTTTAAACGGTGTATGCAGAAAATTCCACTTTTAACTGTCTATAACAAAATAACTGATCAGATTTTAATGCTAAAATGTGCTTTGTGAAGTCAAAAAATATCGGATAATTAATATTTAAATATGTACCGCATATTAGGAAAAAAAATTTATAGAAAATATTTTTAATATTTTAAACAAAATGTTTGTAATTTCATACAAATTCGATAAAAACGGCTTCACCCGATTGTTTGAGCAAATGAATTTCAATTTGCGTTGTTTCAGTTGCAGTTACACCTTTCAATTTTTATTTCCGAAAGTGATTTCAGCAAATGTGCAAAAAGAACATTTTGGGTGTTTTGATGGGAAAATGGAGTAAAATGCATAGAAAAAGCGCTTGCTTTAACTTGCCAGTTTTCATCTAACAAAACAAACTACTATAAAAATATATGTATAAAATATGTGCACATTTGTTTGATCAGTTTGTGTCAAACCAAAACAAGTTTTTCATTTTAGAATTTAGATTTTGACCTACTAATATTCAACAACAAACTAGCTACATACCCTGTAGGGAACTCAACTAACTACTATGTTCACTATTTTTCAACTAGGGGTGACTACGCCTCGACTACTTTACGTTGCATTCAACTGACTACTTTTACATGTTCATGTCGCAAAAAAAGAGAGCTTGTTTTCAGCTAACTACAAATCGGTTATTAATAACTTCACTTGTAGTGTGCCAATTAATATAATGTTTTTTGTACCCTTGGTTTTTATATTTATTTTAGGTTAGCTATTACCTCCATGATAACTATTTAGTTAGCTTGTGTTAAGACCTCTTAAGATGTGCTATTAACATACATATACATTAGGGTGCCCATCGAAAATGTTTTTGTTTTTTTGATATTTCAAGACCCTATCTCCTAATTTTATTCGTTTTTATGAGAAATATTATTGCCTACTCACTAGATTTTTTAAAGGTCATCTAGAGGTCGCGACCTGTCGATTTAGGTCAGAAAACACGATTTTGTAGATTTGTGAGTTTTTGAATGACTATTTTTGATTCGATTTCAAAGATCGAATATGATCTGAGATGAGGATATATAGACCTTTAAAATGGGATATAATAATCTATTGTTGGACCTGGCTTGTTGGGATTTTTTTCGGGTAAAATAAAAGAAACCCCATATTTCTCTTAATATTTTAAATTTTGACCATCGATAATTTCCACAATTGCAAAATACATATGTACTACTATCTAAAGTTAAATCTATTTTTAAAAAAACTGATAGCTCATTTATGTATTGCAATCGCATAAAAAAATTACTTAAATACTACCTTGATTTGATATTGTTTATTTACCAGCCTTTCAGATTTTTGAGCGGAATTTTCTATTCGGAAAATTTTTCCAATCTTCCTTGGGCAGAGACAAACACAAAAAAAGAGCTAAAATATGGCAATACATTGTAGAGCTATACTCGGTATTACGCAAGCACCTTTATTTTATACTTCTTTATAGAGATTTAAATTTTTATATAGTTGGCAACCCTCGTCAACATTATTACTTCTGGTTAAGAGTGCATTTAAATGCGTTCCATTCCCTGAATGCGTTGCAATATTTGACTCGATATATATTTAAAGCACTCAAATTTTAAGCGGGTGGCAACCCTATTAAAAGTTTTTATTTTTTTACTTTAATCAGTCCTTCAAAATTGTGTTGTGAAAAATAGTCACGTTTTTCAACTCTTCTCCAATTCAAAATGAGATATCATTCATTAAAT
>NW_023458555.1:36932940-36936506 GCF_013731165.1 Rhagoletis pomonella | reverse complement strand
AAAAATCGTTAGTATTAAAAAATGGTTAAATAAACAATTGGATATTAATATTGAAAGTCTCCTGAAGGGAACCAGAGTTTTCCAATTGAAAAATATTGATTTTCAATAATTCTATACCTTTTCTACGAAAAGTGGTTTTTTCCCCATATAAAAATATATGGAAAACTTTGAGCGCTTTGAGCGACCTATAAATATTTTTTGATCTCAAAATTAAAAATATTAGGATATACTTTTTTCGATATATGTAGAACAATCCTAGGGTGTGAGAGCATTACAAATCCGACTTTACTGTTTTGGGACCACCCTAAAGTGCATGTGTACTTACATATTTACATATTAATACTAGTCGATTTTCGCTTATGCTGTTTAAAGTAATTTCGTATCATTTAATTTTTCATGAAGCTAGTCATTTCCCTTCATTTTGATTTTTACAGTTGAAGCGAATGCAATGAATCGCGCCAGTGGGGATAAAAGTAGTGATGATGACGTTGGTAAACGTAATGACACATTTCAATTTGATAAATCGGGTGATATAGAAGCTGCAGATGCACAAGCCTATTTGGATCATTTACTGAGCGATGGTGCGTTAGAGGGAGACAGTGGGGCGCCAATAGAAATGCCGCCATGGTACGATGAGAACCTATTCAAAAAGTGAGTGTACAATGCGAGTGTAAAATTAAAGCAAGCAAAAATTTGCTTAACAATGTGCGGTGTTGTTTACCCAAAGAATGCCTTAACTCGAGAAATGTTTTTTGATTTATAAACATCTTTGCTCCTGACAGATAAATTTGCGTAAACCGTCACTCGTAAACTAAGATAAATTCCGATGTAGTAATGTAATTAGCTGCTCTAGCAACTCTGTTCGTTGGTATACATATCGCACACCATCTTCAAAGGTGACACAACTTAAAATTACACGTTTGTCAGAAAATGCGAAAAACTATTTCTTAGCACATGCTAATTATATGTGCAAGGGAGAATTTACCTTAGGGTTTTTCAACAAATTTCTCCAGCTTTTAGTGAAAGGTAAATAAAAGCTCTGTGTACATTTTTAGTGCATAGTTTCAAAAATGCCAAATTTTGAGTTGTGCCACTATTGAAGATCGTGTGCGATATGTACATACATGATTCGGGACCATTTCGGAAGTAGTTCAGGACTTTTCGGGACCATTTTGGTACTAGTTCGAGATCACTTCGACTTTTTCAGGGGGCATTTCGGGACTAGTTTGGGTCATAAATGTTGACAGATCAAATTTCATGACTACCTGGTACTCACGCCTTTTATTTTTTAAATAGTCTACAGTAGCCGTTAGACGTGACAAGTGCGAAGTAGTTTCCGAAAGTTTCTCAAAATCAAGAATTTGCAAAAGTGATTGCAGCAGTAGTTACACCTTGCATGTAAAGAGATTTTCGAAAGCAGTTTTTATTTTCGAAAATCGAACTTTCCGAAACTACTTTTGGTCTGTTTACACGGTGAATTCAAAAAATTCCTTTTTCTATGTCTATACACTGTCTACTGTCTATAACAAAATAACTGATCAGAATTTTTTTATTTAATGCTAAAATGTACTTTGTGCGGTCACAAAATGTTGGATAAATTAATATTTAAATATCTACCGCATATCAGGAGAAAAAATTCATTAAAATATTGTTAATATTTTAAACAAAATGTTTATAATTTCATACAAATTCGATAATCACTCGATTGTTTGGGCAAATAAATTTCAATTTCCAGAAAGCGAATTGCGTTGTTTCAGTTGCAGTTACACCTTGCAATTTTTATTTACGAAAGTGATTTCAGCAAATCTGCAAAAAGAACATTTTGGGTCTTTTCATGGGAAAATGGACTTTAGCTTATGCATTTTGAGAGTAAAATGCATAGAAAAAGCGCTTGCTTTAGCTTGCCAGTTTTCATCTAACAAATACAAACTACTATAAAAATATATGTATAAAATATGTGCACATTTGTTTGATCAGTTTGTGTCAAACCAAAACAAGTTTTTCATTTTAGAATTTAGATTTTGACCTACTACTATTCAACAACAAACTAGCTACATACCCTGTTGGGACCTCAACTAACTATAAATGCACTATATGTTCACTATTTTTCAACTAAGGGTGACTACGCCTCGACTACATTACGTTGAATTCAACTGACTACTTTTACATGTTGATGTCGCAAAAAAAAGACAGCTTGTTTTCAGCTAACTACAAATCGGTTATTAATAACTTCACTTGTAGTGTGCCAATTAATAGAATGTTTTTGGTGTCGTTGATTTGTATATTTATCTATTTTAGGTTAACTATTATCTCCATGATAACTATTTAGTTAGCTTGTGTTAAGACCTCTAAAGATGTGGTATTAACATACATATACATTAGGGTGCCCATCGAAAATGTTTTTTTTTTTGATATTTCAAGACCCTATCTCCTAATTTTATTCGTTTTTATGAGAAATATTATTGCCTACTCACTAGATTTTTTAAAGGTTATCTAGAGGTCGCAACCTGTCGATTTAGTTCAGAAAACACGATTTTGTAGATTTGTGAGTTTTTGAATGACTATTTTTGATTCGATTTCAATGATCGAATATGATCTGAGATGAGGATATATAGACCTTTAAAATGGGATATAATAATCTATTGGTGGACCTGGCTTGTTGGGATTTTTTTCGGGTAAAATAAAAGAAACCCCATATTTATCTTAATATTTTAAATTTTGACCATCGATAATTTCCACAATTGCAAAATACATATGTACTACTATCTAAAGTTAAATCTATTTTTAAAGAAACTGATAGCTCATTTATGTATTGCAATCGCATAAAAAAATTGCTTAAATACTACCTTGATTTGATATTGTTCATGTACCAGCCTTTCAGATTTTTGAGCGGAATTTTCTATTCGGAATATTTTTCCAATCTTCCTTGGGCAGAGACAAACACAAAAAAAAGCCAGCTCATATATGGCAATTCAATCTAGAGCTATGCTCGGTATTACGCAAGCACCTTCATTTTATACTTCTTTATAGAGATTTAAATTTTTATATAGTTGGCAACCCTCGTCAACATTATTACTTCTGGTTAAGAGTGCATTTAAATGCGTTCCATTCCCTGAATGCGTTGCAATATTTGACTCGATATATAATTAAAGCACTCAAATTTTAAGCGGGTGGCAACCCTATTAAAAGTTTTTATTTTTTACTTTAATCAGTCCTTCAAAATTGTGTTATGAAAAATAGTCATGTTTTTCAACTCTTCTCCAATTCAAAATGAGATATCATTCATTAAATTTTATAAAATATTAAAGGCGATATCGTTTGGTTACAGAAAAATTCCTTTTAGAAACAAGTATGTATATAGATAATTGTTTTAAATTTTTTGTTTTTGAAAATAAGTTTTTTGTCGAAGGTGAAAATTGTGAAACAATTTTACATACGTGCATACATACATATCCCCTCAACTGGGCCCTGCATGACTTTGAAACCAATTAAAAGTTAGCCGTAATAAGTTAGCCAAAAGTTGGCTATTTTAGTTGTCGACTACGAAATTCCCGACAGGGTACATA
>NW_023458555.1:36925160-36932930 GCF_013731165.1 Rhagoletis pomonella | reverse complement strand
TTACTTACAGTGTAGGCTTCTCTTCAGTTTGCACTTCGAGCACATATATGTGACAATATTCTTGACCTCCATCGAGGCCAGCATCGCGTATTAAGTCTGGAATGGGCAAATATTTTTAAACTAGTAAATAAACATACATACAAAACCATTTGTTTATTTACCTTTCTCTGTTATCTTTGGACCATCGCTCATCTTCTCAAAATCGGCCAGTTCCTGGCGACAAATTAGACAAATTAATAACAAAATAGTCAAGTCATGCGGATTTCATTTGATAATCAAGCTCTTTACCTTATTTTAATGTTCACTTATTGGAACACACAACTTCTCTTAATCTTTCACTACTTACCTGAATCATCTGGCGTACAGCTGCAATGTCCTCGATTTTAGCTCGTCGAAATGTAAACTTTTGGTTTGTTTCCATTTCTCTTGGTTTATTTTTCTATTGTTATTAATTAAAGTAGGCTTTAATTAAATTTTCTAATCGGTAATTTATATTTCGGGCAGGCAGTCTGCTTATCAGAGAATTTTAGTTAGATTTATTTGTTATCACTTTTGCCGGCCAATAAGATTAGTTTAGAGTTGCCAGTGTGTACAAAATTCACTGTTATTAGAAAAGGCAGTAGAATAACATAAGTCCATTTTATAGTTGTAAATGTTAAGTATGAGAACAAAAAAATAAATTAAATATGTACATATGTCAATAAATAAAAATAAAAAAGAAACGAACGCGTATATATCGTTACCTTAATATAGAAAGGCCCTCTCTCATATCGACTGCTGACTCAAGATCGACCTATCTCGGCAGCCAGTTCGAAAACGCTCTATCTCAAAAAACTTCAAAAACGTCCTATTTCAAAATTTAGTTGAAGAACGCCCTATTTCAGAATTCGTTTCAAAAACACCCTATCTCAGCTGCCGATTCATAAACGCCCTATATCAGCACATTTTCAATACATATTGAAGTCAGATAGGACATTTTTGAATCGTATTTTTAAATAGGGCGTTCTTCAACCCAATTTTCAGATAGGGTGTTTTTCAATAAAATTCTGAAATAAGGCGTTCTGGAAAACCTTTTTGAGATAGGGCGTTTTCGAACTGGCTGCCGAGATAGGTCGATTTTCCACTCAGCAGTCGATTTTCAATATATTTTGAAGTTGAATAGGGCATTTTTGAAAAAAATTCTGAAATAGGGCGTTGTTGAAATTTTTTTGAGATAGGACGTTTTCGAACTGGCTGCCGAAATAGGTCGATCTTCCACTCAGCAGTTGTTGTTGTTGTAGCGGCACTACTATTCGGGTCAACGTTCAATCATTTTCGTCAAGCTCAACTAACGGGAGGCCCAGGAAACGAGCTGTTTCAATGGGTTCGGACCAGAGGGAAAGGGGTGTTAACTGTGTCGGATTGAGCTGGCATGTGAAGAGGTGGTTGGTGTCGTGAGGGGATTCTCCACATGCCGGGCACTTATTGGGGATATTGGGGTCGCGTCTGGACAGGTAGCTGTTGAGGCGACTACAGTATCCAGACCGTAATTGAGCCAGGATTCCCAAGACAGCCGGTTCTACGTACCGGAATGACTCGGGTTTTACCCGAAAAAGGGCTGTTGTTTCGGCGACCTAACCCGGCTTAGATCGGCGATACCCTTCAATCCACTCAGCAGTCGATATGGTCGCTGAAATACAAAAAGCCGTTACTAACTAGAAATTCAAAATTCACTTCTTAATTGATTTGATTATGATGCATATCATAGAATTATAAGTCCCTACATCGTTTAATTAGTTACGGCTTTTTGCATTTCAACGACGATATGAGATAGGGTCTTTCTGTGTTAAGTTAAAGATGTGTATGTATCCTGTATGTATTGGGTAATACTGGTTCTGGCGGAGTTTAGTTGTTGTACTGTAAAACAAGTGCCCATGATCCATACTGAAATGGCTTAGTTTGTTACAGACTGGCCAATGTCATTTTCCCAAGTCCTGCCGGCAAGTGGCTGTACCTTGTTCATCCGTGGAGATAGCTTCTTATCGCTGTAGCGTAGACCGTTAGGCCGTTATATGAAACAGGTGGGTTTTATAGTAAATTATAGTCGGGAGCCGGGATCAAATTTTTTTAAATTGCATTTCTCTCTTGATACCAGCAAGTAAAGGTATGCGGCTTTAGCCCAACTTCGCTCGGGTTATTTCAAAGGCTAAACTCATACCTGAGCAGAGTAAATGAAGATTAGCCCAACCAGTGCCCGGCATTCGCCACATGACCCACGGCACCTCTTCGCATGCCCCAAAAACCCCACCCAGTTAACGCCTCTAACCTAATTGATAGCACCCGTTGAAGTTGCGCACTTCCTGGGTCACCACTTAGCTGAACTATACGACAACGATGATGGGTGAGCCAACTCAAGCGGGGTTTGGTAGTCGCTACAACAACAAGAACATGGTGCTCTTGTTGGGAACCATACTACACAACATTCGTCTTACTACCTTCGAGCGACTGAACGATCCTCCTCCCAATTTATCGCCAAATAATGCTTGACTTTAGCCCCACTTGAGGGTAGTCCGCTATTCCTACACTTCTATGCACGTTTTTGGTTAATAAATTACTCATGAATATAGAGCCGAGGAGAAGCAGCCACGCTAAGAAGACGTTTCATTTATCATAAGCGGCAAATGTCTAATGACTCTTAGCTCACTGGCGAACCAAACGCTGAAAGCTTTCAGTGATTAGTCTACGGTAGTTGGACTGAGTTTTAATTACTAGAAAATCAAACACGGAATACCCTGGAATCGTACTGCACAGCAAACTGTCGAGGAAACTCAATGTGAAGGAGCTGGTAAGGAAGGTCTCGGCAACACTGAATACATGAAAGATGTCGGGCTACACTTGAGAGCTTTCACCTGCGCTTTTACAATGAATAGTCACAGCTATTGTTAAGCCAATGCGATTCTATGGGGTATTGATATGCCGCGAAACTTATACGTCGGTGCAGCTTGGATTCAGAACTTACGGTCACAGTAGCGTCATCCTTAACCGGGAGAATAGACTACGTGATCGTATGTCTAAGTTTCTATAGATCTCTAGAAGCTACAATGGAGGTTGACGTTTGGCGTTAGGGCGTGGGGTATCTATCAAGCCGATGTCTTTGTAATAAGGAACCCGCCAAGCAAGCTGATAATCATTTACTTATTTCGTTAGTCAGGCGGCGGTTACTACAACTTTCATAGAATTAAAACAAACACGATTACCGTCGCGGAACGTTCTTACAGGCTTGCTACTGCTAAAACATAGCACGTAGTTTGGGTCCCAGGATACAAGCTTGTGGAAGGTAATGAGAGAGCAGAAAATCATAAGATTACAAGATCTTCTCATGTACCGCCAGGCGGATACGTTTTGGAAAACAACTCATATTTGTAGAGTTGCAAAGATTTTTTGTAGTTCATGTGATAAGAAACTTACTGATTTCCGAGAGGATTATCCGATATGATGACGAGTTATCCAAGGAATTCCTGTGCAGGAGCATGGCTGAGATCAGCGATGCCTGATTGGGTTTAAAGCTCCAACTGATCACAGTGCAATTAGAACCATATACAGAGAAATATTCTTCTACATGGTGGCAAGCTGCCGGATATCCAAACTCATGCGGCCCGTGTACAACCCCTAGAGAAGACACAACTTTTGAGGAAAACCCAGAACTGACGTTGCGAGGCTACATAGTACCAATTCTTTTGGTATCAAAATTGCACTGAGCTGTTACCTGGGCATACAAGATTTTCCGCCACCATTTGAACCTAACACTAACCTAACCTATACATAGATCTGACGAAATATCGGTTTACCCTCGGTGCATGCATCCTCTCAGTTGTTCGCTGCCGATTTTCGGTAGCATTATTGCTGTTCTCACCTCTTATGGAGTCTTGGGTCAAGGCAGTAAGAGAGAAAAAGCTGTAGTGGAGCATCGGTTGTGTTTTGATAGTAGACTGAAGATAGCATACAATTAGAATTTTACCTTCGCTCAACTCGCCTGAAATATCAACATGTATCCTTAAGAACTCTACCAGCAATGTGCTCGGGTTCGCCTGTAGAAACGACATCCAATTTTGTTGTTCGTTTCCTTTAATATCCAGCGGTACGTGGGGCGTCTACTTCGCCTGCACGGCATCTGGTTTCGCGCAATCGCTTTGAGCTGGTAATTCGAATTGCTGCGCCTCTCGATTGGCTGTTCTTCTCCATATTTCGTGCGGTCTGCCGGGACGCCTGTCTCTTCCGATTAGGAGATTCCATTCCAAGGCCATCTTTGCAATACTACCATCTTATTTGCGAAATTTTTGGCCTATCCAATTCCATCTCTGTATTCGGATACGAGTCTTTTGAGTAACTCCTCATTTGAAATTGTTTTAAGACAAAAATTCAGGCTGTCGTTATAAGATATTTGTTTCAAAAAAACGTGCAAGCGTCTGGCTATTACAGTGGTGATTTTCCAAGTGGAACTACCATACTGCGGTATCGAGAACACACAGGACTTGAATAGCCTAGTCTTAAAGCTGGAACTCAGACATTTGTTTTCGCCATGCCGTGTACCAAAAGCCGCAGCGGGTTTACTTATTCGGCGGTCAGTGTCTTCGATAGCGCCGCCCTCTGGGGCAACTTCGCTGCCAAGGTATGTGAAATTCATCATAGTGGGCGAAGACTTACACGACACCACAAGCCTTCCCTGGCATAGTTAGAATCTTGGTATTTTTAAAGTTGATCCTTAGGTGTGCCGCTGTAAATTCTCTATGTAGCGCGTTAACCATTTAGAGCAATCAAAGACACAATGCGTCGAGAGACATATGTTTGTTAATGTGAGCTGTAAATGGACCACCGAAGTCCCAAAACGGGAAGTGGCCTCATGGCAGCATCCAACACTAGGTGAGACTAGTCAACATTGACGAACCCCGCTGTGAACTTCGAAGGTTTCAGCAATGATTTTTTCAGAGGGGGAGTTATCAATGGTTGAATTTAGATGTTCCTTTTTGAAAAATCATTTATTTCATTCGAGCCGGCTGCTTTATTCTTTGAGGGTGAGATGATAGCAGACGTCAGTTCAGAGATAGTGAGCGCATCTGGCTTAATACAGATGTCGTTATTCAAAGAAGCTCATACTTCTGCGAAATTCGGAATGTCGTGGTTCAGAACTAAAGCAATGAGGGCCTATTGATCACCTGCTAAGAGATCTTATATATGGGCCCATTATCACCGTGACAAGCATCATTTTCCGGCTCCTCTCCAATATAAAACAAAAAAGTGTCTCGATATTCATCTGCAAATCCTGCAAAGGCACATTTGGAATAAATATTTCCCATTTTTCTTATCGATGCCACCAAAGTTGAAGGATGGAGTGTAATAGACTAACAATATGTTGTTGCTATAGGCTTATACGCACTAAAAATTTTTTATGTATATTTGTATGTACGTATATTTGTCTGCATGCATTTATATAGACATTAAATAAATTTTGTAGCTTATCGCATCGTCCGAATGTTCGATGGCTGACTGTCAGTAAACATAAATGACCTTTTCACCAGCAAGTCAAGTTGTTTTTCGTTTTTATGGCAGAACGTTTATGTCTCACTGTCAATAATAAGAGCATTAAATGATACAAACCAATAAATATATTTATGAATTTACCAAGGGCGTAACCAGGTAGGGACTGGCAGGGGCAGCTGCCCTCTCATAAAGCTTATAAGACGAAGTCGAAATTGAGTGTAGTGATGCGACTCTAACTGCATAACCAGAAGAACGACAATAAGGAGAGTAGAAACTTTCTGGACTAACAAAAGCCCCAAGATGATTGAAATGAAAATAATTGGGGAGTTTGCTGACAACCACGAAGTGTTTGTTAATAACATTTTTTTAATATAAAAATTTTGTTTATTGGTATATTAACCTCTTGTCCCCCTACATTAGATCCTGGCTAAGCCCTTGGAATGTACTACACATAACTACATACATATATACATACATATGTATGTATAAGCAAGTAAACGCGGTCTGGTTATGTGCCAATGACTTGTACGAAGCGTTTAAAATAGCCGCAGTATAACATAATTTTCCATTTTGTGCCGTTAAAGCGCAGCTCTGGTCTCTGGTCTTATCTCCGCAATACACCGCTGCGCTTTTTATGCGCTTTGTTGCTGTTGTTGGCTTGTTATATAGTAAGTATACATATGTATGTATGCGTGTATATATACTGTGGGGTGTTGATGAAGGACCAGCCATGGTGACAAAGTGTAGTACCGTTCAACTAAAAAACTAAAGAATGGTCATTGCGGTTTCTTTTGAGGCAAATGGAACTTCGAAACGAAAACACCGCGGTTCTGGATGGCTTTGCCTTTGGGAATATAGGGCGAAAAATTAAGTGCCCATGTAAGAATAATATATATGTATGTATGTGCATATACAGTGAATGTGAATGTACATATGATTGTATTAGGCTGGTTAAACAAAATCGACTGTTTTAATTACCTATGAAATATTTACGGGACAGCGCCTGTCAAAAGCGCAGCCTTGAATATTGATATCTATACTAATATGTATTTTGAAAGCCGTTTTTTTTGTGTTAGCAAAACTCGAGAGCGGCTAAACTGATTTTTGTGAAATTTCGGACACCTGCCGCACACGTCCCAAGGATGGTTATGGGCTAATATTTCGATATAAAAAGGGGCATGTCACCTCCCACACAAACCGAATTTTTCATACTGCATATCTCGCAAAGTGTTATTGGTAGAATATTGGAACTTGGTATGACGATATATGAAATCAATTGCATTCTCTTGAAAAAAAATTCGGACTATTGGAAAAGGGGGCGTTACACCTCCCATACTTAAATATTCAGAAGGCTAAGTGTTTACTAAAACACGTCCGTCGTTCTTGCTATCAAATATCGAATGTTTCTGTATTTCTATTTTTCTGTGTTTCTGTGTTTCTATTTACAAGATGGTGTCTGGGCGGTCATGCCTTAAGGGCTGGACCCATGTCTCTGTCACTAATGGTTTAGACACAAAACACCTCATGTCAAGTTTTAAATAAAAATAGCACAGGGATTTTTTTTCAATTTTGAAGTTTTATATCTCGTTTTTAGGTCAACGTATCGGACTAAGCGATATATATGTATGTACATATGCATTTTTAAAAAATTTTCCTATTTTTTTACTTTAACGGTACTCTTAAATTTTTATATTAGAATTGAAATCGGTTTTGTTTTTTGCTTAAAAATTACTTGCTTATAAAAATAATGTATTCTTTAACAAATCCAAGTTAAAAATCCAAGTTTCCAAATTCGTGAAATATTAAAAAAAAAATCGACAAACTTTCGTTAAAGTTTCCGGCTTTTTAATTCGATTTCTTATAATGATTTTGAGTATGCCCTTTTGTAGTCTATCCCATTTTAGTAAAATAAACTGCTTTCCTGAGGTAGGTAAGATATACGTTAATTTTTGACAAGTTTTTCTTTGATGATGTCAGTCGTTTTCTTCCATACGATAAGAAAATACTTTTTAAACAATGCCAAACTTGATAATTTAAGTTAAATGATCTTTAAAAAATAAAATTAAAAATGGTAAAATTTGCAGGAAACAATTTACAATATTTACTGCTATGTTTTGACATTTTTCCGAAAATTAAAAAAAATCTTGTATACTACTAATATTATGGTGATTTCGTTTCTACCAAAAAATGTGCAAAATGCGTTTGATGTTACACTCAACCTTGTACTAAATGCGCATGTTTTTGCCTTCTTGT
>NW_023458555.1:36918901-36925060 GCF_013731165.1 Rhagoletis pomonella | reverse complement strand
TGTTACACTCAACCTTGTACTAAATGCGCATGTTTTTGCCTTCTTGTCCTTGTCTAGCTCACGCATGCTGTATCTCTTTTGAATTTTTTTTACGAGGGTTGTCGCTAGTTTATGAATTTAAAAGCAATTTAAAAAATCTAAAGGTTTGTGAGTGAGTATGTTTGAAGAGGGCTGCTTAATAAGTTAAATTCTATTTTAAATAAGTTCATCAAAATCTTACAGTATGGATAACAAACGATCGAGATTTAAAACAAAGTTTTAGTATGAAAATATTTTTAAGAAGTTTACCACTTATTAAAAAATTTAAATTCAATTTTATTAATAAGTTAAATGAAATACTACAATATGAATCGCAAACAAATAAGGTTTAAAATGCTTCAGTTTGAAAATGTGTTGAAAGAGTTTGCCACCTGTTTAAAAACCAAATCCCATTATTTCATAGGTTACATAAAGTATTACAATATGGATGTTAATCGTAAGAGGTACGAGAAAATATTTTTTTGAAAATATTTCTAAAGAGGGTTCTCCCTGTTCAAAAAACCAAATCACATTTTTTCACAGGTTACAAAGGTTAAGAGGTAGCAGAAAGCTATTATAAAAGAAGGTGTCCACCCATTTAAAAGTCAATTCAAATTAAATCAAAAAGTTAAATGAATAAGTTAAACAAAATGGGGGCTTAATCCGAAAATGTTTTTTTTTTAACATATTGCCACCCGTTTAACGTTAAATTAATTGTAATCAGTTACTTTAATGAAATATTACAATAAGGATGTCAAACGAAACAGGTTGAAATGTCGTTCGAAATTATTTCGAAGAGGAATGCCTCCTGTTTCAACGTTGGTTCAATTTGCAAAATCGAACATCGTTTGTCTTTACAGCAAAAATTTTCCATCTTTTCCAAATTTCAATTCATTTGTTCCAATGATAACAATGATATATTGATATGAAATAAAAAGTGTTGGTATGCCGCCCATCGACCGTTGAAAGACTGCCTAAATGATTTGCTTTTATTCAGACACATTTCTTTTAAATAGTTGCCATCTATAAAATTAACTAAAAAAGTGTAATATGGTAGAAGGACTACCCAAGAAATGTAAGTTGTTTTTGTCAATTTAGTTGAAATTCGATACAATAACCATGTCCTGGACCCTCACGGCAGCTAGCAAATTTTTTAAATTTATTTATTTTGAAGCTAGGGGCAAAAGCTAGTTAGATACAGGGTACGAAAATAAACCGTACAAAACAAATGCCATTTGCTCCTCAATCATCATATCATTTTTGGTTTTGTACGGTTTCGTACATAGTCAGAAGCAAATAGTAATTTTCATTGTTCTTTTCCCAAACGAGAAACATTTACTTTTCGTTTGTGAAAATTCTACCATCGAGTAAGTTATACATGTAAACGTTTCAGTAAAGTAAGTAAAAAATTATGTTTTCTTTCTGTCAATTTTCAAACTGAATTCAAATAAAAAAAAATCACTTTCCATTTGAATTTGTTTCGGAAAACTGACTATAAGTTAAAAAATGCCGCGTCCTAGAAATAATACATTGCGTGATCTCTTTGGGACGAATTTAGACAAAGCTGTGTGTCAAATGGGAAAATGCGGTGGAAAAATGTTAAACGAGCACGCTGGAAATTTGGAACGGCATCTGAAAAAATTTCATTTACAAATATATGAAAATTATATAAAACAAAAAAGTGATTGCAAATATAGTGCCGCTGGAGGGACCATAAAATTAATAAAAGACATAAACAAACCAAAAATAGAAAATGCTATCGTTGAGCTCTTTACAAAAAATGGTAGACCTTTGAGAATGGTCGAAGATCGCGCTTTTAAAGTACTTGTACAGCCTGTATTTGATGCATTGAATTTCACTGTAAATGAGCATAATATAGTTGAACGAATAGTGCTGTTTTCAAACAACATTAAGCAACAGATAATTGAAGAATTGAAAGGCCGCTTACTGTCATTAAAAGTAGATGCAGCAACACGACAACATTTAAGCATCATTGGCATAAATGTTCAGTACATACAAAATAAGAATATTATTATTAAAACTTTAGCCATCAAGGAATTCAAGAAAAGACATACTGGTGAATATTTGAGGTCAGTGATAATAGAAGTATTAAACGATTACCAAATTAACTCAAACCAAATATTGACGGTAACCACGGACAATGGAGCAAACATGGTGAAAGCAATACAGGATTTAAATGCAGACTTTAATAATCCATCTGAAGAAAACAATACCTCTACTGAAAGTACTTTAAAAACAATTGAAGAAAGCATAAGCTCACAAACTATTACTAATATACGTTGCGGTGCGCATACTCGGCAGCTTTGCGTGAATGACGTCTTAAAAACAGAAAACGCAAAAGAAAAATTAGAAAAATTTAGATACGTTGTGAAAAAACTAAGAACCCAAACATACCTTAGTCTTTTAAAAAACGGAGGTTACAAAAGAGTAATTTTGGACTGTGTTACGAGGTGGAACTCGACATACAGTATGCTCGAAAGGTTATCAGAGTTAAAAGATATTATTACGTCGTTGAGCGAGGATAATTTGGATTTAGTAATGAATCACGAAGAATGGAGTTTTTTAGACGAATTCTTAAAGACATTTCATAGTGTGTACAATGCTGCTATAAAATTACAGTCCGAAAAATTATTTTACAGCGACTTGTACATTATTATGATGGAAATTACCCTCCAGGTTGAAAGTCTTGAAAAAAACGACCTTCAAATTTTTTTGCTTCGTGCTATTAATAAAAGAAAAACAAAACTCTTCGACAATGAGTTATTCAACACAGCTGTATTTCTCGATCCGAGAGTAAAAGTTGTTTTGGAACCAGACCATATTGCAAAAGCAAAGGCTTGTATATGCAAAGTACACTCACGAATTTCCAGTATTAACGGTATCTAGTTTTATTTAACTAACGTGTTACATTATTTCTTCGTTACCATTTTTTTAATGCTAATACAATTGTTTGTCTTCTTTCAACCCACAAAGAAATCAATAAACCCGACAATGAACAGCAAATATCAAAACAGAACAGTGATGAGCCTTCAACTAGCAGTCAATCATGCAATGCACCTAGGACAATGGATGAATTCCTATGCAAGTTATACCCTATTCCCACCAATAAAGAGCCAATAAATTCAACGTTTTTGACTATGGATACTGAACTACTTCTGCACGAACGGCAGCAGAGGATTCCATTTGAAGAAAATGTAATGGAATTTTGGAGTACACACAACAATTCATTAACTTTTTTTGCTGAAACTATTTTAGCAATTCCTTGTACTCAAGTTAGTGTAGAGCGATTATTCTCGGCTTTAAAATATATTTTGTCGGACCAACGTAACAATTTAACGCCAATGAGTTTGGAACACATTTTTCTTGTTAGAGCTAATGGAATATTTGATTACTATGACTAATATATAAATATGAAGTGCTTATCATAACTTTAGGACACTCCCATATTGACGAGAATTGACTATTATTTTATTAATTTTTTTAATTTTAATATCTTTTTTATTAAAGTATAGTCTCTTCCCTCGTGCAACATTTAAAAAAAATCAACAAAATTTAGAGTTTTTTAATTAGATTTTTTAGAAATATTTTGAGTATGCAGTTTTGAAGCCCACTTAATTTTAGTGCAAGTTTGAAGCAACTGGGAAGCGCCGTTGATTTTAGGCATTTTTTTTGTTGAAGGTGTAGCTCATTTTCTCTATATAAAAAAATCGTCGAACATTGAAAGAAAATTATTGAGATTGTCAACAAAAAAATTGCAAGTCGCAGCTATTTCAAATTTGCAGTTTATCACAGTAAGTAAAATTTAATGAGCTACAAAACAGCATACTCAAAATCTTTCTAAAAATCTAATTAAAAAGCTCGAAATTTTTACGAAAGTTTGTTGATTTTTTTAAACGTTGCTCGGTTTTAGTTAAAGAATAAACTACACTTTATGATAAGCACTATATAATTACATATCTTTGAAAAATTACTAACGGTAATAACTTAAATATCTTGACATTTTTTGTTATGTTATGAATTAGATGTGTTTATTCATGTTATTTTAAAATCAAATATATAAGAGCGTCTGTCGGCATCTTTGCTAGCACATTTTAAATTATTTTTTAATTATTGTCGGGAAACCAAAATTTGCAGATCGGACCAAAATTTAAGATTTTTGGGAACAAATCCGACCCTGGTCCACCTACGGGAAAAAAATTATCCTTTATGTTAATCCAGGCAATAAGCCATCTACGTGTCACATTTCAAATATATCGTCCCTTAAATAAGATTATTCCAATAGATCAAAACTTGATCCACCTAACGGAAAAAGTATCCTCTACGTTAATCCAAGCAATAAGTTATCTACGTGCGAAATTTCATTATAATTTGTTTAGCCGTTTTTGTGTGATTGAGTAACTAACATCCAAACAAAAAAACTTTCACATTTACAATATTAGTAAAAGTAACACTAGTATCATACTCATTTGTTCCAGCCAGTCGTTTTGTGTTTAGTTTATGTATCTATTTCTTTGTACGATTCATTTCGTTTGTTGTTTCGTTTACAACTACTAAAAGAGTGTAGTGTACAATCGTCAAAATGAACTCAGCCGTTTTATTTCTGTTTTGTACGGAACTGTTGAAGTAATAAACAAAACGAAATAGTAACATACAATATAGTTTATTTTCGTACCCTGGTTAGATATATATATTTTTGAATTTAACCTTGAATAACTTTTGGAAAAATTATACGAGAATGTTTTATAGCCTTCAATTTCCTATGTATCCCTCATTCCGATAAGTTGACTTAAAAACGAGTTATAAAATTTCAAAATTTGAAAAAAAAATTATTTACATTACATACATATGTATGTATGTATATGGAACCATAAATTCGCGATGAGCTACTCTGAATCCTTTTATGCCGCGAAAATATTTCAAAAGGGATTTTGATAAATTGATTTTGATAGTTACGCAGGGATTCAGTAATTCATTCTCATCTCAAGTCACTAATTTTGAGATTAGCAATTAGTGACTATTTTTGTGACTTGAGACGATTTGGGTATTCAGAAGGAGAGAGTCACAAAAAGTTCACCAAAAATGTGTGGTGAAACCAAACACAGACAATCAACTGATAGCGTTTATGTATGCCTTTTGCCCGCGTCACTCAAAGAGTCGCAATGGCCAAGTGGTCAAAGCATTAGGCTGGCAGTCGAGAGGGTCCTCCTCGGGCTTAGAGGATTTTTTATTTTTTGTTTTTAGTATTTTTTATTAGATTTATTTTTTTTTTAACAATCTTTAGATTTTAATGTTTTAAAAACAAAGAAATAATTTTTTTGTCAATACATCTGTATGATGTTAAAGATTTTTGTTTATTTCCTAATGAAATTCTTGTTGAACAAATTTCCTCGCATTATTTTCGCGTTTTTTCTAATAAAGTGGAAGGAAATATGCTTTTCCTCCATACTTCTATTTTTGTGACCTGCTCTTAGCCAGCTGACAAATTAGTGACTTATTTTTGAGACTAGAGACGTGAGACAGCGTACTGAATACCAAATAGTCTCAAAATCCAAGTTCACCACCAAAAGTCACTATTAGTGACTAGAGACCACTTACTGAATGCCAGGCTTAGCCTATTTCTTTGAATCAGTCTAATGTTTATTAGCATATGTACCTATGTACATATGCATGTAGCACATTCATGCGCCCGTTGTATTAAGTACGAGTATCACAATCGAGTACTGGTCCACTGCGCTGTTTAACACTCGTACCTACATACAAACTTTTGCGGCAGCCAGTGACCGAAGTGTTAACTTTGATGCTTTCTTATCAAGTTTTTTTTTTTGTGTATTTCTTATTTATTCAGATTTATATATATACTCTCTTAGTACATGTGATCACTTGTTTGCCTTGTACATATGTATATACATATGTATAAGTATGTACATTTATGTAGTGCCTATTATTTCCCATTCGTTTATTATTTTATTTTTGAATATTAATTCCTTTTTGAAATGACTATTTATATTATTTATTGTTATCGCATCAACGCCTGGCTGCAGTGATTGTATGTCGCGCCCAACCGTCAACCGTCCAACGTCGATCGTCAGCCACCAGCCGCGCATGTAAACAACCATTTTA
>NW_023458555.1:36903433-36918801 GCF_013731165.1 Rhagoletis pomonella | reverse complement strand
TGTTACACTCAACCTTGTACTAAATGCGCATGTTTTTGCCTTCTTGTACTTGTCTAGCTCACGCATGCTGTATATATTTCGAATTTTTTTTTTTACGAGGGTTGTCGCTAGTTTATGAATTTAAAAGCAAAGTAAAATCTAAAAGTTTGTGAGTGAGTATGTTTGAAGAGGGCTGCCTAATAAGTTAAATTCTATTTTAAATAAGTTCATCGAAATCTTACAGTATGGATACCAAACGAACGAGATTTAAAACAAAGTGTTAGTATGAAAATATTTTTAAGAAGTTTGCCACTTATTTAAAAATTTAAATTCAATTTTATTAATAAGTTAAATGAAATACTACAATATGAATCGCAAAAAAATAAGGTTTAAAAAGCTTCAGTGTGTAAATGTGTTGAAAGAGTTTGCCACCTGTTTAAAAACCAAATACCATTATTTCATAGGTTACATAAAGTATTACAATATGGATGTTAATCGTAAGAGGTACGAGAAAATATTTCTAAAGAGGGTTCTCCCTGTTCAAAGGTGTCTACCCATTTAAAAGTCAATTCAAATTAAATCAAAAAGTTAAATGAATAAGTTAAACAAAATGGGGGCTTAATCCGAAAATGTTTTAACATATTGCCACCCGTTTAACGTTAAATTAATTGTAATCAGTTACCTTAATGAAATATTACAATAAGGATGTCAAACGAAACAGGTTGAAATATCGTTCGAAATTATTTCGAAGAGGAATGCCACCTGTTTCAACGTTGGTTCAATTTGCAAAATCGAACAGCGTTTGTCTTTACAGCAAAAATTTTCCATCTTTTCCAAATTTCAATTCATTTGTTCCAATGATAACAATGATATATTGATATGAAATAAAAAGTGTTGGTATGCCGCCCATCGACCAGTTGAAAGACTGCCTAAATGATTTGCTTTTATTCAGACACATTTCTTTTAAATAGTTGCCATCTATAAAATTAACTAAAAAAGTGTAATATAGTAGAAGGACTACCCAAGAAATGTAAGTTGTTTTTGTCAATTTAGTTGAAATTCAATACAATAACCATGTCCTGGACCCTCAAGGCAGCTGGCACATTTTTTTAATTTATTTATTTTGAAGCTAAGGGCAAAAGCTAGTTAGATATATATATTTTTGGATTTAACCTTGAATAACTTTTGGAAAAATTATACGAGAAGGTTTTATAGCCGTCAATTTCCTATGTATCCCTCATTCCGATAAGTTGACTTAAAAACGAGATATAAAATTTCAAAATTTGAAAAAAAATTCCCTGTGTTATTTACATACATACATACATATGTATGTATGTATATGGAAACATAAATTCGCGATGAGCTACTCTGAATCCTTTTATGCCGCGAAAATATTTCAAAAGGGATTTTGATAAATTGATTTTGATAGTTACCCTGGGATTCAGTAATTCAGTCTCATCTCAAGTGACTAATTTTGAGATTAGCAATTAGTGACTATTTTTGTGACTTGAGACGATTTGGGTATTCAGAAGGAGAGAGTCACAAAAAGTTCACCAAAAATTTGTGGTGAAAGCAAACACAGACAATCAACTGATAGCGTTTATGTATGCCTTTTGCCCGCGTCACTCAAAGAGTCGCAATGGCGAAGTGGTCAAAGCATTAAGCTGGGATCACACGATTTGTACATTTGGCTAAAAATTTGTCAAATTCATAGACAAATCATGTGAACGCTAAATTACATTTGTCATTTATCAGAAAAGCCAAATATTTGCCTTCTTGTGGCAAATGAAAAACAACCCTGGTGGCCAAATCGTGTGAACGCAATGCTGCTACGTAAGCCAAATAAAAATTACGCAAATGACCAAATATCTGATTTGCCACTTGATGACAAATGCCAGTGACAAATATACAAATATTGTTGAGCGGTATTGCCATTTCGTGCTTGTGAACCTTTGTATTTTCCAATTTTAGTAAAATTTTAATATGATATTCGTATCTGAAAACTACCGAAAAATATCACGTTATTTGAAAACAATAATTTTAAAATATTTGCTCAAACTGAACATTTGAAAAGTTCGACAGTAGCTGAGTGTGCAGAGAAGCGTGCGATGCAGTAAAATCTGCATACTCAGAATTTTAAATACACCCTCAAAATCTGGGCTAAAGGTCGAAAACCGCGTGTTTCAAAGGGTGACGCACAGGTATACTTGCTCGTAACTTTATTTCTGTTTACCCGGTGAAAGATACGTATTTATGTATGTGATTCAAGATAAGACATTTCGCTGCTTACAACAATGTTTAAATTGATAATTTATCTTAAGAAATGGCAAAGGAATCAGTCATCGGACTTAAAAAAAAATGTGTGTTGTTGGAACTTAAAACATGTGGTAGATTTCAAAAATATGTGGTAGATCTCAGGTTTTGGATCAAACTTTGTACAAAAATTAAAAAAAAATCTGCAAGGTTTCTCCTAAATTGCAAACATTTTAATTAGAATCTAAAACAAAATTAATTTTAGTATAATAAAGTGCAAGATTGAAGCTGATAAAAATTGCGTTAAGTTTTAGCAATTTTATTTTCCTTGAACGAGTAAAGCAGTTCCTTCCATATCAAGATATTTTCCAACATATTTTGAAAGATTTCTGCAACCTTGCAGAGTGCTGCCAGCTTTTCTTTTTATCACATCACGATGTAGCGAACAAATGTGGCTCGTTCCTGAAATGCTACTTGTGATTTGCCGATTTTGACAATTCTCAAGTAAAAGTAAACTACGCTTTAGAAATTTGAAATGCACTGAAATTTGCTAATGCTTTCACAAAAATCGCCGGTTTTTATCATTTTCGCTATAAATTCTTTTTATAAATCATATATTTTGCAATTTAACACGATAAAACCATGTTTGATGTCGAAAAATTGAATATTGAGAAAATTTACTATTTTACAGTTTATTTTATCCCCCCATTCTGCCTGTTGTTAGTGTTTAGTGTTGGACAATTTTTGCTCTTAAAATTAAGAAAATTATGTTGAGCAAAAATAAAACTACTCAAAAACGCGAATATGTGGTCGATTTCAGACCTTGTGTGGTAGGTGTGCTCAAAAAAGTGGCAGATCTACAACAATGTGGTAGAAGTCTGATCACTGAAAGGAATCTTACAGAGTATATCGATGGCTGAGTGGAAGATCGACCTATCTCGGCAACCAGTTCGAAAACGCCCTTTCTCAGAACATTTTTTAACAACGCGCTATCTCAGAAAACTTTTCAAGAACGCCCTACTTCAGAATTTCATTGAAAAATGCCCTATCTCAGCTTATTTTCAATGTATTTTCGTTTGAGATAGGGCGTTATTAAACCAAATTCTGAAATAGGGCATTTTTCAATCAAACTTTGAAGTAGGGCGTTCTTGAAAAATTTTCAGAGACAGGGAGTTTTTGAACTGGCTTCCGAGATAGGTCGATCTTCCACTCAGCCACCGATATGCAAAATTTAAATTTTTTACTTTTTTTCATTTTAAATTACGACTTGTCCGACTATTTTGTTAACTAGTATACATACATAGGGTGCCCATTCTCAAGACAAATTAACCATTTATAAATGGTTGTAAACAACCAAATGTTTTCTCTTAAATGGCATATGTAAGTACTTTTCATCGGGCAAACAGAAATAAAGTTACGAGCAAGTATATGCTTCAACCTTTTTACCTTCATCCCAGATTTTGAGGGTGTATTCAAAATTCTGAGTACCTGTGCATATATATTATTTTTGTTTATTTCACTTCAAATCTCACGAAATCATAAATGCAAAAGTATGGTTGACACCGGATCATCTGTTTAAGTATTTATGACCAAATGGTTAAATCGTGTGATGCATGTGGACAATATTTGTCACTTTACTGCTGTGCGCAAATGTGTGCCAAATCATTTGGATCTTTGGCAGCCAAATCGTCTGATCGCAAAACAAATCATTTGTACATCGCTATCCAAATGCGCAAATGTAGACAAATCTAAATTTGGCATTTTGTGTACAAATGTACAAATCGTGTGATCCCTGCTTTAGGCTGGCAGTCGAGAGGGTCCGGTTTCAAGTCCTCCTCGGGCTTAGAGGATTTTTTATTTTTTTTTTTTAGTATTTTTTATTAGTTTTATTTTTTTTTTAAATCTTTAGATTTTAATGTTTTAAAAACAAAGAAATAATTTTTTTGTCAATACATCTGTATGATGTTAAAGCATTTTTGTTTATTTCCTAATGAAATTCTTGTTGAACAAATTTCCTCGCTTCATTTTCGCGTTTTTTCTAATAAAGTGGAAGGAAATATGCTTTTCCTCCATACTTCTATATTTGTGACCTGCTCTTAGCCAGCTGACAAATTAGTGACTTATTTTTGAGACTAGAGACGTGAGACAGCGTACTGAATACCAAATAGTCTCAAAATCCAAGTTCACCACCAAAAGTCACTATTAGTGACTAGAGACCACTTACTGAATGCCAGGCTTAGTCTATTTCTTTGAATCAGTCTAATGTATATTAGCATATGTACCTACATATGCATGTAGCACATTCATGCACCCGTTGTGTTAAGTACGAGTATCACAATCGAGTACTGGTCCACTGCGCTGTTAAACATTCGTACCTACATACAAACTTTTGCGGCAGCCAGTGACCGAAGTGTTAACTTTGATGCTTTCTTATCAAGTTTTTTTTTTGTGTATTTCTTATTTATTCAGATTTATATATATACTCTCTTAGTACATGTGATCACTTGTTTGCCTTGTACATATATACATATGTATAAGTATGTACATTTATGTAGTGCCTATTATTTCCCATTCATTTATTATTTTATTTTTGAATATTAATTCCTTTTTGAAATTACTATTTATATTATTTATTGTTATCGCATCAACGCCTGGCTTCAGTGATTGTATGTCGCGCCCTACCGTCAACCGTCCAACGTCGATCGTCAGCCACCAGCCGCGCATGTAAACAACCATTTTAACTGATAACAGCGACACTTCGCCGACGACGACGATGACTCCAAATGAGGTCTGGTGTGATGAATCCAAATAACGGCACCATGTTTGTGACAATAACCACAAAAGCAGCAACAGCACCAACATGCCTATTATAGGCTCAAATCCGATCCGACGACTGTCGGCCGCCTTTTACTGTTGCTGTGTGCGCTTGCCTTTTCGATTGCCTTCTTGATCCTCTATTATTTTGCCTGCTACTTGCAACGGCTATTGAGTAAATGTCGGGGTAGTCCAGTTTATCTTAAAGATTACTTCGTTTCTTTGGCCCTTCTGGCAGTAGCTGGGTAAGTGGAAGGCATTTAAGAAGCCCTTTGTACTCCAGTGCGTGTTATCAGAAAATGTTTGTGCTTACCAGAGGGATGCATTGCTTACTCGCCGCAATTCAATGTGCAATGTCATAGTGGTTGAATGCATTTGACTTCTGTTTGTTATGCTGCTGCGTCTCTCTTTCTTTTTTTTTGTTTTGTGGAGGCGTGTTCACTGATAGGAGCAGCTTATCGCTATGGAAAAATATGCTTCCTAATCCTTGCAGTATTATTAGCTGGAACCAATTTCCACTTTCTTTAGAAGAGTGATAATGTCGTGCAAATATTTATGAGGGTGGAGGGGGTGTTAACTTGAGAGAGGTTAGTTTAGGTTAAGCAGAGAAAATGAGTAGAAGAAAAAGATGGGAAACAATCGTTTTTCGATGCCCAGATACTTACTTTGCTGCCACTACTCCGAAAAACAGGGTGCTGAAATCCTAGTCGATTAATTACAAAATAATTCTGCCTAAGCGTATTGCGAAAGCCTACTGAACTCCATTATATTGGTTGAATGTGAGACTTACGAAAGCACGGAAGAAATGCCACCAAGTAAGCTAGCGAGCCCAGATAGCCCACTACCTCCCCGCGTGACACGGACTCTACCTAAGCTATAAAGTTCACAGGGATGAGCCGAAGAAAGCTATTATAATAGTAAGAGTGCTTAGATATAGTAAGAGGACAACGTCTATAGTAAAAAAAAAAGTTCTTCAGCACTAGAGATTCCTAATAAGCGATTGGGAGGATTTCAATAAAGAACGCCAGTCGTTTCTTTTCTGTGTTAGCTAACGTCAATTTTAAATGACAAGTCCTTCTCCATATGGTGTTTCCATCGCAGAGGAGGTTTTCCTCTTCCTCTGCCACCAGCTGCCGATTCTTCTCTTGGATGGCGGCCTTAGCCTTCACCAGAGGATCAGGATATGCTAGGTCCATGACCACCAATCATAGAACTTTAAATGCTTGCAGTGTTCGTCATTAAATTCTAGAAGTTTCATCCGAGGATTTGTAAGACCTTTAATTTGAAAGAGCTTTAACATGGTAGGTACCAAACACAGCTCCCAACTTTAAATAGCGAGCCACTTGCCACTTTAACTGCCTAGCCAGAACAACGATTGTCTATAGATTACACAGACCGACAAAATTTAATTAAATACTAAATAACCGGAAACCAAACTACATAAGATTTTTGGAAGGTTTTTGGAATGCCGAATGCGAAGTCGGAAAAACTCCAACAAGTTTTAACATACAATATATTTGCCATGACCAGTATCTTCTGAGAGTAAATATTTGACCAGCGCCATCTGTCATTCAATAGTCGGAAAAAGGAATGAATTTTTGTTACACCACTTCGATTCCTTTTTAGCTCGTTTCATTCTGCCGAAATATGTAGGTATTACCTTAAGTCCATATATTAATATTCGTATGTTATCGTACATAATAATAAATCATTACCATGATAATGTAATGATAATGGTATTTAATGATAATTGTACTGGTAATTGTTATGTTAATTGTAATGGCAATTGTTATTGTAATGGCAATGCTAACTTTAATGGTAATGGTAATGTTAATGGCAGTGGTAATGGTAATGGTAATGGCATCCGTATTCGATGTATTCGTACTCGATTTCATCTTCATCTACGTATTTGCATCGTGTTCGTCGCTGATAGCCACAAAAATTAGAGCTGGCAAACCATCGATGACGCTATCGAAATATCGAATGTTTTACTTTTTTTGCCATACTATCGACGGTTTTTATCCACTATCGAAAGCAAGGCCGTATTTAGAGGGGAAGGGGGGTGTAAATGTTCTGACCTTTGTGAAATATTAAAAAAATTCAACACACTTTCGTACAAATTTCGAGATTTTAAAAATTCTAAAAAATGAATCATAATTTTTAATTATTAGAAACTTGTACTTTATGCTAGAATTCAATAGGCTACAAAACTTCATACTCAGAATCTAGTTAAAACTCGACATTTTTACGAAAATTTGTTGATTTTTGTTTTTAATTTGCATAAAAGGCAGGGTCTCTCGATTGGTACATTTGTAAAGATTTGTGCATTTTTACACAAAATAAAAAAATGTTAACCATTTTTTTTTGTAGCCAAAAGATTGGTAAAATACAGCAATCTTCTATCGAAAAATTTCAACAAATTATTTTTCGTGATTGGGATAAAGAAAAATATTTAGGTATTCACACAATTGCAAATACCCAATCGTGTGCCACTTGTATTTTCACGGATGTTGGTATAAAATGAACTATAAAAAACTAACCTAAATTAAATAACAACAAAAAGAATATTTTAAAACTTGTCAAAATTTGGTGAGGCTATAATTTTTTCGACTACTGTACATAAGTTGACTATGATTACTCGGCCGTGTTGTCATAGTAGCACTATTTCACTAATATTTGCCTTACAAACAAAATACGGGCAGGAATTTCCAAATTTCAACCCTGTTTGTGTGAAATATTTTATTTTTATCAGTATTTTTCTGTTAATCAATCAATGTTGAAATAAAAGTGAAAATAAAAAAAATATTTCGACAGAATATTCGATTGTTTCGAAATAATCGATAAAGTGCGGTTAATTGAAGGCGAAAATTAGTCATTATATTAGATTGAATTACAACAAAAAAAAATCGATTATGACAATCGAATGATTATTAGCTACCATCCCTAGTAACAATCACTGATAGTAGACTGAATTTCATTAAGTAAACTGAAGCGATAAAAAAGAATAACAAGGCAGCATACTGCCGAGCCACAATACCTCAAATGTAGATTAGACAAGTTTATCGCATTTATTATGGTTATCATACTGGCTTGTGTTTTCCTTTGTTTTATTATTGTTTTTAGTGTTACTGCTGTTGATTTTGTATTATTTTAGTTTTTTTTTTTCATGCACATTTGCAAACCCAGACATATTGGCACTTTTTGTGAATGGATGAAGATTGAAGAAAAAAAAAAAACAAAAACAAAAACAAATAGTCGTCATATTAATGAATGAAATAAGGTTTGTTGTAAGTACGTTTGTATACATACATACATACATACATTTGTATAGAGTAGTCACTTGTTTTATCAGTTACTGAAGGACGTCACTGATATCCGATCAGTAGCTGCTTTTGTTTTGTTGTTTCTGATGACGATGGGGTTTCCTACCGGTGATTATGTTTTGACAGATTCTTGGAATGTGATTGTTTAGTTGTTTTGTTATTTTTTATATATATATTTTTTTTAAAGTGTTACAAAATAAAGTACTCAGTTGTACAGAACATACAAAGATAGTATAACTTATATATAAATACATATGTACTCACACGTAAATAAGTCTTGCTGTGAATGGGCTTAGAAAGTTTTTTTGAAATATTTTTGAAATATTTTAGTTTATTTCACCAGACCACCAAAGAGTTCAACAGAGGTGGTAAACAGAATATTTTTGTCAAAGTAGGCGGGAAGTATTCGTCCCTACTCAGCTCACAACCCAGAGGCGGCTTAGTATCTATGCAGAAAAACAGATCTGATACTTTACACCAGGAAGTAGAAGGTTTCGAACTGGCCTAAGCCTAAGCTGGATTATGTAACTTTCCTGCTGAAGCAAATCACTAAGTACATAGCAGTTATATTCGATAGCAAGCTGTCCTGGCGCCTCAATGTAGGGGAGTAGGCGAAGATGGGCAAAGTGACAAAGTGATATTCTATGCGTGCTGGGATATAACCGGGGCTTATCGCCATCTCTCACTGCATTTTCAGGGCGAATGTAAAGCCCATACTAGGGCATAGGTTTGGTGGATAGCAATGGAGAAGAAGTCATTTCTTAAAAGAATATAAAGTGCATTTAGGCTATCAATGATTGGCATGGCAGGGGCGCTTAGGACGACGCCGACTGCAGCACTTTACACCTTGTTGCACCTCCTGCTTACAGGCCTGTCCGACGGGAATATAACGTTCCGACCGCCGCCAAGCTCAATGCCACGGGGCAGTTCGGACACAGTAGTATGTATTCCTTCAACTTTGTCAAGACGAATTGACCACATCATCCCGGATCTGCATTTCAAGTCGAACTTCGACGCCTCTTTAGCGGTCGAAAGCTGGAGTTAGGCAATGAGAAGGCTGGCTCGTTGTATGTTTATACAGACGGGTCGAAGATGGAGAAAGGCGTAGGGGCGGCAATCATCTGCGCGGATCTCAGTCTCAACAAATCCTATACTACTGCAGCGTTTTCCAGGCGGAGGGCGGCGGAGCTACTGAGCAGCAACCTATCAAATACTAAGTAGGCCAATATCTATATGAACAGTAAGATTGCCATAAAGGTGCTTCTATCTCGCAGCACTTCTTCGAGAAATGTGTGGAGTGCAGGGCAACTTTAGATGTGACACATCTGGGTTCCGGGGCACACTGGTGTCACGTGCGAAGAGGAGACCGGCAGGCTTGACAAAGAAGACAGTCTGTCAGTAATCATGCTGATAGAGCAAGTGACGATTTCTATTCAAGCGCTTAAACGGTTGCTCGACATTTCCATGATCCGTAAGGCGCAAAATGTGTGGACCAAAACACAAGGACGGCAAGCTCACGAAGTTTCTGCTATCCCTTAAGAGGAAGGTCGCTCGGTCGGAAGGTGGTTGGTGCTCTAACGCGACATTGCCTCCTGGAATCGCACGGCTTTAAACGGGCTCTGACCACTGATAGGATCAGTGGGAGATGTAGAATATAAGAGGAGACAGTGGAACATATCTTGTATGAGTGTTCCGCCGTTAGCGGACTGCAGATTAGTCTCCTGGGAGCAGGCCGTCTGCCCAATCTCGTTCAGGTCTCGTTTTAGATCTCGACACTTAAAAAACTCCTGCCTTTCGTGACTCGGCGGAAAAATTTGAAAAAAAGGTTCCGTACGCCATGCAGACTGTGCCCCTCGTGCGGATGGGTGGGAAAGGAAGGTAAAACCGTTGGGATTCTTGCAATGTTTTAGTATGTCATTATGAGAAATAGGCTATTGAGAATAAAAAATACTTATATACATACACACATACTTATGTAAAAAAAAATTGATAATCTTGTTTTTCATTCAATAAATTAATTCCAAATCGAAGTGTTGCAGAAATTTCAAATTTATTTATGTACACACATACATATGTACATATGTTCGTAAAATGTGGGGCGAGATGTGTTTTTTTGTTAACTGTACAAATTTTTTATAATTTTAATACATATGCACAAATGTCTGTATGTACACTACATATGTACATACGTATGCATACCATTTACACGAGTGCGCAATATTTATTCGCGGTTATTTGATTCTTGACATCAACGCCCTACATAAAATTGAAAAAAAAAACAGAAAAAAATTAAATGAAAACAAAATGGATGCTGTTTTTTTTTAATTTTTCTGCTTGCTGTTTGTGAGGCATTCGAACAAGTTATGCATGCGAACTATTTTATAACGTAATTATTTTTTCAATTAAAACTTTACCGCATGTGATGAAATAATGTACATATGTACATACATAGAAGTTTTTATAGAAACATAGCTATGACATTCATTAAAAACGTTGCTAAATACATACATACAATATAAACATATTTCGTTTTTACAATTTCCTGATGAACATTTTTAACTGAGTCGTATAGAAGTATAATAACTTGCGAAAAAACTTGATGCTTACAAAGAAAAATCTAGAAAATTTAAAAAAAAAAACGCAAAATGAGCTTTGAAAAAAGGCAAAAAACAACATTATTTTTTCATTTTGTTATGTACTTCCTTTATGTACAATGTGCATGTCCAAATAAATATATAAAAAAAATTCATACAGTGATCAAAAAATTGTAGCCGAACCACTTTTTGCCAATATGTTAAATATTATTTTTGTTGTTATTTAATTTTGGTTAACTTGTTTTATAAAAATATAGTTCATTCTTTAGCAAAACCCGTGTAAATCCATGTTTTCAGCTTTGTGCAATTTAAAAAAAAAAATTCAACAAACTTTCGTTCAAATTTCGAGCTATTTAAAAATTCTAAAAAATCAACCGTAATTTTTAGCCATTTGAAACTTGTACTTTATTCCACTAGAATTCAATGGTCTACAACACTGCATACTCAGAGTATAATTAAACAACTCCAAATTTTTACGAAAATTTGGTGTTTTTTTTTTTAAATTGCAAAAATTTTTAACGCAGTATCACTCGATTTTATATTGGGCTATTGCTGGTTGCTAACTACAACCCAACTATATCTGATATACCGTGAACCAAGTACCCATATCCATTGAAATAGAAAGTTTGGTTCCACATCCAAAGACACCCGCACCTGGTCTGCCCTGCATCTTTATTCCGTTTGTGTACCAGTGTAAATATCTGGGATCTAGTTCAGGTAAACCATTTGATCAGACATACCGGTCTGGAATTTCCTTACAAAACAGATTTCTTTTGCCATAGCATCGGAGAACTCGCAAATTCCTAGACCTGGCATTTTGCGCAAAGAGTACTATAAGAATTTTACGTTTACTAATTCCTCTAAGCCGCTGCTCGGACAAAAAATTATGAGTGGAGTTCAACTAACAGGTTCGCATTGATCCTACCAACGACAGTAGAGCCATCCTTTGAAGTTTTTTCATACGTGAAATTACAGTTTTTGGCAACGGTTTTGACCACCAGATTATGGAGGCATCAGTTACAATCGGACGGACTATTGTTCGGTATAGTAATTCTAATAATTAGGAGTTAAGACCCGATTTTCGACCAAAAAGTCACCGAGAGGCCCACGTGGCTTTACTAAGCAATTTGTTCAGATGGGAATTCCAACCTAGTCTCTTATCTAGGGTGATCCCAAGAGTATTTAAGCCCTGTTTCACCAAGGGTAACCGACCTACAGTTCAGCTTGTATCTTCTCGTAAAAGGCCATTTGCCTTTTGCGTCCCTCAGTGGCACACCAGGTCATCCCCGACGAGAGACCAGAGTAGAGGAGAAAGAACACCTGCCCGTGGGTGCACTCTTATGGCTCTGATCTATGTCTCGTTGGACAAATGCTCTTGAGAAAGATCCGCAGGTCGTATTATCAAAAGCCTCCTCGATGTGCAGGAGAGCACATAACGCAACCAAACAATGAAGGGCTGAATTCTGTCGATTTTCCTTTGACTTGCACAAACTGAGTGTTGTGTAATAAATTTGCGTGTCTCAACTTATCCCTAATATGCCGGTCTTTAAGAAAAAGGAAGTTTAACTAATAGGTCTGTATGATTTAGGAGAGTAGGGGGGCCTGTTGCCCGATTTAGGAATGAATAAGACGGATAACTTCCTCCAACACTATACGGTATGTATCCGTAAGAATAACTCACCCTAAAGGGACAGATGAGCGGATCGCTGATAACATCACCTAAATTAATGCCGGATGTATGACAACTCCGCCTATCTATCTTATGGGACCTGCGTGTTATTGAAAACTCACCACCGCATGACCGTGACGTTGACGTTGCTACTCTCTCTCTCTATCTCTCTCTCTCTCTCTCTTTATATTAACAGCAAACTTGATATGTTCGTGGATAACCGCGCTCTATGGCACATATTAGTGCTAACCGTAGTTATTGTGCTGGAAATTTTCGCATTTCCAAACCTTGAGTTAAACTACATTACAAGTTGCCTGTAGAAGGATAAGAAGCTAGTTCTCTTCTCCAAATCAAATTAGTAGATTACAAATTAATTAAAGTCGGTGTAGGAAATATTCAGAAAAAATTTCAAAAATTTAGTTCTTTAAGCGGTGAGTTCAGTGGCAGAAAAAAAATAATGTTTGAAAGAAGTTTCAACTAATCTACTCCTGTATATTTCTTGTATGCTGTGTCGTAATATCATTTTCAGTTGCTATTAAAAAGTCATAAATAAATTGTTAAAGCTGCATACATGTGTAAGCATGCAAACCCAATAAACTCCTATGCTGATTAACTGGTTGCCATAGCTATAGCTTGGCTCAAGTCGCAACGGGTCTCCGCGTAAACAAGTTCTGATAATGGTAATCAGGCCTGGACACCCAGTACTACTTGAGACGAAATTCGATTGCAAGCACATACACAAGTAAATATGCATGTCTGCGTGCATGACTATAACGAATACAAGCGTCAGTGCCCTGATAAGGATACCATGACGATAAGTATAGTCACGGAAAGTCAATTGATATGGAATCAGTTAATAGAGCAACACACACACACACACACAAACTCACACTCAAATATGCATGTGTCGTAGAACTCATTTGAAAATAGTGCAATCCCTGGCCTAACCAAAAAGGCTTTATCGCTGCGCGTTCGAGACGGCTTGTCTAGGCATTTGAGAGCGCATGTCACGTCGATGAGCCAGTCTCAGTATCAGGGCTTCCGACGAGTGATATCTTCCAGCGTGCGCTTGGTCAATAGGCCAACGACTATCGGCTGAACCAATGATATGACAGAAGTAGGGTCTGTTGTTAGGACTGGTATGTAGGTTGATGTTGATGTGTGTGTATGTTTACTTTTTCAAAGGTGATATGAAACTTTTTGTGATAAGTTTTAATCAGGAATTTGTTATTGCGCTTGTTGTTTTGAAATTTTTATTAGTAATTTTATTTCGGTTCGTTATGTTGTGCGTCCGCTGTCGTAACTTACTAAATTGTGATGATGATAAAACGTAAAACGGGCATTTTTTAGATTCTTTTCCGAGACGGTAGGCGACCATAAGCGTTTGTGGTTAGTCGTAGGAGTACGGTGAGCAAAGTGGGAAGCGTCGCATAGCGCTGCGACACAAAACCTTTTTCGTTGAAAAATCAATCACAAAAACGCGTGTGTGTGGTGAAACCTTTATGGGAAAATAAATGCATAGTTAGATTTTAGAATTGCGCGCTCTGAGTGGTTTACATATGTTGCATGTGGCAGCACTCGAAAGAGTTGACGTGTCTGTCAAAATGCTTTATTACAATTTCCGCGCGCGGTCGCCATATGTGTGTCAGATTTTCGAGTGGGAATTCGTGAGTTGTTTAATCCCGGTTAGCCGCATGATTATCGAGCGCAACGCGGGCGTGTATGCTGCTAATTGGGCGTAGTTGGCCGTGAAACCGAACTTAATTTGTAGGCGTGACGTGTGGTTAACACCTTGGCGCTCACGTGTGTGTACCAGAAAATTCGCATCATATGTCCATATGCATGTATATTTGTACATAGGTCCATAAAGATGAATGTGTGTAAACTTATCGCCACTACCACTATGCAGGTAACTCGACAAATTAGAATTCAGTGGCTATTTCTGTTCAACCCTATACCGGTCGGTCACACGTTCATGTCGCTACGTTGTAACAACACAGCTGCAGGAATATGCCAACAACGCGGTTGAGTGACTAGCTGGTCTAGCGTGTTGACGGTGCGTAACGCCGCCAGTTGACAATTATTGCCAATAAACACCGTGTACGCCTTCCAAATGCGTTTAAACAAAAAAAAAAAGAGATTATAAAAGTCAGCTGAACGCGGTTAGCCGTAGCGCCCTTTAAATGACTGTGTGTGTGTGTACGTTTTGAAGTGTTGTTGTGTGGTGTACTATATTTGCTTTGAATGACCAGATGCCCAATGCAATGTCGTTATTTTGAATTGAGCGGGCCCATCATTTCCATGTGCTTGCACTCCAGCGGATTATTGTCCATGAGACGCCCCCTATAATGATGGCAAACTGGCGATACAATATTGACGGACATACATACGTACATATTTAAGTATGTACTAAAGTGATGTGTTTTTATTATTTTTACGTATGCATGTGGATATGTATGCTCATTTATTTATATTTGGTAGAGACCCACAAACATATACTGAGGTACATAAGGGTTGTGACTTTTATTTATTTATTTATTTATTTTTTTGAATAAAGAAAGGCGACCCTAGAAAGCGCAATCTGCTTCTCGATAATGCCGGGCAGTTACAGAGCAGATTGATAACTGTTTCCTCCTCCTCATAGTTCTTGCAAATTCTTGATATCCTAGATACCCTCTATGTCCCTATGACCAGGAATCCAAATGAGGTTTGGACTGTTCTGCTTATCCATCTTTT
>NW_023458555.1:36902790-36903423 GCF_013731165.1 Rhagoletis pomonella | reverse complement strand
GCCTGGAAGGCACTACAGTAGCCCGGTAGTCGGAATGAATGACTCAGTGGATTCCCAATGCCCTGTCTCTCTTAACCGGAGTTAACCCTCATTTCTTACCAATGGCCCTCTTGCATGAATATAAGGGCACATACGCCTTCTCATATCGCTGGACTATGTTCTCCTTCCAAATCAGTTTTTTTTTCGACAATGACCCCTAAGAATTTTGGTTTATTCGCAAATCTAAAGAGTCGCCCATTAGGTTTAGGTAAAGAGAAGAAGTTCCACTTTCTCCGAATTGACGCAGAGGCCAAGGCGACGTTTTTAACGAAAACTTTGGTTTGCAAATGTACACACATATGTATGCGCTAACAAGAATGCTCAGTTTTTTTCTGAATTATGTGACCACTTAAAGCATCGAATATCATTTGGATAATTCATGTCTACAAATTGTTACGGAAATTAGGAGAGCCCAAAATATGTTGCATGTTAGTAGTTAAGGAAATTTCGGAATATTTCGTAAACTATAGGCTAAAGCTCGGAACACTTTGACGACTGCAACTTCACGACGTAATGACAAATGTCGCCTTGAAGCCAGCTTCTTAAGCATTTTGAAGACCTCAGCGACATAGCAAACAGCTGATTTTAAAGTTT
>NW_023458555.1:36888083-36902690 GCF_013731165.1 Rhagoletis pomonella | reverse complement strand
AGGTCTTCAAAATGTTTAAGAAGCTGGCTTCAAGGCGACATTTGTCGTTACGTCGTGAAGTTGCAGTCGTCAAAGTGTTCCGAGCTTTAGCCTATAGTTTACGAAATATTCCGAAATTTCCTTAACTACTAACATGCAACATATTTTTGGCTCTCCTAATTTCTGTAACAATTTGTAGACATGAATTATCCAAATGATATTCGATGCTTTAAGTGGTCACATAATTCAGAAAAAAATTGAGCATTCTTGTTAGCGCATACATACATATGTGTGTACATTTGCAAACCAAAATTTTCGTTAAAAACGTCGCCTTGGCCTCTGCGTCAATTCGGAGAAAGTGGAACGAACTTCTTCTCTTTACCTAAACCTAATAGGCGACTCTTTAGCTCTGCGAATAAACCAAAATTCTTAGGCGTCATTCTCGAAAAAAAACTGATTTGGAAGGAGAACATAGTCCAGCGATATGAGAAGGCGTATGTGCCCTTATATTTATGCAAGAGGGCTATTGGTAAGAAATGAGGGTTAACTCCGGTTAAGAGAGACAGGGCAATGGGAATCCACTACGTAGTATAGTAATTTTCACTGATGGTTCAAAAATGAACGGTCAAGTGGGAGGGGAAGCCCTGCCCTGAGTCATTCATTCAGCCTACCGGGCTACTGTAGTGCCTTCCAGGCTGAGGTCTCTGCTATAGTGGAGACTATAAACAAACTTCGTACTGATTTAAAGGGTAAGAAGGTGCTCATCCTTAGTGACAGCCTGTCAGCAATTAAAGCTATGAGCTCCGTCACAATTAAATCAAAAATTGTGCCGGACTGCCACCGATCTCTGCAAAAGATGGATAAGCAGAACAGTCTAAACCTCATTTGGATTCCTGGTCATAGGGACATAGAGAGTATCTAGGATATCAAGAATTTGCAAGAACTATGAGGAGGAGGAAACAGTTATCAATCTGCTCTGTAACTGCCCGGCATTATCGAGAAGCAGATTGCGCTTTCTAGGGTCGCCTTTTTTTATTCAAAAAAATAAAAAAATAAGTAAATAAAAGTCACAACCCTAATGTACCTCAGTATATGTTTGTAGGTCTCTACCAAATATAAATAAATGAGCATACATATCCACATGCATACGTAAAAATATTAAAAACACATCACTTTAGTACATACTTAAATATGTACGTATGTATGTCTGCCAATATTGTATCGCCAGTTTGCCATCATTATAGGGGGCGTCTCATGGACAATAACTCGCTTGAGTGCAAGCACATGGAAATGATGGGCCCGCTCAATTCAATATAACGACATTGCATTGGGCATCTGGTCATTCAAAGCAAATATAGCACACCACACAACAACACTTCAAAACGTACACACACACACAGTCATTTAAAGGGCGCTACGGCTAACCACTTTCAGATGACTTTTATAATCTCTTTTTTTTCAAACGCATTTGGAAGGCGTACACGGTGTTTATTGGCAATAATTGTCAACTGGCGGCGTTACGCACCGTCAACACGCTAGACCAGCTAGTCACTCAACCGCGTTGTTGGCATATTCCTGCAGCTGTGTTGTTACAACGTAGCGACATGAACGTGTGACCGACCGGTATAGGGTTGAACAGAACCCTAGTCACTGAATTCCAATTTGTCCAGTTACCTGCATAGTGGTAGTGGCGATAAGTTTACACACATTCATCTTTATGGACCTATGTATGTACAAATACACATATGTACATATGATGCGAATTTTCTGGTACACACACGTGAGCGCCAAGGTGTTAACCACACGTCACGCCTACAAATTTAGTTCGGTTTCACGGCCAACTACGCCCAATTAGCAGCATACACGCCCGCGTTGCGCTCGATAATCATGCGGCTAACCGGGATTAAACAACTCACGAATTCCCACTCGAAAATCTGATACACATATGGCGGCCGCGCGCGGAAATTGTAATAAAACATTTTGACAGAGACGTCAACTCTTTCGAGTGCTGCCACATGCAACATATGTACAACGACTCAGAGCGCGCAATTCCAAAATCCAACTATGCATTTATTTTCCCATAAAGGTTTCACCACACACACGCGTTTTTGTGATTGATTTTTCAACGAAAAAGGTTTCGTGTCGCAGCGCTGTGCGACGCTTCCCACTTTGCTCACCGTACTCCTACGACTAACCACAAACGCTTATGGTCGTCTACCGTCTCGGAAAAGAATCTAAAAAATGCCCGTTTTACGTTTTATCATCATCACAATTTAGTAAGTTACGACAGCGGACGCACAACATAACGAACCGAAATAAAATTACTAATAAAAATTTCAAAACAAATTCCTGATTAAAACTTATCACAACAAGTTTCATATCACCTTTGAAAAAGTAAACATGCACACACACATCAACATCAACCTACATACCAGTCCTAACAACAGACCCTACTTCTGTCATATCATTGGTTCAGCCGATAGTCGTTGGCCTATTGACCAAGCGCACGCTGGAAGATATCACTCGTCGGAAGCCCTGATACTGAGACTGGCTCATCGACGTGATATGCGCTCTCAAATGCCTAGACAAGCCGTCTCGAACGCGCAGCGATAAAGCCTTTTTGGTTAGGCCAGGGATTGCACTATTTTCAAATGAGTTCTACGACACATGCATATGTGAGTGTGAGTTTGTGTGTGTGTGTGTGTGTTGCTCTATTAACTGATTCCATATCAATTGACTTTGTGTGACTATACTTATCGTCATGGTATCCTTATCAGGGCACTGACGCTTGTATTCGTTATAGTCATGCACACAGACATGCATATTTACTTGTGTATGTGCTTGCAATCGAATTTCGTCTCAAGTAGTACTGGGTGTCCAGGCCTGATTACGATTATCAGAACTTGTTTACGCGGAGACCCGTTGCGACTTGAGCCAAGCTATAGCTATGGCAACCAGTTAATCAGCATAGGAGTTTATTGGGTTTGCATGCTTACACATGTATGCAGCTTTAACAATTTATTTATGACTTTTTAATAGCAACTGAAAATTATATTACGACACAGCATTCATGAAATATACAGGAGTAGATTAGTTGAAAGTTCTTTCAAACATTATTTTTTTTCTTCAACTGAACCTACCGCTAAAGAACTACATTTTTGAAATTTTTTCTGAATATTTCCTACACCGAATTTAATTAATTTGTAATCTACTAATTTGATTTGGAGAAAAGAACTAGCTTCTTATCCTTCTACAGGCAACTTGTAATGTAGCTGAACTCAAGGTTTGGAAATGCGAAAATTTCCAGCATAATAACTCCGGTTAGCACTAATATGTGCCATAGAGCGCGGTTATCCACGAACATATTAAGTTTGCTGTTAATATAAAGAGAGAGAGAGAGAGAGAGAGAGAGTAGCAACGTCAACGTCACGGTCATGTGGTGGTGAGTTTTCAATAACACGCAGATCCCATAAGATAGATCGTGTCAGCTGACACGTTATCCGTTTTTCCGTCCGTGGGTAACCGCGCTTTAGAATACCTCCGTCAAGTGATTTTTCCAGGCTCTTCGATGGAGCCAGATCGGTCGACTCCTATCTTTTCGGAACATAGGTTCCCCACGGATAGAAGTCTTTGCAGGTCTGGCTCCTTATTCCACAGGGACAAGGTACTGTGGGCGGTAGAGTCATTTGAACCTTTCAAAGTTGCAGGCAGTGTTGGCATACATCCGGTATTAATTCAGATGATGCTATCAGCGATCCGCTCATTAGTCTATTTAGGGCAAGTTATTCCTACGAATACATACCGTATAGTTGGAGGAAGGTATCCGTCTTAGTTAGTCCTAAATCGGCCAACAGACCTCATACCCCCCCACCTCTCCCAAATCATACATACATATTAGTTAAACTTCCTTTTTCTTAAAGACCGTTGAAAGGCACAAGCTGAGATACGTAACTCTATTTCACAAGACTCAGTTTGTGGAGCTCAAAGGAAAATAGACAGATTCAACACTACTGCGTTTGGTTTGTAAGATCGGGAGGGCTCCCAATTTTAAGGAGGTTGCGTTATGTGCTTTCCTGCACATCAAGGAGGCTTTTGATAATACGGCCTACAGCACTTTTCTAACGAGGCATAGATCTGTCCAATGTCGAGTGGGTCGACACCATGCTTCGTGAGCATGATACCACATCGTCCCTAGGCAACAGCTCCGTGAACATCAGAGCCATAAGAGGGTACCCCCAGGCAGGTGTTATTTCGCCTCTACTCTGGTCTCTCGTCGTGGATGACCTCTTAACGACACTTAAGTAAAGTGGTAACGATGCTCTTGGATATGCGGACGACCTAGTAATTATTGTAACGCGAAACTTCGTCAGCACTGTATCAGACAATGTGAGTGGAGCTCTGCGCGTGATATCAAACTGGTGTGCCACTGAGGGCCGCAAAAGGCAAAAGGCCTTTTACGAGAAGGTAAAAGGCGAACTGTAGTTCGGTTACCCTTGGTGAAACAGTGCTTGAATACTCTTGGGGTTACCCTAGATAAGAGACTAAGTTGGAATTCCCATCTAGACAAAATGCTTAGTAAAGCCACGTGGGCCTGTCGAAGACTTTTTGGTCGAACATCGGGTCGTAACTCCAAATTAATAGAATGACCAGGGGCCGATCCACTGACTGACACGTAGTTTAACACCCAAAACCCCCCGCTGGATCCGCCACTGAGAATGACTATACCGAACAATAGTCCATCCCCATTGTAACTTATGCCTCCATAGTCTGGTGGTACGTATGAACAAACTTCAAAGGATGGCTCTGCTGTCGTTGACAGGATCAAAGAGAAGCTGTTGGTTGGACTCCACTCATAAGTTTTTGTCCGAGCAGCAGCGACTTAGAGGAATTTGCAAATGCAAAATTCTCATAGTTCTCTTAAAAACAAGACTCAACATAAAGGTATTGTGCGCAAAATACCAGGTCTAGGAATTTGCGAGTCCTCCGATGCTATGGCAAAGAAAATCTGCTTCGGAAGGAAATTTCAGGTCAAAATTCCAGACCGAGATGTCTGGTCAAATGGTTTACCTGAACTAAATCCCAGATATTTACACTGGTACACAGACGGATTAAGGATACAGGGCAGACCAGGTGCGGGTATCTTTGGACCGGGACCAAAATTTCTATGGCACTGGGTACTTGGTTCACGGTATATCAGGTATAGTTGGGTCGTAGTCAGCAACCAGCATTTTACCTGTATTATACACTAAGAAAAGAGTCTAATTACGTCAAATCAAGAAGTTTTTCAAATCTCAAATCATGTTTTGAGAGAAATATATTTGGTAGTGAAGATTTTGTGAATTCACGAGGGTTGTGGTTTTGTCGGGAGTGTCGGGAAAGGATTTTGGTCCCTCCCGCCCGCCATATGTTTACAGATCTTCCCGAAACCGCCCATCCCGGTCAATTTTATCTATCCCTCGCCCATCTCTTTATCACACGATTGGGTATTTGCCAAAATTTGTTGCAAATCGTATTCCAATTGTGTGAATACCCAAATATTTTTCTTTATCCCAATTACGAAAAATAATTTGTGGCAACTTTTTAATAGAAAATTGCTGTATTGAACCAATCTTTTGACTACAAAAAAAAGATGTGTCCAAATTTTTTTATTTTGTACTAATAGCCCAATATAAAATCGAGTGGCACTGCTTTAAAAAGTTAAGCAATTTAAAAAAAAAAAAATTAACAAATTTTCGTAAAAATTTGGAGTTGTTTAATTATATTCTGAGTATGCAATTTTGTAGACCATTGAATTCTAGTGGAATGGCTAAAAATTACGGTTGATATTTTAGTATTTTTAAAAAGCCCGAAATTTGAACGAAAGTTTGTTGAATTTTTTTTTTTAAACTGCACAAAGTTGAAAACTTGGATTTACACGGGTTTTGCTAAAGAATGAACTATATTTTTATAAAACAACTTAACCAAAATTAAATAACAACAAAAATAATGTTTAACATATTGGCAAAAAGTAGTTCGGCTACAATTTTTTGACCACTGTATGAATATATATATATTTATATATTTATTTGGACATGCACATTATACATAAAGGAAGTACATAACAAAATGAAAAAATAATGTTGTTTTTTGCCTTTTTTCAAGGCTCATTTTGCGTTTTTTTTTCAAATTTTCTAGATTTTTCTTTTTAAACATCAAGTTTTTTCGCAAGTTATTATACTTCTATACGACTCAGTTAAAAATGTTCATCAGGAAATTGTAAAAACGAAATATGTTTATATCGTATGTATGTATTTAGCTATGTTTCTATAAAAACATCTATGTATGTACATATGTACATTATTTCATCACATGCGGTAAAGTTTTAATTGAAAAAATAATTACGTTATAAAATAATTCGCATGCATAACTTGTTTTTGTTCGAATGCCTCACAAACAGCAAGCAGAAGAATTAAAAAAAAAACAGCATCCATTTTGTTTTCATTTCATTTTTTCTGTTTTTTTTCAATTTTATGTAGGGCGTTGGTGTCAAGAATCAAATAACAGCGAATAAATATTGCGCACTCGTGTAAATGGTATGCATACGCACATATGTACATATGTTTGTGCATATGTATTAAAAGTATAAAAAATTTGTACAGTTAACAAAAAAGCACATCTCGCCCCACATTTTACGAACATATGTACATGTGTATGTGCGTACATAAAAAAATTTGAAATTTCTGCAACACTTCGATTTGGAATTAATTTATTGAATAAAAAACAAGATTATCAATTTTTTTTTTACATAAGTATGTGTGTATGTATATAAGTACCCAACAAGCATTTCAGTAAACGTTTTTAAAAATAACTTAAATTAAGTTTGCTATAATAAGCGTTAAATAAGCATTTTTAATATTAAGCTTATTAAAAGTTTTTTCAAATAAACCTTTAATAAGTTTTGAGAGCGAATGTTTATAAATAACTTAAACTTATAAATGAAATGTAAATGCCAACGACATGAAGTAGTAAATATAAAATTTTTTCAATCGTAAGTGACGTGTTTACGGTTTTTAAAATATGTTATTAAATGAAAAAATTAAATAAAACCGATGTGGTAAAAAAAAGTCCAATCCAGGACCCGCTGCGCTAATCGGTGGAGCATTCGAGTCTTAAAATGATGAGTTCCCCTTATCCTTTCTTAGTTTAACATTCAATTAAAAATGTATTAAATTTTTTTCAGAAAAGTTCATCAATGAGAATGGCGGCGATGAAGCGGAATATATAGCTGCATCGATGTCGCTTTTCCAATTTGCCAATAACCGCAAGTAATTGAAAACACGCAACAAGATGTAATAATTAACTTTTTTATGCTTAATTTGTATGTGTTATTGTGAATTTGTATGCTAAAATGTCTATTCCCTATTTATATTTTCGCGACTGTAGATGAGTCCGCGGAAAATTCGCATTTCGTTTAGTTTCTAGATGTTAAGCAATCTATGTATGAGTTTTTAATGAAATATCTTTAAATAAAGGGTTATAAAAATGTTTATAAAAAGCTTTCTTTTGAAAATTTTTAGTAAGTTTATATTCATACGCTTATAAAAAACTTTTTTTGAACCTTTATTATAAGTTTACACTTTTACGCTTATAAAAAGCTTTCTTTTGAACATTTATTACAAGTTTATATTTCTACGCTTATAACCAATGTTCCTTTTCGATTATATTATGCTTACTTTCAAGCGTTTTATAGACAAAAAATCAACGTTTTGTAAGCTTAATGTTTATAATTGAAAACTTAAAAAAAACTTTCTTTAAGTTTATTTTGCTTGTTGGGTATTTTTTATTCTCAAAAGTCTATTTCTCATAATGACATACTAAAACATGCCAAGCATCCCTTTTCCGCCGATCCGCACGACGGGCGCAGTCCGCAGTTCGTGCTAAATCATTATTTTCAATTTTTGCGCCTAGTCACGAAAGGAAGGAGTTTGTTAAGTATCGAGATCTAAACTATGCAATCAACTCTAACGGGTCAAGATGCTTTTCTATGCATAAGCACAAAAAATCAACTTTTGAAGATACGAGTACTTGTAGTCGAAAATCGGGCTCTCAGGCGAAATTTCATAATTTTATTGATTAAACACTGGCAATAAATAATTTAATTGCAAAAGTTTTAGGGCCATTTTCCCGATTGTCTGTCTGTTAAATTTAACTTCCTTTTATATAACAGACAGTCGATATAATAGTCTATGTGTTTAAAGATGTTAACTACATATCCGCAATTACACTCTAAAAAAATTGTGTAGATTTCTTACCTAAAAGGTAGGTTACTGATTTTCTACCTTATTATTCGCGAAATTACATGCTCGATTATTCAACGAATAGTCTGTTTAAATTTCGGACTTTTTAGAGTGTAATATAGCTGCTGTGGTGTGCGTGAATTTACTACGAAAGTGTGCTACAATATACCAATCTGCTGTTTGATTTCACCCATAGAATGGTGTAAAGCCGCTAACAAAAGGGATTTTTACACACGAAAATGTGTAAACGAGAAAAATACATATTCATCGTGTAAATTTACAAACAAATTTAAAAAATAAACAAAACAAGTAAGAAAGCCTAAGTTCGGGCAGAGCCGAACATTAAATACCCGGCGCACGTATTAAATATATGTTTTTCGCCTTACCGAAAGCTACGGCTATATGGTAAGCCGGGGCGTATCAATTTTGAGTAAATTAGAGTCCTTAGATTTCGAAATTTTGAAGTTTCAAGCAGTTCTGAAATTTACCGTTATATGAGAAGCGGCCGTTATTTTAGTCCGATTTCAATAATTTTCAACGGTTTGCTTATATGTGGCAAGCACAATAACCACACCGAGTTTGGTACAAATTGGTAGAACGGTTACTGAGATACATATATGTGATCATAAGTGGGCGGTGCCACGCCCATTTTCCAAAAATTTATCACAAACGTATTTCTTGGTAAAGAATTGTTGCAAGCATCAATTTTGAATAAATTAGCTTCAATATTTACTGATTTATCGAAGATTTTGTATTTCTCTAAATTACCGTTATATGGGATGTGGGCGTGGTTATCGTCCGATTTTAAAAATTTTAGGCGATTTTGTATGCTGTACGAAGGCCGACAACTGTGCCAAGTTTGGTAGAAATTGGTACAGCGGTTACCAAGATATACACATGTAACCATAAGTGGGCGTGGCTACGCCCATTTTCCAAAAATGTATAATATTATTATTTTTTGTCAAAAAATTATTGTAAATACCAATTTTGAGTGATTTATCTTCAGTAGTTACTAAAATATCGCAGTTTTCGTATTTCTGGAAATTACCGTTATATGGGAAGTGGGCGTGGTTACAGTCCGATTTCGCCCATTTTCAATAGCAACCTACCTTGGATTAAGGGAAACCTACATACCAAATTTCGTTGAGATATCTCAATTTTTGCTCGAGTTATCGTGTACACGGACAGACGGACAGACGGACAGACGGACGGACAGACAGACATGGCTTAATCGATTTCTTTTTTTATCCTGATCATTTATGTATACATTTGTCTATATCTATCTCGATTCGTTTTGGCTGTTACAAACAACCGTTATGTGAACAAAATTAATATACCCTTGTGCACAAGTGCGCTCGGGTATAAATATACTCGATTTAAAGTCGCATTTTTAAACAGATTTTTTAGGGTTAGGGTTAGGTTAGGTTAGGTAAGATGGCTAGCCACTGCGTGGCATCACAGAGACCGTTAAGATCCTTAGGGTTGCCAGATAAACTACGACCACATTATACAGCTAATAAATGAGCACGACGAGCAGTCTTTAAGAACATCGCAGTCCTCCGTGCAAACTAGAACAATTTGTCAAGCCCGCCGGTCTCCTCGTTGCACGTGACACCAGTGTGCTCCGGAACCTAGATATGTCACATCTAAAGTTGCCCTGCACTCCACACATTTCTCGAAGAAGTGCTGCGAAATAGAAGCACCTTTATGGCAATCTAACTATCCATACGCCATATTGGCCTACTTAGTATTTGATAGGTTGCTGCTCAGTAGCTCCGCCGCCCTCCGCCTGGAAAATGCTGCAGTAGTATAGGATTTGTTGAGACTGAGATCCGCGCAGATGATTCCCGCCCCTACGCCTTTCTCCATCTTCGACCCGTCTGTATAAACATACAACGATCCAGCCTTCTCATTGCCTAACTCCAGCTTTGGACCTCTAAAGAGGCTTCGAAGTTCGACTTGAAATGCAGATCCGGGATGATGTGGTCAATTCGTCTTGACAAAGTTGAAGCAGTACTACTGTGTCCAAACTGTCCCGTGGCATTGAGCTTGGCGGGGGTCGGAACGTTATATTCCCGTCGGACAGGCCTGTAAGCAGGAGGTGCAACAAGGTGTAAAGTGCTGCAGTCGGCGTCGTCCTAAGCGCCCCTGCCATGCCAATCATTGATAGCCTAAATGCACTTTATATTCTTTTAAGAAATGATTTCTTCTCCATTGCTATCCACCAAACCTATGTCCTAGTATGGGCTTTACTTTCGCCGTGAAAATGCAGTGAGAGATGGCGATAAGCCACGGTTATATCCCAGCACGCATAGAATACCACTTTGGCCATCTTCGCCTACTCCCCTACATTGAGGCGTCAGGACAGCGTGCTATGTACTTAGTGATTTGCTTCAGCAGGAAAGTTACATAATCCAGCTTAGGCTTAGGCCAGTTCGAAACCTTCTACTTCCTGGTGTAAAGTATCAGATCTGTTTTTCTGCATAGATACTAAGCCGCCTCAGGCTTGTGAACTGAGTAGCGACGGATACTTCCCGCCTACTTTAACAGAAATATTCTGTTTACCACCTCTGTTGAACTGTTTGGTGGTCTCGTGAAGTTAACTAAAATATTTCAAAAATATTTCCAAAAAAACTTGCTAAGCCCATTCACAGCAAGACTTATTTACGTGTGAGTAAATATGTATTTATATATAAGTTATACTATCTTTGTATGTTCTGTACAAATGTGTAATTGAGTTTTGTAACACTTTAAAAAAAAATATATATATAAAAAATAACAAAACAACTAAACAATCACATTCCAAGAATCTCTCAAAACATAATCACCGGTAGGAAACCCCATCGTCATCAGAAGCAACAAAAACAAAAGCAGCTACTGATCGGATATCAGTGACGTCCTTCAGTAACTGATAAAACAAATGACTACTCTATACAAATGTATGTATGTATACAAACGTACTTACAACAAACCTTATTTCATTCATTAATATGACGTCTATTTGTTTTTGTTTTTTTTTTTCTTCAATCTTCATCCATTCACAAAAAGTGCCAATATGTCTGGGTTTGCAAATGTGCATGGAAAAAAAAACTAAAATAATACAAAATCAACAGCAGTAACACTAAAAACAATAATAAAACAAAAGAAAACACAAGCCAGTATGATAACCATAATAAATGCGATAAACTTGTCTAATCTACATTTGAGGTATTGTGGCTCGGCAGTATGCTGCCTTGTTGTTCTTTTTTATCGCTTCAGTTTACTTAATGAAATTCAGTCTGCTATCAGTGATTGTTACTAGGGATGGTAGCTAATAATCATTCGATTGTCATAATTGATTTTTTTTTGTTGTAATACAATCTAATATAATGATTAATTTTCTCCTTCAATTAACCACACTTTATCGATTATTTCGAAACAATCGAATATTGTGTCGAAATATTTTTTTTTTTTACCTTTATTTCAACATAGATGGATTAACAGAAAAATATTGAAAAAACAAAATATTTCACACAAACAGGGTTGAAATTTGGAAATTCCTGCCCGTATTTTGTTTGTAAGGCAAATATTAGTGGAGTTGTGCTACTGTGATAGCATGGCCGAGTAATCATAGTCAACTTATGTACAGTAGTCGAAAAAATTATAGCCTCACCAAATTTTGACAAGTTTTAAAATATTGTTTTTGTTGTTATTTAATTTAGTTTAGTTTTTTATAGTTCATTCTTTACCAACATCCATATAAATACAAGTTTAAAGGCAGTGTCACACGATTGGGTATTTGCCGAAATTTTGTGCAAATCGTATCCCAATTATGTGAATACCCGAATATTTTTCTTTATCCCAATCACGAAAAATAATTTGTTGAAATTTTTCAAAAGAAGATTGCTGTATTGTACCAATATTTTGACTGCAAAAAAAACGGTTCCGATTTCTTTATTTTGTATAGAAATGCACCATACCTTTACAAATGTACCAATCGAGTGACACTGCCTTAAAAATGTATGCAATTTAATGACCAAAATTAACATATTTTCGTAAAAATTTCGAGTTTTAACTAGATTCTGAGTATGAAGTTTTGTAGCCTATCGAAATCTAACAGAATAAAGTACAAGTTTCAAATGGCTAAAAAATTACGATTGATTTTTTAGAATTTTTAAAAAATCCTTAAATTTGTATGAAAGTATGTTGAATTTTTTTAATATTGCACAAAGGTCAGAACACTTACACCCCTCTCCCCCTCTAAATATGGTCTTGCTTTCGATAGTGAATAAAAACCGTCGATAGTACGGCAAAAAAAGTAAAACATTCGATATATTGGTAGTGTCATCGATGGTTTGCCAGTTCTAATTTGTGTGACTATCAGTGACGAACACGAATGCAAATACGTAGATGAGGATGAAATCGAGTACGAATACATCGAATACGGATGCCATTACCATTACCATTACCACTGCCATTAACATTACCATTACCATTAGCATCACCATTACCATCACCACTACCATGGACATTACCATTACCATTAAAGTTAGCATTGCCATTACAATAACAATTGCCATTACAATTAACATAACAATTACCATTACTATTACCAGTATAATTATCATTAAATACCATTGGCATTACAATATCATTACCATTACCTTTATTATTATGTACGATAACATACGAATACTAATATATGGACTTAAGCTAATACCTACATATTTCGGCGGAATGAAACGAGCTAAAAAGGAATCGAAGTAGTGTGACAAAAATGCATTCCTTTTTCCGACGATTGAACGACAGATGGTGCTGGTCAAATATTTACTCTCAGAAGATACTAGTCATGGCAAATATATTGTATGTTAAAACTTGTTGGAGTTTTTCCGACTTCGCATTCGGCATTCCAAAAACCTACCAAAAATCTTATGTAGTTTGGTTTCCGGTTATTTAGTATTAAATATAGACAATCGTTGTTCGGGCTAGGCAGTTAAAGTGGCAAGTGGCTCGCTATTTAAAGTTAACTCAAAAATTGTCGGAGACTTCGGTTGGGAGCTGTGTTTGGTACCTACCATGTTAAAGCTCTTTCAAATTAAAGGTCTTACAAATCCTCGGATGAAACTTCTGGCATTTAATGACGAACACTGCAAGCGTTTAAAGTTCTATGATTGGTGGTCATGGACCTAGCATATCCTGGTCCTCTGGTGAAGGCTAAGGCCGCCATCCAAGAGAAGAATCAGCAGCTGGTGAAGAGGAAGAGGAAAACCTCCTCTAGGATGGAAACACCAGGTGGAGAAGGACTTGTCATTTAAAATTGGCGTTAGCTAACACAGAAAAGAAACGATTGACGTTCATTATTGAAATCCTGCCAATCGCTTATTAGGAATCTCTAGTGCTGAACAACTTTTTTAACCTTGTAAGGTAGACGTTATATCTAAGCATTCTTACTATTATAATAGCTTTCTTCGGCTCATCCCTGTGAACTTTAGTGGGCTATCTGGGCTCGCTAGCTTACTTGGTGGCATTTCTTCCGTGCTTTCGTAAGTCTCACATTCAACTAATATAATGGAGTTCAGTAGGTTTTCGCAATACGCTTAGGCAGAATTATTTTCTAATTAATCGACTAGGATTTCAACACCCTGTTTCACGGAATAGTGGCAGCGAAGTAAGTATCTGGACATCGAAAAACGATTGTTTCCCATCTTTCTCTTCTACTCATTTTCTCTGCTTAACCTAAACTAACCTATCTCAAGTTAACACCCCCTCCAACCTCATAAATATTTGCACGACATTATCACTCTTCTAAAGAAAGTGGAAATTGGTTCCAGCTAATAATACTGCAAGGATTAGGAAGCATATTTTTCCATAGCGATAAGCTGCTCCTATCAGTGAACACGCCTCCACAAAACAAAAAAAGAGAAAGAGAGACGCAGCAGCATAACAAACAGAAGTCAAATGCATTCAACCACTATGACATTGCACATTGAATTGCGGCGAGTAAGCAATGCATCCCTCTGGTAAGCACAAACATTTTGTGATAACACGCACTGGAGTCCAAAGGGCTTCCTAAGTGCCTTCCACTTACCCAGCTACTGCCAGAAGGGCCAAAGAAACGAAGTAATCTTTAAGATAAACTGGACTACCCCCACATTTACTCAATAGCCGTTGCAAGTAGCAGGCAAAATAATAGAGGATCAAGAAGGCAATCGAAAAGGCAAGCGCACACAGCAACAGTAAAAGGCGGCCGACAGTCGTCGGATCGGATTTGAGCCTATAATAGGCATGTTGGTGCTGTTGCTGCTTTTGTGGTTATTGTCACAAACATGGTGCCGTTATTTGGATTCATCACACCAGACCTCATTTGGAGTCA
>NW_023458555.1:36874290-36887983 GCF_013731165.1 Rhagoletis pomonella | reverse complement strand
TCGACAATTGCAGTCCTGCAGCCAAGATGTCGTGCTGTCGTCAAAATAATTGTGTCCGTAAGAACGTGTGTATTTAAAATTTGACAGATGCTGCTTGTCGCTTGCTGTCGTCAAAGTGTTCCGAGCTTAATGGAAAAATTTGGGAATTTATTCGGTATCAGTGACCCGAAATTAGTTTGAAGTAAACAACTGGCTAAAGTCTGCCTAGTTATAAAAGTATTTTGAATTGTGATAAGTGAAATGTGCTGGTATTTGTAAAATTTTGGTTATATTAGCATACAATTTTCTTAAAATTTATCTGTTATTGACCTTCAAATCTTAGTGGAAAAATTTATGGCACTATCGACCCTACTTCTATTCCTTACCTGCCATTTTGAAGTGAACTAAGAACATCGAACAGGTCGATTTTTTTGAGTTAGTAAAAAGAGAAATACCGTTATGCGTGATACCTTTTATATATCTGAACAAAGTTATATAATCTTTTCGGTGCTTAAGACCAAGGGTAATCGCATGCCAACGCAGGCTTTTGAATCTGAAAAAAAAATAAAGAAATAATAACCCAAATGTGCATATAGTGATACACAGAAGAATGTTTTTCATGGTATTTTTTTTTATATACAGGGTATCCTAACCCACCCGTCCAGCCTCTCTAACATGCAGGGAAATGTTCTTTTTTATTGAAAAACGCAAAAATGTTACCTACCAAATCGGAGATGCTGTATCTTATGATGAATTACCGACTTCCGGCTTCGACGGGAAGTGGATTAAACTGACCGAAAGTTATTTTTTTTAAATATGACAGAAAAACATGTATATGTTTTTACTACAGATTTGGATTCTGAGAATAAAAATACGTAACTTTTGTTTTAAACTTGTTTTTCGGAATTTCATTTTTCGACCTCAAAATGACCTTCGAACTTCAACTCGTACTGGACTTCTGAAATGAGTCAAAATGTTTTTATTGGAAAACGAAAAAATATGAATTACTGGGTCAGGGATATTCTAAATATATTTTGGTCGTATTACGGACTTCCGATTGCGTCCGGAAGTGAGTTAAACCGATCGGAAGTGTATTTTTTAAATGGAATGTGTGTGGTTTTACCACATATTCGGATTCTGCACATAAAAATGCATAACTTTTGTCGGAAACCTTTATCTGGTTTGGACCGGAAGTGGGTTAACTGACTCGAAGTATAATTTTTAAATGGGATATTTACACGTATTTCTACCCCAGATTCGGATTCTTCGCATAAAAATACATAACTTTTCTCGGCACCTTTTTTATAGAATGAAACAATGGATTTCCGGACCAAACCAGAAGTCGGTAAAATAACAAACATCTTCACTAATTTCAGAATTCCTGGACCAGTTGAAGTTTGAAGGTCATTTAGAGGTTGAAAAAGGCACTTCCGAGAAAAAAGTTTCAAGCAAAGGTTACGTATTTTGATCTTAAACTTCTGGTCAGTTTAACCCAATTTCGGTCGAAACAAGAAGTCTGTAATACCATAAGATAGAGCATCCCCCATTTGGTATGTAAAATTTTTGCGATTTTCAATAAAACAAAACAACTTCCCTCCACTTTAGATGGAGTGGACGGGTGGTCCACAAACGCTTACTCTATCGAACCCCTATAACTATGGACCATTGTATACTACATATATACAAATTTTAGACTATGTATCTAAGTACACAAGTATGTACTCACATTTGCAATCAACTAGAATATGTCGGCAACAGTGAACAACAAAACAAACAACCAAAACAAAAATAAGCAAGTAAACATGAAAATAAAGCAACAACTGTGAAAGACAATAATTTCTTAAAACCAAAGTATTCACGGCCGCAATTAACTAAAACAAAAGAAATAAAAAAAATATATTTTTACACAACAAAATGCAGAAACTAAAAGGTAAACAACAAGTAACAATGCTTAAATAAAACCGAAAACAAAACAGAAAAATAGTAAACAAAGACATCTGAAGGAAATTAGTGAATCGCTAAATGAGACATACGTACGTTATACAGCCATTGCATACATACAAGAGAAGGGACAATGTGTCGAAGAAAAGGCAAATAAGTAAAACAAATGTAACGACAACAGGACAAACAAGGGAAACCAAAAACAAATAAGCAAATTAATTGTAAGCGAAGGCTAGGAGAAAAATGAACGTGTCCAGACGTGTGGTTGTTTATTGCAAGAAACATTTACATACATACCTAAATACTTACTCAAACTTTACATACATACATATGTATATGGAGTATTTTAAATATTTTATATTATGGCATAAGCATGCACATATTATGTACATATGTATGTATGTAATATGCATTTTTCAACAATTTCTACCTGACACTCCTACACCGCAATCAAACAGCCACAACGTCCGCCTGCGCACTATTCAATGGTTCAAGCACGTCGCTGGTGCACGTGTCGCCACTACCTCTTAATACAGACATACAAATGTGCGCTTGTATCTAACATTATTTGCCAGGATGTGTCAGGCTCGCTTTCCATTTCGTTTGTCCTTCTCCACTTGTGTCTATCTGCTTGTCTGTATGTCTGTCTGTCTGTCTGGCTTTTGTTTGCGTCCGCCCCGTCTCGGTTAATTGAGGTTTGTCTATAGGTTTCAACGAGTGGTTGTTATTCGCTAAACGAACGTCAACAGGTAATTGAGGTAATTACTCTACAAAATGAAGGTACAAAGGGAAATCAATTGCGGAAATTCTGTTTGGCTCTTAAGTGTGACTTTTCATTTGATTTAAAAGTCAGTAGCTACTAAAAATCCTATTAGTAGAATGGAAAAATTAATACGGAAATCGCTTGTCATAGAAAAACATAAATCATTGATTGGAAGTGGTGCCCTTTTCGCTGACTACTTTTTCCCATTTGTATGAGTAATACATTAAATAGTTGCATAATTCCCTTGTCTTCTGACTCCAGATCCATCTGAGCGAATTTCGCCAACTATTTTCGTTTTTTTTTTTCACTTCAAACCACCACTTCAAAGTTGGGGCATCGGTGTCCATTCGAACGACAGGGTCATAGAATGCGGTTTTTGTATGTCGAGGGAGGACTTTACTCCTGAAACGGCTTAACCGATTTGAATACTTTTTTTTTATTTGTTCGCTATAATATCCAGATGCTGTAAAAAGGAAACAATTTGGAGAATTGCCACCTATTTAAAATTTCAGTTTACATAAATTGCAAAGAGAAACCATCTCTTCGAGAAGGGTTGCCATCGGGTTCAAAAATTAAATTAAATTTAAATTAAATTGATAAGATAAATTGTATATTGCATTATGGGTATCCAACTAAAGTAGTTTGAGAATGCTTACAGCCGTAGACATTTTTGAGGAGGGTTGCCACCTGTTTGAAAAGTTGTATATAAATTAATTGATAAGCTAAATTAACTATTACAATATGCGTACCAAACAAATGTGACTTAAGAAATTTTCTGTCGAAAATATATTTGCCACCTATTTCAATGTTTAAGAAGGTTTTCTGAAAACAAAAATAATTTAGACAGCTTGCCACCTATACGAAAAAGAAATTAAATTAAATTTATCAAATAAGCGAAATATTTAAATATGGTAACCAAACTGAAAATATATTTGAGGCGGGTTGCCACCTATTTGAAAAATCCAAAGCAATTAAATTCATAAAATTAACTAAATATTACAATATGGGTGTCAAACGAAAGGTAAATGAGAAACATTTACTAGGCAATCTTTTTGCACATTCAAAACATGTTAATGAAGAAAAAATTTGAACATTTGAGACACATACTTGTTTTCGGCCGTATCGAAAATTGGAAATTTTTGTACAGAAAATGAAGGGAAAATTTCATGATTTTCGATTCGTACGGAAACAAGAATACGCACCATTATCAAATATCTGGCATGTTTTGCTGCGCCTTCAAACGATAATACTATAGGACAATAATATACATACATATCTACATACGATCTTTACGTTTCTTTCCTATTTAAGCTTGGCCTTAAACAAATTAAAAAAATCGTATAATTTTCAACGCAAAATAAAACAGGATAGTGGCTTATAAAATGACTAAAGTGGCCATATGTATATGTATCTATGTATTAGAAATTCAGCGTTTGGAAATTTTTGAAATGAAAAATAAGTAATAAAATATAAATATGTATGACCACATGTATTTATATATGTATTTATACAAAAGTCTCAGAAAGTTTTAGCTATGCCATTTCATCGTGATATGTCTTTTTAATGCCACAAATAAGTAAAATACATACGTATATACTTCTGTACATAAATATGGAAGTAAATACATAAATACATATGTAAATATTTCCAGTGAATAATTGAAATGAATTCATATTTTTATTAAAAAAATATTTCAATATAAATCACTTTGTTTTGCAACAGCTAGTCGACGCCACTTGCACTCTTCAGCTTATTAAAATGCTTACAGTTCAGTACAGTTCATTTCAAGCGACGCTGAATTAAGTCGCGTTTTCCAATTATTTTGTATTAAAATACATGTTTATGTATAAGTAAATGCCAGTATTAAAATGAAATTTAATTATAATAAATAATATTTTATGTGCATACATACACATGTACATATACATACATATATGTAAGTACGAGAATGTGTACTTTTTCGAAGCCATTGTTATGGTTGAACTTTGACAGGAAGTCGACGAACAAATAAGTCAAATACGAAAACGAACACAATAAATATATATTTACTATATATGTATATGTATGCAAGTGTGTATATATGATTTTACAGCGACAAGTGCGTTACAGTTTCTTTTGATTTTCAAGCCTAAGCCAGCAGAAGGCAAACTAAGTCAGGCCTGAATAAAGTCTGTGTACAATTCTTTCAAAGTAAGTATATTTACAAACATATGTACATACATACATTAGGGTGGGTCAATTTGTATGGGAGACTTTTTCGACTATGCGCGTATAGCACAGAAGGAAAAAACCGTGGGCCTAAAACCAATTTGGAGTTTGCCAAATTGCGAAAATATGTTACTAGGTATTTTGAGGTCGTAAAGAAGTGCTCAAATTTTATATAAAACATGCTATAAGGGGTTTTTTTTGTATGAGAAATACATTGCTGCACTTATCGTTTTCTTAAAACTTCCATCAGAGGGCGCAACAGTGTTTTCACATTTTCGTCAAAACTTATTTTCGCAATGTGGCAAACTTGAAATTGAGTTTAGACCCACGGTTTCTTCGGCTTAGAATTACACATAGAATCAGCTTATGCTATACGCGCATTGTAAAAAAAATGGACCCGCCCTAACATACATACATAAATATACATAAGTACATTCGAACGAATTCTTTCTTCCTTTGTTTTATAGAGACTTATGTATTTTGACTTCGTAGTGCTTTGATAAGACGGAACTCTTGTACAGGCTTACCCATATATGTATATAAGTTTGCATTCATACATATGTATGTACATATGAACGTACATAAATATTTGACGTGTGTAGTCAAAAGGGCGAAACGCGTTTGCTGGTGATTAAGGTCAACACCATTTATTTTTCAATACGAGTAAATAGCAAATTTTCCTTTGATTTCTAGATTTTTACAGCAATTATACGTTGTACAGCTCCTTTGTTCAAAATCGCCAACTTCACCGCCGCATGTTACTGTTGGCAGGCGAATATGATGGTGTTTTCTTTTGCTTGTATGGTGTGTGTCGATCCTACATACTTCGCTAGTCTTTTCCATTATTTGGGGTGTTGTGAATACCTGGTCTATGGCGGATTTTCCGGGCCTACAGCTTCAATCAGTTCGTTATCGTATGGCGTGGTAAATTCCCGTTATCGCGCATGCGTTCATCCGATCATGTTCTGCAACTCCCCGCCGCCACACTTGAATAGCTCAGCAGCTTTGTTGTTTTTAAGCCATGTAATTGCTATTGGAATCGACATCGACTACATCATCATCGACTGGGTGATGCGCTGCTGCCATTCAATAGGGTGGAAGAGTGTTCCCTCCCAAACATAAGTACGTCTCTAGGTCGACATAGTTATTCTTACAGGAATTTGTCCCGGTCTTCAAACCTTCCGTAAGTCGCCTACGTCTCTGATAAAATTTGTTGGCGTTTTTTCCGCCGGCCAGTATTTCAAGCTCTTCGCACTCACGTCGCAAATATTTCTTGCTTCCCTCTTCAGTTACTTATAACGGTTCCACATAGTTTGCGTTGCGCCCGATTGCAGCGTAGCCCCGTAAGGGACATCATTTCTCTCTGCATCTTTTAGACATTTGTACAAGTTTTTCTTTGGGGTTCGCTGAAATCCGGCTACTTCTTCGGCGGTGGTACGTGGTAATCAGCCGGAAATGTTGTTTAACTACTCGCATAAGTTGATTTGTTGAAAAGTACTCTCAGAGAGTCGAAGGCGCTGGCAGTCTGTTTTGATTGACATGCTAGTATGCAGTTCACTACAATGTTTAAGGCCCTGGCAAAGTCGATCATCATCAGGCCGTTGTCAAACGTTTCATAGTAGAGGCTAAGTTTTCCGATGGTGGAAGTCCCAAGATAGGCAAATCGATACACGCCACTTTATTTTGTCCAGCCTTTTCCAGCTTAGAGACGGAAGCAGAAAAGGTTGGCCTAGCGATGAACGAAAACGAGACAGAGCATCAGCCGGGAACAAAAAAAGAAAGCATTCGAGTATTTGGACACTGGTCACTGTTGGCAGTTACAATTCTCAAGTACATAGGATGTAGGTAGCATTAACATCATACCAATCTTGCGAACAGGGGATACTCTGGGTTCGCTAAGCAGTTGAGAAGCAGAGCTGTTTTCGTAGAACCAAAATCACGCGCTAAAGATCCTCTAGTCACACTCGTCTTCTTATGTAGCGCAGAAACGTAGACGCTGAAAAAAAAGTTAAAGGGCTTTGCGGGCTTTCCACGTAAGATCTAATCAAACTGGGCTTAGAGTATCCAATGTACAATCATAAAACGAATATCAAAGTATCGAATGTGCAAAAATGTTTTTTTTTGCATTTCCCTGTGGCGAAAATCACTAGTTCTGAACTGGTGCGCTTTTAGTACATTTAGACCCAGCACTGGTTCGCGATAAATCTCTTTTGCATGCATGCAACTGGCGAATTTAACATGGCGATGTCCTAGGAAGTGTCAATTGCCCCCCGCTGCATCCCTTTTTCGATAGTTCCGAACTACTCCTATATTCTATAGTTCCGAACCAGTTCTGAAATCGACAGACGAAAGAAAAAAGTGTCATGATTTTTCAATATTTGCGGTTCTTCTGTGTGTGCGATTTTAAGTTATATTGAAAGAAATGTATTTTCAATTTCAAACTTAATTTGTTTCAATGATTGTAAGAAATGTACGTTTACATACCTTTAGCTGTAGCTGAGTTTGCAGAGGTGCTCGCTGTTAGATTCCAGACGGTCCCAAGATGATGAAATGTTAACACAAATTTTGGTTTTATATTACCAAGCTACGAAAAAGCATCTGCGAAGTGCAGAATAGAATCGAATTTGAACGAAAAAGCCACCGAAAACATATCCGTGTAAAGTAAAAAAGCCCCCCGCTGAATCCCTTTTTCGATAGTTCCGAACTATCGGACTAGTTCCTTTTTGGCGATAAAGACCTAGTACGGAACTAGAAATTTGATTCACTAGTCCGCGGTTTCCCTGCAGGGTTACGATACCTTGCGCAATCATTTAGAATAATACGTAAGTTGGCAAATTGTCAAATTTCTAGTCTTCTTAGAAGCCGAGATACTGACTTTAACAAAGTGTCCAGTCCCATACTTTTTCCTAATGACAACCACATTTTTACAACAGTTTTTTTGCTCTCCTGAAAAGTACCCATTTTCACATTCGATAGTTTGACATGGTAGCGATGATATGTGCTTTTAACCATACATATGTATTTTTTCTCACCCACTCAATAGCGATTCAATTCCATGCTCATGATCCATGACTTCATTAGAAATATACTTGTAAAGTTCTCTACACAGTTAAAGGAGACAATACCTGTCCGAACCAACCGTCATTTTAAAGTCAATGGGACGCACCTCCACAAACGTTTACAATAAATATATAAAAGTAAGAATGTTGAAGTCAAGTACTTCATGCTTGCCTACTTCTAGGGAGATAAGCGTACTATATGTTATATGTTAAAACCAGTACTATCTATGTATGCAAGTAAAAGAAGTCAACAGGTAGGCAGGCGTAAGTACGTATAGACGCAGGTGGGTGTGCGTGTGTTTTCAATGTGAATACAATTTTATCAGCTTAAATAGAAACGTGTACATATACGTATGAATGTTTGAATGTGCATATAATTATGCAATGGGAACGTAAGCAAAACGGTAAACGACCTTTACCGTATTTTGCTACTTGTACATAAAAAATATCGCATTTACTTATGTACTTATATGGTGTTTGTGAAATAACTCTTGTGGTTTTATTGTTGACTTAAATTAACTTTATTTACGTTTTTACTTTTATCGCCATAGAAGTCGCGTGAATTTCGAAATAATTTACATGAAATCGTAATGCAATGAAATCTAGTAGGTCGACAGCAGTTTTTTGTTAATTTGAAATCGAAAAAAAACTTCTGTTGTTGTAGTAAATAGAGTCCAATGTTTTTTTTTTTTGGCGAGTGCAATAAATCATCAATGACGCATGTAAAAATGTCAACTAAATCAGGATGCTGCCGCCATTGGATCTCGTCTGGTATGTACATATGTATCGACGTACACAGATGTGCGCATGCGCGTACCGCAGTCGCAGCGGATCTCTTGAGATGTGCATTGCATTCGTGCGTGTTTTTCAGTCATTCGTTTGATTTATTATGCGAAAGGATAATGCTTTGCTAGTTGTTTGCTGCCGTTGTTAACAGTTTGTTGTCGTTATGATGGTTGTTTGTTTGGTTAGGTTAATTGTCAAAATTCACACTTGAACAGAGATTAGCATTGAAGCGTGGAAGTGGTCACACGAGGGATTATAATATAGAAATGTGTGTGCATGTGTGTTAATACAAACACATGTGTCCAGAAATATCCAATAATAAAAATATGCAAATACTTGTAAAAATTAATACGGACGCAACATTTTTAACATTTTTGGCTATTTTTCTTTTGTTTGCTTAATGTTTATAATTTTTGTTTATAAAAATACAGCTCATCATCTAACAAAAACCATAAAAGTCCAAATTTCGAACTTTGTAAAAAAAAAGTTTTTATTACAATTTTTAGAAAAAACATTGGTATACAGTTTTATAGCTTATTAAATTCTAGCTCAGAAAGTGCAGTAATCAAATTGAATTTTTATAATTTTTTTCTTCCATACAATCTAGGCTCGACAATATTTTTGACTGGAAGAAAAAAATAACAAATAAATTATCAAAAATCAACGCGAATTCTTAGCCACTTGAAACTTGGACGTTCCTGAGCTAGAATTTTATGTGCAGTTAAACTACATACTTAAAGTTTTTTATAAAAATTCCTAATAAAAAATTTGTCGTTGTACAATTTTGTTTATTTTTTTTAATTTTTCTACAAAGTTTGAGATTCGGACTTATATGGTTTTTGTTAGATAGTGAACCGTATTTTTATAAAAACAAAAAAAACATTAAAGAAATATAAGAAAAATAGCCAAATCTGGTCAAAATATCGTGTCCCTATTATTTTCCACATGACTGTACATATGAAGGAATGCATCTACATATTTACTTTTTTCTTATTTTGTGAAAATAAGTGCAATTTATACGAAATTAAATGAGAAAAAATTGGAATGCACAACTAGACAAACACAAATGCGCACATGCATACATGCATGCATATGCATGTGTGTATAAGAAACTACGTTTGTTCATATGTACACTGAGGGAAACAAATATTAAAATCAAATAGAAACGTAATTGATCTTACTATAAACGTCAAGGAAAGTACTGTATATTGGTAAATATTCAATTCAATTACGCGCATATTAAAATGACCGCGTTCATATTGAAAAAGCATCCGCGAAGTGAATAATCAAGACAAAAACTATAAAAAAAAAATTTATTTGCATGTTGCCTGCAGTGGAATTCGAACCCGACCATTTCCGGATATCAACAACATATGGCAAGCATCTCTGCCCACTAAGCTACACCCAGGCATATAAATTTGCTTTCAAATGTTGAATATCCATCAAACCCACTGCACGCGATTGGTACTATGTATGTATGTGTGTGTTGTCACCGCTCTCAGAGCGGCGCTCTGCAAGCTTGGGGTGCGTATGTACACTTACATATACATACTCAGATGTGAACAGTCAAATACGTGCGTAGTCAATTTTGTATGAAAATATTATTTTTAAATACGAACATTTTTAAACGATAATCAAATATAAAGTATTCCTTTTTACTATGCATTATTTCCCTCAGTGTATGTACATAATATACTCATACATTCATATGTACATACATATGTATATCGTAGGACGGTTTTTCATTTTTCCATTTTAAATTAGATACATCAATTTTTATTTAACTTTTATGACTTTTTCAAAAAAAATAAAATGATCTGCTTTTTAATTTAATTATGTAATACAAATCGTTGATGATTTTTATGAATCCTTTAAAAACAACAACGTCACCTCATATTTATTATATGTCCCAAGAGTGTGCCATACCTAAAGCAAATAGATACATGTATGTATTTATTAGTATGCACATACATATCTACTAACAATCGAAATTTTATTTTATTTTTTCAAATTATTCTCATATGTATCTATGTATGTAAGTAAGTGTAATCGAAGTACACTCAGAGGATATCTGTTTTGACATATTTATGACTGGACCCAGGCGTTAACGCCTCGCGCAATGGCACTTGTCCGAATCCTTTACACATACAGACTTATGTATACACAATGCAAGGGCAATGCTTTTACGTTCTCATAAATGCACATTAGGGTGTATCAGTTTGTAAAAATAGATTTTTTTTAATTTTTAAAAGACCTTTTTATTACTGGAATCGACGCTTGTATGTAAAACAGTAGTCAAAATGAGCAGCGAATGATTTCAAGACTGGTACACTGCTGGATGTGAGTACTAGAGCCGACGAATTTGGAATTGGATAAAAGTGTGCGGTCTCTTGAAGGGGTATATAACAGAGCTTATAAGAAGCTAGGAAGTCCCACATATTGCAGCCCTTTGGCATAGGTTAACGAAATTTTTAGCTTATTTCCATGGAATCTCTTTGGGAGAGACCAAGAACTATTATTGGATACCTGACAGGACACTGTAAGCTAAAGTATGTTCCATCTTTGTAAAATTTCCAGAACTCCTTATTTTCATTCGATATTCATATAACCATTTACCGCTGCGGGTATGGGGTGCTTTGTTTGTTGCTTAAAATTTGTTTAGTTTCCTTCAGTAAGCTGTAGAAAGCTACGCTGTTTTGCTATTAAAGCCAAAGTTATGAACATCAGCAACTGTGTAACTAATACCATTGTCAGCAGTTGATGGCTTGGATCAGATTATCAGGTATTAAAGAGCTCAGATAGTCGTCTCTCAACGCATCGCTGCCAAAACCCTCGTACCTAATCTTTGCAAAGGCCGGAAGAGCAAATGTCCCATGCAGTGCTATCTACTTAATGAAAGCAAATAACTAGAACGACCCTTTGACATTGAGGACAACATGAGCTTAGCTCACCTGCAGCCGCTCGAAGGCTCCTTGTCATTGCTGAGCGAAATATTCACCCAGTTTCTGATGGTGGCTTCGATGGTCGCAAGATTGGAGTCTAAAACTGGTTTTGGACCGAGGAATACCAGGCCAAAGCCCTGTCTGGCCAAACGATCACATACCCCATTACCAGGTACACCCGATTGAGGCAAGTTCGTTTCCAATTTAATTTAGTCGAGACTTGCATTGCCGAATTAGTTTGGAAGTAAGTAGTTAGATGGCTGGCAAATGCCTTGAGTATAGCTTGGCTGTCACTAAAAACACGTAAACTCCTGCTACTCCATCTAGTTTCCATAATGTAGTTCATGGCTTTGGGGATTGAAATTACCTCGGGTTGAAATACCGCGGTATGATCACCAAAAGAGAAGTGAATATTGTCCCCATTACTTTTGATATACATAGGCTCCAGATCCTTACCCTGCGCCATTTTCGCAGCCATCAGTAAAGAATCTACAATGTGTAAGCCCGGGCTCAATAATGGGGTTAAGCCAGCAATCAGCCTCGGAACGCGAAATTGTAGTATGTATTTGATATTCGACAAGACGACACAGTTTCGATGCTGAAAATAAAAATAGAACTGCCCTAATACATAAATTTAAGTACATACATATGTATGTATAGGTATATGCCTTCATACACTTGTGCTCACTTGTGCACTTGCATGCGCAGTCTCATCGTCACAAGGATGAGCTGTGAAGTGTCATTGTGGTACGATTCCAATATGCTGCTCGTATCTCATGTCATGCCGACGTATTTATGCACATCTCAATGATTGTATTTAGTAAATTTTCCAATTTCGGTTTTATATTGCAAACATAAACGCCAATGTAACATAAAAATTGAGACTCAAATAAGTACACACTTCTTTTTGAGGTTTTATGAACAAATAAAAACGTTCATATGTATGTATATACGAGTACATAAAGCTGAGGTTTTTCAAATGAAATTTTATTTATGAGTCCGAGAAATAGAGTGAGAAAGAATGTGAAACCTGCGGTTTTAAACAATTGTCTATATATTTACTTACGAAATGTGGTTGAAAATCAGCATAACATGGAGCATAACGAATTTATTTTTAAGTATTCATTTTTAATTAGCGCAATACAAGATTTAAATGGAATCAAATAAAACAGAACTTAGGAAATTTATCGAAGGTAAGTAATTAAGTCACTGTCGAACTGACGAAAGGAGTACGATCTTAAAAAGAGGTTTGAGGTCATTCTGTGACATTAATTTCAGCTAATTACGGTGGATCTTCTCACCAAAAAAAAAGATGAATAAGGGAAATAGGATCCTTTAAACCTTACAAATCTTCGAGCCCGGCCTGTCTGGCTGACGGAATGGTTGTATGCTACTTTCATGGGAGTCTTCACTCCCAGACCATTCCACCCTAATCCAAAGGATTTTAGTCCAATTAGCCTATCATCCGTCTATCACAAGATAATGGAACGACTGATTGAATCCCCCTTCAGGGAATCAGCGGCAAACAACCTTAAGGCATCGCAGCATGCCTATTGAAAGGAAGGTCCACCGAAACAGCGCTACACAAAAAATCGTGCCGCGCATCGAGAAGTCCTTAGCAATAAAGGAATATACTTTGATAGCATTTCTGGACATCGACATGAGCTTTCAACAACATCACGCCTGATGCAAAACATCAGCTCTAACCAGCTTAACGCTAATTAACGATTCGGTGCAGGCTCAGTAAGGGGGGCGGCGGGCTGTAAGTTCATGCAGGACAAATTAAGACCAATTGAAAGATGGGCCATGGAGAAAGACCTGGGTGTTTACCTGGACAAAACTGACCTGGTTCTCTTTACAAGAAAGTACAAAATCCCTTCATTATAACTCCTTGCCATAGGCAACACGACGCTGAAGCTAGGGGAGTCTGCGAAGTATCTAGGCGCAGTTGTGGAAAAAAGCTTGACTGGCACAAAACGAACAAGAACGCGTTAAAAAAGCATGGATTTAAGGGG
>NW_023458555.1:36855954-36874280 GCF_013731165.1 Rhagoletis pomonella | reverse complement strand
TTGAAAATTCGCGCAACCAGCAGCAGTTTTACTAGCAGACAGACAAAAGTGTGTAAATAATTTACTTAGGTTTTCACAAGTTTGCTTGTACGTAATTATTTAAATAGAGCGCAAAATAATATTTTACATTATTCTGCTTAGTTTTACTAAATAACAAAACTTATGACAATTAGGAATTTCCGGAAATTTTAGTGAATTATGTATTTGTCTTTCATGGATGATTGATGAAATCATTAAATCATTGCACTTTGAATTGCGCAAAGTACTTACAGAAAGGGAGTAGTAAACGAGCAAAAAAATAGGCGCTAGAATTCATAGTACACGTGATATACGTATGTATGCATGTGTAAATGTATATTTATTAAGTGTACTATACATACATATATGTATATGTAGGTATGTATGCACATTAGACCAGAGCTTCTTACAAGCTAAAAAAGAAGTTCGCCGTACACCTTCAAATCGCAAGTATTTTTGCAAGGAAATCTCGATTTTTTGTGCCGAACGTAGGGCTTGCCTTTTTAAAATTTTTCGGTTTCGGTGAAACCTACACGTGGGAATATATATATATTTTTTTTTAATTCTACTGAAGAATCGAAATATGTACTGCCTTAGCAAAAAACGAATGATTTTTGGTGAGCTTTAATTTACTGACATTATGGCGTACATATGACGAGAAAGAAAAACGTGCATTAGGATGGTCCAAAAGTACATGTGAAAAAATTGAAGTCCGAAAAGTTCCCTAGGTATCGAAAAAATATACCTAAATTTATTTATTTCGAAATCAAAAAATATTTAGAGGTCGCTCTAAGCGCTCAAAGTTTTCCATGCATTTTATATGGGGAAAAACTATTTTTAGTGGAAATTGTTTTTTTTTTCATATTAAATACATGAGAAGCTTGAGTGCTTCGAGCGACAACAAATATTTTTTTTTATTTAAAATAAAAAAAGGACAATCCTAGGGGATGAGATCATTAAAACTGGGACTTTATTTTTTTTTTTTACCACCCTAATGTACATATGTACATACATACATATGAGTATGTAGTTTAAAAATAATGACTCTTTATGACGCCTCCGAAAACTAAAGTTTTAATTTTTTAGGTTGCTAGCATAAGGCAAGCAAGAAGGCACGTGCTTTTTTGCCCATTTCGATCGACGAGTTGTAATTCGATTTTTTGCTTTTACCACCCAGACAAGTGGCAAGTCAGTCAGTGCCAGTGTAAACGGCATACGACTAACATTCACCTGTGCTCAACTAATAATATTTACATACATACATACATACATACATGCATATGCTTGTATGTAATGACAAGCTTTTGCTGTGCATACTCGTGGTTCCGTATCGGTTTCTTTCATTGCGCCAATGACTAATTGTATCGTGATCGGCAATTGATTTTTAATTTTAAAATTGTCATACAAAAAAAAAAACCATAACTTTTCAAAAACAAAAATGCACGCATGTATGCACATGCAACTTATGTTTATATGTACTTAATTAAATGTTATTACGTGTCTTTATAATTATTCTCTATATATGAACAAAATAGCAAACCCAAAATACTCCTATGGAAAAGCTAGCTTTTTGCCTTCATTGAGTAAAGCAGTGAGTTAAAAAGTTTACATTCATACACACATACATACACATTAGAGGTTTACGCCGACAGGCTTTGCGGCGGCGGCGTGGTCAACTTGAAAAAGAATCGGCGGCGGCGGCGACGCCGGCGCGTCTGAAAACGCCGGCGCTACTGCCCACTAGGTAGATTCAAAAGAGACATAAAGCTACTAATCTTATCATGTCATCTCGTCAGCGTTAGGCATTGGCCATGCCAATTCAGATTGTAATTGTATTTAATTAATTCATTGAATTAGTTTTAAATTAAAATTACGTTACTTTCTACTTGAATTAAAATGTTGAGTGTCTGCTGCTAAAGGATGGGCAAACAGAAGAAAGTCCGACGTATATAAATAAATACATCTCTATGTTCTCTACAAATCCGTATATGTATACTACTGAAATTTTTAAGAAATAAAAAAATTTAAAATGTTAAGTTATTGGGGTAATTTATGTCGCTATCAAAATTTTTTTGCAATAATCTTATCATCCGTTATGTTAAATTACGGAGTTGTTACGATTCTTTGCGGGTCATATGTATATTGAAAACAAGGTTTGGTCAACTTCCACCAGAACGGGCCTTTCTGGCCACTTATAGGTAGCTAAAATATCCACTATTACTGAATGTAATGAAAAATAATAGTAATTTTTACGAAAAATGGGGACTTTAACCCTGTGTAGAAGACATTGCGATGCGCGGGAGCAAACGCCTCCTGGGATTTGACCACCACTTGGGAACAGGGCTTCCAACTATACTTAGCTATGAAGTGCCATATTGAGGATAAAAAAAGTGCCAAAATGTGCCAAATAGAAAAATATAACGTGTTACCTATGTTTTTTCTGAGTTACGCTTTTTTGGAAATGTTCAGTGGCCCAAATTATGCGAAATAACTCCTTTAAAAATTTAATCCTCTTTTCGTAAAATAGTGTCTTTATACGAGTAGTATTTAGTTCCTTCAAACGATGTATTTTAATGTGCATACATCATGAAAATTTTGTACAAAATTCCTTAGGCGCCGAACGCCGCCGCCGCCGCCGCCGCGCCGATATTTACGTAACTCGGCGGCGGCGCGTGAGAAATGACAAAAAACGGCGGCGGCGGCGGCGTGGCTCGGCGGCGTATACCTCTAATACACATGTAGGTATATACATACATACATATATATTTGTCCCCGCTGACGCACGTACATATGTATGCATGTATGTGTGGGTGTATGACGCGCATTTGCGTCTTTTGTCGCCTTCGCATAAACATTTTCATTATTACCGTGTGCATATCGTATTACCATAAAATAATATAATAATGTCATAACAACAGTAAGCAAGTTGACTGTATGGAAGAAGTAGTGCCGCAAAAACAAAAAAAAAGGAAAATGGAGCAGACTAACTTTCAGAATAAAATATGTATTCACTTCTATGTGCATACCCTGCTGCGAAAAAAGGTGAGTGAGTAACCAAAGAAAAACAAAAAAAGTCACAGCGCGAAAACATGCATCATTTTCTATGCAAACATGCCAACTCAGGTGTTTTCTGTGCCACCGCCGCCCGCTCTTGACACCACGTCCTACCCTTTCCTACAAACATCTGTTGCTGTACATACATACATACATACATATGTGTACGCGACGATTTAGCGTAACAAATGCGGCGACGCATAGTAGCTTTAACTCCCGGCAGAATGCGGCGGTAGGGTCGGCAGGCAAGCAGGCCACTCTACTCCCAACAACAACTGGCATGTAATTTTAGTATTTTGGCGGTTGGGTTTGTGACATAAAAAGCTTACATATTTACATACATAAATATGTACGTGGCGTTAAGGAATTGATTCCGCAGCGGGTGTATTCAGTTAGACAAAATTTAAGTTAGAACATTCAGCAGGTATAAAAATATTCTTGCTTACCTAATATAAGGTTCAGACAGAAATTTTATTGAATCAATTAACCTTTTAATTGAGCTACCACATTTTGGTGTTCACACATAGTCAGCTGCCCGATTAGATACAGTGATGGAAAACCAAACCAATGTAGGTTATTTAGTTGGAAGGTGCATTCGGTACAAACTCCCCATTTTCCTTTATGAAGAGGAATACAAATGGCACAAAAGGGGGGTAAGAGTAACGTAACTATAGTTGATTACGCCAGATTGGCGGAGAAAATTTGTTTGTAAAACACCAAATCGAAGAACTCATTTCGAAAACATAATTTTGTCTCGAACTGCTCGAAGAGACTCTTTTTAGAGCCTAATTTGTTTGATGTGAATACAGAAGTTGATATCGTATCGAAAGGAAAAGTTGTCCTCTTATTTTCTTTAATGTTTACATATACACAAATAAAATTGCATATTTACTTTTTAAGGTACATTTATCTAGTTTTAGGTAAAGTTTTGCCGCAAATTGGGTACAATTTGAAATTTCAATTTTCCACCACTGATTGAATAAATATCTGGTATAAAAGTGGGCCAGAAACCCAATTGTTCAATAAATATAATTTAGAGTCAAAATTAAACATACCCAGCACGGTTGCATGGAAAAAGTCATTCAATTAGCATTCAATTAATCACTAATAGAGCAATTAAGAATTGAAATTTGGTATGGTAAATCAAGCCCAATTAGTGCCTTAATCGAGTAAGCTTGGCTAATTGCCAGATTAGGGGCCTGTGTGAACATACATTTACTTCTTTGCGAAGTTGAGAAAAGTCCTTGTTGCTGTTGTTAGTGCAACGGCACAGCTAAGACCTGTTTAAATTGGCTAACATTTTTTTCGACGGGGTGGAACCAAAGATCATGGGTTTTATCTAAATGAGCTAGAGGATGCCAGTAATGTGTCAATTGGTGTGCTGTGGATGGCTTCTCCGAGCCAAAAATATTTTAAATATGTCACGGTCGAGTCTGGGTAAGTAGGTATTCAACCTGCTACAGTATTCAGATCTTTATTGCGCCAGAGTTACCCGTCTCTCTCTAGTGATAGCTGAAGATTTTCATCTGAAATTGGAGTTGGTTGAACTCCGATGACGGTATTCACTGGGCGAGGTTTTCTAAAAGCGGTGTCGAATAATAATTATATTTTGCCGCTTACACTTTTACAAAGTGTTTGGCCAATTTGTGGTGTGCGTTTTCATGTTCTTACACAAACGGAGGGTACAACAGTTTTACGTCGCCTCCGAATGGCAAATAAATTTTATGAGAAGCTGTTTTTCATAGCAGAAATATACTCGGAGATTTGCCATTGCCAACCGAGGAGCGACAGCTATCGGAAAACACTTTTCCTAATTTTCGGACCAGGGATCGCACCTAGGCTCTTCGGAGTGGTAGTACGCATCTCTAACTACTCAACCACAGTGGCCCCGGTGCTTGTCGCTCAGTTAATATCGTTTATGGCCATTCTTTACAGCCGAGGATCCGACCAATGTGTGCGCCGTAAGTCTGGGTCTTATCATCATTAGTCTTTCCTTGAGGACATTGAAACACGTACATAACTCCCTTGGTAGTCACAACAAGATCCAGCTAACATGGATATCGGGCCACAAGGGCAGTACCAGGAAACGAGTTATCGGACTTTCTTGCAAGAGCCGCCAGCGACCACTCCAATTTGGACTGCGCGTTTCCCGGACGTTGGTCCTAATACCATTAAGGAAGGTCTATACATGAAAAGGAACGGGTTGAGGGATCTTAACTGGCGTAGCTCAGTAGGACTGCGCAAGGCTACTGCGAGGGCACAACAAGAAAAGATTCCAACATCAAATCAGCCTCCCAAAAAAAGAAAGTTAGAAAACCATGTAATTCGCTTTGTCGCTATCGCGACTCGACCAGGGAGACATCAATTCATATTATCTTTGAGTGTTTTACCGTCTGCAGAATGCTTGATGCATAAAATGCTCAATTAAGTAAAAGTTTTGCGGAGTTTGTTCCGACTCTCCAACTGCTTTACTAAAAATTTCTGTGGCGTATGCAGAAGGAGAGCAAGCTGTCGAAGGACACCCCTAAAATTTTCGGGATGCCTAATTGCAGTTTGACCTCTTTCATCAAGCTGATGATAAGGGTCGCCCTTGATTTTATAGATCAGAGTGAAAGGCTCCGTATTTCGCATTAGTTCTTTGTGGCAAGACGGTCGGTAGCTGCTAAGCTTAAGCGAAAGCGGCGGATGTTAGTCCCGAATATGTCCTCAAGACTAGTTAATAAGTGCGTTACGAGGTGTTTAGACCGTAGCCTTGCAAAAAAAACTGTGCGGCTTAAGAGAAAGTGTTGAGATGACTCCAACTCATCGTCCTCTAAGTAGCTGTGTAAGTGAGGATCCGATATGATATTTAGTTTCATCGCTTGAATACTTAACGGTCTACTTTTGGCTACAAGGAATCTGCAATTTCACATTTGCTGGCCATCTTTCAGCGTTCGCTGAGCTGACATTTCTTTCCAAGATTTGTCCACAGTCATAGTCGATATTAGTAAAAGGTACTTCAAAGCGCTCTACTCTCGGTAAGATCGACTCGAGACTGCTTTTTTTAGCTAACTCAGCCACAGCGCGGATAGGCCTAAGGAAGATTTTCCTGTGCAACATTCGATCCTGTAAATGCTTTTTATGATCATTCAGCATATTGGAGTACACTCAGTGCCTCTGCTATTACAAGCTGTTAGATATATAAACATTTATTCACTTGGTGAATAATGCTGGCATACGACTGTATATATATTAGGTCAATAAGAGCAGACAACTGGATTGCCCCATCGAAAAAGACTCACACGTGTCACACGTGCAACACGTGCCACCTCACTGAAGTGTGTTCAACTTCCGCTTAGGGAAGAGGCAGATGCAATTGCGTTCGGTAGGTCGTAAAGGATAGAGATCACTTCAGCACAATTTTATTTTTTTTTAAATTAAATGCATATGCATACATACGTATATGTAGGATTGTATATATATAAATACATACTAAATACTAAATGAGTTCGTATTTAAACCAAGTTGGCAAAAAAGTGCTATCAGCCAAGCTTCAAACATTTTCCCCTCAACTGTGACGTGGTACTCCCTACGTCTCCCTTCCACCCTATTCACCTTTGTAGAAAAAATACTACATCTCTATGTATGTTTGCATGCAAGTATCTATATGTATACATAATACGTACGTGGGGATGTACCTGTGTATTTTTTACGGTTTTCGTAATGAGCGCCCGCAGTATTTTACTTATTATGGACATTTGTCGCTGCTGTGCGGTAGTTCACACAATTTGTGCGAACTTGAGTGCCTACATTTTTTACAAACCGTTTTCTTCTTTTTACATTTGAACAATATATTTTAGTATTTTCCTATTTTTCCTTGCTTCTTTTGTGCATTTGAATATTTACATATGTATGTATGTACTATGCACATATGTGGCACTTTTGTTCGCTGCGCTCATGTTTGTTGGGGCTTTGGCATTCTCTTTGTACGAGTAATTTTAATTAGAAACGTGTTTTGCATAGTGAATAATTGTTTGGAGTTTTTGGAGTCGTCAAATTTCAATGTTTCACATTCAATGCAGTGCGAAAGGGGATGGGTGTATGCATACATGTATGTATATATTTATAGTACATACCTTGTATGACACACAAAAGTGAATAGGTAAATAGTATGAAGATTGGAAATGTTTGCTTTGATGTAAAGTTGCTGTTTTCTTGTTTTATTTTGAGGTCCCTAATAACCCCCGAGAATGCTGGATTAATTAAGGGCATTACATTATCTTAAAAACATAATTTCTGGCTATCATACCTTTTAAGGCTTAACGAATAAGAGTTCTTGACGACTTTTATAATTTTGCATTTTAAAATGGAGATATACTAAAACATATCGTTACCTTAATTCATAAAGGCCCTAACCAACAATTTTTTTTTATTTTACGGGAGAAGCAAAATATATTATAAAAATCAAATTATGTATACGTAGAGGGCTTTTTAAAAAGTGTTATGATTCCGCTGTTTTTGGTACTAACACTTTAAAATTTTTAGTGTAAATGTATTTTAATATATCCTACCAAAATCTGTGAAGTGAATCAGTTTCGAAAAAAGTGTTGTTTAGGGCCTTTGTGAATTAAGTTGTATATAATACATTGCATGTATATATCATTATGCTCGTGCTGATCCAACAGTCGCAATGGCATAGCACAGGCATGGAATTCGAGGTTCGAATACTCGGGCGGCGAAATTTTTTACTTTTTCAAAATTATCATTTTTTAATTCAGCTCTCTTTTAATTGTTAATGCTTAAATTTTAATGTTTTAAAAAGAAAAATATATGAATAAATAAATAAGTTCATTTAACTTTTACAAAACATTGCTATATATTTTTTTCTTATTTTTCAATTTAATTTTCATTTAATTTTTAGATTGTATTGTTTTAAAGAGCAAATATTTTTTTTTACTTAACTTTTAGAAATTTACTTTTTTAGTTTTTTTTCTTTTTTTATTCAACTTTCTTTTAATCTTAGATGTTATTGTTTTAAAAGAATTTTTTTAAATTAATTTAATTGTAAGGAACATATTTTTATTTTTCCTTTATTTTTTATCTTTTAGTTTTTAGATTTTATTGTTTCAAAAAGAAAAAACATTTGTTTTTAATTTCATTTAATGTTTAGAAACATGTTTTACTTATATTTATTAAAATTCATTTTTGTTTCTTTTTTAAATTAGTTTTTATTGCTTCAAGAAGAAAAATATATCTTTTATGTAATTAAATTTTTTAGTTTTGGCAAAAGAAAACAGAATATTTAAATTAGTCTTTCGAAAGACAGAAAAGAGCTTTCAAGAAGTTGCCGGAATTGACGATTTTCTTACGAAACGCCCTGTTAGTAGCCTGCTTTGAGCACTTGACTCTTCCTAGCACTACAAGTCGCCTGGACCCGGCAACATTATTGTGCATCAATTGTAGAAATTCCAAACAATCATGATACCTCGGGAGCGCATATCGTTTTCTCGAAACTTTTACTCGAAAAAAGACCCATAGAGTGTGGTTTGCATATATTTAATCATTAAAATCGTAGATAAGTCTTTTGTGCATAAAATCTTGCCAATGGTGAAAGAAAAATCCCTGAATAAGATTTTAGTGGAAAGAAACTCAAGTTTATCTGCAGAAACCTAGTGGTATCCGACATATTATAATTTGAGCCACTGCGCAAGAAGTCTATTGTCAGAACTGGAAACGTTCTTAAATATTATCGTAGGAAAGTCTATAGACATTGTGAAGAACCACATAGAGGTACACTAGAACTCAACTTTAAAATGGTTCTCTTATTGCACAATCCAATTAATCCGGGTTAGACGATGCTTGTACTATTGACCAGGAGGTACATATACATACTATAAAGTTCCGAATGCTCAACTTCCCTCAATCGATGATGGTGTGTTTGAAATTGGTTAAGGTAGATCTGACGCTCTATCCCAACCGCTTCTTCAAGCGACCCTGTTGGTTGTTTAGGTTAGACGGGCAGCTCTTGAGCGCACATCACTATTGCGATGCACAGGAGTGATTTTCCTCTGACCTGCTTCTACACGATTTTAAAATATTTTGGATTTCTTGGGTATACTAGTAAATCCTTCAATGGAATTTTCCGTAAGCTGTCTAAGTTCTCGAAGAAGTATTCGCCCTGAATTTTGGGCAGTTTTCTTCGAAATGTAAGGCATTCATTTTCATAAATAGGAGGTGCGGGATGGATTGGTATTCTGATGAGAAGCCGAACGTACGGTTTGGAAAACCTTAGCCTTGGTTCAATCAATGAGTGATTGGTATACAGTACATGTCTGTAGATTAGTTTAACTGCTGTCGTGAAACCAGAAATTGCAACGAAAGCTTTATACTTTGAACCGCTTCTCCTCGTCCTATATTGTATCACTTTTCTGGCCACTTTTCTGCTCTCTCATTTTCCGGAATACCATCGTGTTCCGGGACCCAGTAAAGATCGATGAAAAATTTGCTGATGAGTTATTCGGCAATATTGAACTCATATCGAGCAGCTTTATTGCCCACAACGATGACAAGATTCAATAGGGCTAGGTTGATAAGGTTTACTTCCTTTCATTGCCGTGTTGACTGCATATATCTGTATTCAAAAAACTTCTCTCAAAGATAGTTTCTCATCACCGCGATGTTAAGTTCCCTGACACTTCTGTTGGCAAAGTAGATCTCGAAGTTTCAGTCAAAATCTATATACTACCGTGATCTGAAAATCGCAACTGATGTACTCCACCCCGACTCTGTCTAGAATGGAAGCATCGCCTCTTCCAGTTAATCACAGCCTGTTAAAATCAGCAAGTCACCGCGAGCTCTTAGTTGTGGGGATTTTCACATTGATGTTAATGGGCAGAATGTCGAAGAATGTCTCTAGCGTCGCTTGGTGTTTTGAGAGAATTTTTCATGCTTTTTTCGTTGAATTCTTTGCATGCTGATTCGGTAAAAATTGGTATAAACGGCCTCCAACCACAAAAATTAAAAAAAAAAGGTTTCAATTTTGGAGGAATCAGCACTCAGACCACTCCCTTCTGCACACCTTGCCAGGTTTTAGAAATGAACTTCGCGGCGACCAGGATCACTGGGTCAACTGAGTACGAAACGACAGAGTAGATAAAACTCCATGCTTAGGGTTAAGAAATTTTTTTAAGTATTTTTCGCGGTAGTAGAAATTACACCTTATGAATTGTGATTTATTTTGGACTTTTTGCAGATTTTTCGGAAAATTTCAGCGGTTCAGTGAAACCTTAAATTTGCATTTTCCGACCAGAGCTGCTCTTCTTTTTTTCCCAACAAAAATCGTTCTACCGCAATAACAACATAATTACACACAAATATAAACAATAATAATCATAAAAGCTGTACAACTCAACAAAGCATTAATACCACAAACAACAAGTAGTTTTCTTACTAGCCATAACTTCCTATATATAACGTTGAGTAAGAAATAGCGCGTACGCGTATGTACGTCGAGAACAAAATATCAGCAATTCATATGTACATACATATATACATACATTAGACTGTACCACCTTACAAGAAAACAAAAAAATAAATAAAAAATGCTTGCCCTAACCCAGCGATCGCCGTTTTCCATTGATACCTACATATTTATGTACATTCGACAATTAATATGTTTTTATATATTTTACCTCCCCAAAAAAAAAACTGGCCTTCTGAAGACAAGAACATCGACATATCAGGGACCGTAACCGTTATGATTTTTATAATAAGAATCATAAATTAATCGCTATTGTGTGATTTTTATTTTTTCGATAATTTTTTATCGTTATTTTATGATTTTTATTTTGTCGTTCAAAAATAATAGTTATTCTTAGTTCTTTATAAGTTGTAAATCGAATGAGTACAGATTTGACAATTTTTACAAGTACGTGCATGATATCGTCGTTTAAAGTATAAAACCGCGTATCAACAAAATGCAAAAAGGCAAGAGGTCAGGTTGCATATATTATTTTCTAGAGAGTAAAAACACTCATATTTCAAAAAGGTTTTCTATTTTGTAAAGCAATTGCATTTCTGGCTAATATATTTCAGGACGAATGGTTAAGGATTGAGCCAAGAGCTTGTGTGAGCAAATCCAATTTTTGGCAAAAAATTTTAGTTAAGCGGTTTTGCAGAATGACGATACGCGGTTTTATACTTTAAACGACGATATGTGCATATGTATGTACACACATATGTACATGGTATCCAATGATGGGCATTCTTGATTGAGTACTTTTGTATTTAATACATATACCAGTTTTGGTACTAAATACTCAAATACTTAATATTTGGATTTCAGGAGTTGGTAAATACTAAAGTAAAAAATACTTTGCCATTTAGGAGCTGTTAGATGGTAAAGTAAAGGCGCGAAATACTCTAGTCCAAAGTACTCGGGTACTTTGGGGATGCAAAATACCGTCGCTAAAGTACTAAAGTATTTATTACATGCCCAAATACTTTATGGTTTAGGTAGGAAAAATTTAATCAGCACTATTTCGAGATTTTCGAGAGTAATTCGGGATTTCCGGGACTAAAATTGTTGTTATTTTTGTCGATCTTGATATCGATATATTTATCGATAAATTTAATGATTTTGCAATCTTTATATTTATCGATGTTACAATAGATATGTTATCAATAAAATAATCGATACTGTTGTCGATATATTTATCGATATAATAATCGATATTGTTATCGATATTTTTATTAATATATTTATATTCTTGATATATTATATACATAAATACCTCAATACAATACAATACATAAATACCTCAATACTTAGCACTTACTTTTTAGTAAATAAAATTTGCAATGAATCAAAGAATTTTTGTTTTAATTTTCCTGCTGAACTCTTTTTGTGGCTCTGGAGGTTAGCTTAGGTCTACGTTTGTTGCTTTACTTTTCAACACTACCAGTTTTTTTGGTTTTCTAGAATCAGACAATATTAACCTGAAATTATGATCGAAAAATCATAAAAGAACGATTAAAAATGATCGAAAAAAATCAAGGAAAACCGATTATTTTTGATCGGAAAAATAAAAATCAAAGAATAACGATTATTTTTGATCGAAAAAGTAAAAATCATAAAATAACGATTAAAAATGAGCGTAATATAAATCGAAAAATGAAGATTATACAATAATTTTTAAATAAAAATCCTTGATGATATCGATCATTTTCGGTCCCTGCAATTTATCATACTTTAAGATCCGACTGTAAATGCCGAAGATATTGCAAATAATATTTTCCGAATTGCCTTGTGCGGCGAAGTTTTTTTGCGGTACGGTCTAATGTATGTACATACGAGTACATGTGCATATTTCAACATACTGTTTTAGATAAGTACAATAACTCTGTAGCAATTGGATGTATGCACTTTTTTTATGTACAACGCGCTGCAGTATACAACTAAAACAAAAACAATAACTTTAACGTTGAGATAATTTTCAGCGCACGTTCAAGTCAACCACCAATACACCCACCAAACGGTCATGCCTAACAACAAACAGCTGACCAGCGATCCAAGCTACTGGTCAACAACCAACCAGTTCAAATGCAAGAAATTCGATTATCAGCCCGCAAGCCAGCCAAACAGCAAGCCATGGGCCCGGAATTGGTGGAGCTTACTGAGCATGGCTATCCAGGTACATATGTATGTGTGTATGTACACCTGCTTATCGGTCAAAAGACGCTCACCGCTGGCATGCACTCGATGTGACACTTTGTCGACTGCTGAGATTTGGAAATTTGATTATGGGCGACTACAGCTGAGAAAATGTAGCTTTTTGGCGTGTTCGCTAACAGCTTCGCGTTCACAGTTCTTCTTTCTGCAGTAGCAAAGAATTTTCGTTGCGTTGTGTAGTGCAGTGTACTTGTATGTATGTATGTACATATGTATGTACTGCCAATTCTGTTTTGGTCAGTTATGTTTGTTATTGTCATTCTTGTTGTTGGTGTTGGTTTTGGTGTTGCAGTTATTGCTACCAAGCTTCTTGTTTTGCTTTGTTTGGCTTATGGTTGGTATAAGATTTTTATTTTTCCGCGTTTGCAGCTTCATTATGCATAGACGCGTGCCGCGCGACAGACGTTCCGCTTTGCATTTTTTTTGTTCAACTTTTTTTAGCTTTATCTTTCATTTGGTTTGTTGGTTTTATTAGGTTTTAGTCGTTTAATGTTTAATGTTTTTGTCATTGTTAGTACTTCCAAATGCAGTGAATGATTAAGTCAGCGACAGTGACAATTTTCCCACTGAAGTGAAACGTGTTTGAACGAAATACGCGGCGTGTAGGCAATATTTTTGAAGTGATTTTCTTTTTTTTTTCTAAACACTCAATTGCTGCTACTACATCGTGCGCGTGAAGAAAATCTCTGTATTTGGGAAATTATCGATGATCGGTGATAAAAGTACAGAAATTATGAAAACTAAAAACATTAGTGAAAACTAAACAAAAAAAAATGAAATTCAGAGGAAATTAAATTGCATGCAGGGCCAACAAGTTATTTATTTTACTTAACTTATGTACATGTAAAATTGACAAAATTACATAAAATATGATAAAATAACATAAAATAAAAATATGCAAAATATAATAAAAAAAAATAAAAAACAAATAAAATAAATCAAAGTTAAACAAAATAAAATGCAATTACAAATTAAAAAATCTAAACAATTTTAAAATTTAAACAAAAGAAATGAAAAAATATGTGGATAAATTAAAAAAAAACATATCAAAGAAAAAAATAAAAAGAAACATTTTATTTATGTTATATACGCGGAATGAAATTAAACAAAATAAAAAAATGCAACAAAAATTAATCCATATAATAAAACGATATAAAATACAATAAAATAAAATAAAAAAAAACTAAACAAAGCAATTTTAAATTAAAAATTCTACAGTTTTTAAAATGTAAACAAAAGAAATACATAAATTAGTAGATACATAAAAAAAACTCAAAGAAAATATAAAATAAATAATTTAAATTAAATGAATGTAATGTAGATATGCATATCTACAGAATTAAATGAAATGAAATAAAAATAAATCAATAAAATAAAATGACACAAAATATGTAGAACAAAAAAAGTAAATATTTTGTTTTCGGTTACTGTCCTTTGGAATAAGAAAGAGTTTTGACATGCTCGAGGCCTAGCAATTTAATAAAACTCAATATTTTTTCAATTTTCATTCTATAGACAAACATTTTAAAACAAAATGAAATTACTAAAAAGAAAATAAAATAAAATTACAACCAAAATAAAATGAAACAAAGCGATATTAAATAAATTAGTGAAACTATATAGAAGTAAATAAAACTATAAAATATAATACATCAAATTAATTAAAAAAACTTATCACCAATCAATTTGAAAATTTGTCAGACTTAAAATTTAACTGACGAATTTTCCGAACAAAATTGTGTCATTTTAAATTTTAACATGCTGATACACTTAAATTGATGGGTGCAACCGGTCATACGTTAAATAAAATACAAAGATTCAAAATATTTCAACATTAAATAAAAACCAAAAATAAGGGAACTTAAAAATAGAAGACATAAAAATAAAAAATAAATAACGTGAAACAAATTAAAACAAACCACTCAAAACTAAAATATTTAAAAACATAAATTTAGAAATGTATAAATTAAGTAAAAAGAAAAACTAAAGGGATTAAAATATATAATAAATAACAAATTTTAAACAAAAAATAATGTGAAACAGATTAAAATTAAACACAAAAATTATATAAAACTAAAAATAGAATAAAATAAAACTAGAATAAAAAAATACAATTTTTAGCGATTTAAAACATTTTAGCATTTAAAACCTACTGGTTTTAAAATGCCGAATGCAACGGTAAAGCTGCCCCTACGAGCAGCCTGCGCCCACTCTGTGACCACTTTTACATTGCTCTAGATGGCGTTCCATATTTCTTATCGACTAGTTAGTTTTCCTACAGTGCTTCAGTGTCCACGTTGCATTTTTTCGTTCCGAGTACTTTTTCTAAACACCTAACTGCTTATTGGTTTTCTCATTACCTTTCTTGACCTGTATTTATTCTGTAATGTTATATGCGTGAATAAAGCCTATTCAGTTTTCCACAATTCATCGCGCTTGCTGCCATCGCGAACATGTGAAGAATGCGACTTTGTCGCATGGTCTAAGCTGAAGTCGCGTTATAAGTAGGTACGCATTCAGGATCTTAATTCTCGCCATTTTTATTAGTTTCCGTGACCGGATAAAATCTGCGTTATGCAACTATTGACACCATCAATTATTCTGTTTTCCACCCGCCACATGTCTTTCTATCCCACTGTTCTTTCCACTGGAGTATTCCTCTTTATTTAATTTTCTGTCTGGTTCCCCGCTTTCTCTACGCTGTCTGTAGTTTCAAAGCCTTTTTCTTGAACATAGGTGCCGCACCGATGTTTACTTGTTTGACAAGTCACAACGCACAGTGTAACGTCCCCATATATGCAGCGGACAAAAATAGTAATTTTGTATATGGTCTACTTTCACTTAGGAAAGAAAAAATTTGAAATATGGCCGGGATTGGACTTCTTTCTGCCACGCTTCCCACTCTATTAAAATTTATCCGATTTTGATTAAATTTGGTTTGCATGTGTGGAGACTGGTCCACAGGAAACCCCACCAGCTACAAAAAATCTGGCTCCAAATGTTAAATATGGTCTTATTTTGATGAAATATAGTGTTAAACTTCATAACACACACAAATTCATTGACATCTGTTCTTTTTATTACTATTTGACTTTGTGAACTCGTTTTAATAAGCTGCTCAACTTTTCGTCGCTTACTTTTCTCACAAGAGCCTTTATATTGCACCTGAGGTCTACTTTAGCTTGTAATCGGTCTCTAAAATTTAATTTTCATTTAGTAATCAACATTTTTTATTTATAAATAACATACTTCATCAAGTGGCGGAAGTTTGATATTATCGCATACTAGGACGCAATCTTCGAAATCTGCATACGACCCTACCCAATCTAAAAGCTTCTTCTCAAAATAAGATTTAACGCGATTGCAAGCCACCCATTTCCGCCCAAGCTGTCCTTAAATGTTATTTAATTTATATTTCACTTTGTTGACATCAAGCGGAGTTTAAAATTTATGCAAAACAACATTTAGCAAGTCTGACATTGTTTCACAACGATCGACGCTAGCCAGGCTTCGAAAAATTCACTATATTTCACACCGCATATGACACTACACAAAGTTAATTTTTTGAAAGAGTTGCAGATAATTGCAGCTAAATTTTATAAAAGTTTCAATATATACATACATACTCTCAATCTATAAACATAAATCCAAAAAATTTCGCTCAAAAAGTGACAAAAAACTTCTTTTTAATCTATCAAAGCTTTGTTTTGCGAAAATTTTGGTAATCCAAGTCACATTCTTTTCAAATAATGGTACAACGGATACGAAACACAAAACAAAGATAGGGAAACTTAAGCTAAGTTATAAATGACATATGTATACTTACGAAAAACATTAATTACGCACAGAGTTGCATTAAAATTTTTAATTCGCAAACATTTTACTTATGTGTAATAATTTAGTTTTTCCTCTGCAAAGTTAAATTTTTTTAGCGAAGTTGAGGAATTTTTAAACAGACGGATCCAAGCTAGACAATAGGGTTGGCTATTGAGTTTTCTGCAAGGAACTAGGACTAGAACTATCCGTCCAAACCCCAGACCACTACAGTGTTTATCAGGCAGACATTTTAGCTATAAAGCAGGTGGCTATGTACCTTAGTCCGCATGTCGTAACGAAGACTACGATTAATATATTCTCGGACAGCCAGGCGGCCATCAAATCAATGAGCATGGTAATACTGAGATCGAAGGTTGCGCAGGAATGTCTCGCATCTCTAAACGATATTAGCGCTGTGTTTAAGGTCAGCCTCATATGGGTTCCGGGACACAGAGATATTGAAGGAAATTGCAGAGCCGATGAGCTAGCCATTAAAGGTACCAATCTCCCCCTATGTGAAAACAGAGGCACAGAGGCAACCTCCAAATTAGAACTTCGAAATAGCATGATGCAAGAGGCCAACAGGTCATGGCTAGGGAGGGTACTTGTAGAACAACCAGGCTACTATGGCCACAAATAGATAAGAAAAAGACGAAAGAGCTGCTCAGCCTCTGAAGGGAGGATATCGCAAGGATCATGGCTTGTGTTACCGGTCATTGGCTATTTGGCATACACTCTTCGAGACTAGAAATATTCTTCCACGAATATTGTAGAACTTGCAGGGATGAGGAAGAGGAAGAAACTGTAGAGCACTTCTTCTGTAGCTGCCCAGCTCTGGCCAGGAGGAGGACAGGCTTTTGAGGCAGGCCCTTTTTTTTAGCTCTCTTACGGAACTATCATGCGTAGGAATAAAGCCAAAACTACGCTTTATAACAGCTTCGAAATAGTTCTCTGAAGATTAGTCACCGAAGTTCCCGTGTTCTGCAGTGGTACCACAATGGACCTTCAAAAAGGTCTTAGTGAGTTGGCAATTTGAACCGACTGCCACATCAACCTAACCTAACCTAGCAAAGTTTGACGTTGCGAGCTTCTAGCATATATAAAATAGAGCCATTTTGCTGTCCTTATGTTGTTTATGATGCTTTCTAGTGCCACGATGATTGTTTACCCGACATGAAGCCTGCCAAGTTCGTAGTCTTGCCGAGTGTACAAATGACTTTATAGTTATAATAATTTGTATCTAAGTTTGCTTCTGAGTTGAGCATGTATAAAGGAAGGTATGCTTACGGAAGTTCTATGTATTATTTATCTACCCCCTGGAAATACTGTACGGGTTCTTTGCTGAGCTACTAAGAAAACGAAGCTAAAAAACTTCTTAATATGTCAAGTAACACTTTCGAGTTAAATAACAGAGTAACATTGAATGTTTGTACAAAGCGCCATCGCGCCATTGAAACCACGCACACTTCTTGCGGCAATTCTCTTAAAAATGTCATCAGCAAGTTCTAAGAATCATGAACGAATAGCTTCAGCCGCTGTTTATTCACTACCGCTTTGCTCGTTTGTTGTTTCTTTATTTGTTTTTTTATTGACCATACCATATTTTTACATACCTATAGGAAAATATTGAATTTGACTACCAGTGTTTTACACTTAACTCAATGCAAGTACACATGCCACATCAACATACATAGTACATTAGGGCGCCTCAATCACCATACAAAAAAAA
>NW_023458555.1:36853143-36855854 GCF_013731165.1 Rhagoletis pomonella | reverse complement strand
CAACATACATAGTACATTAGGGCGCCTCAATCACCATACAAAAAAAATAAAAATCGGTACTTTTTCATCGGAAATTTAAAATCTATTATATTTTAAGCTTTCCTTCAAAATATTTCGACAAAATATTAAGATTTACTTGAGCTGGACTCATTTGGAAATACCTCCAAGAATCAATTTTTTTTAACAATACAATTAGTGTTTAAAAGTATTTTTTCTAAAAAGTCTCCTCAGATAGAGATTATATAAGCTTAAAAGGTCTGCATAAAAATATTTAAAAATTTTATCAACGGAATCAAAATAAATATATTTTTGGAGGTATGTATTTTCAAATCCGTCTAGCTCAAATAAGTCTCAATACTTTTTCGAAATATTTTTGGCGGAATTCTTAAAACATAAAAAAAAATGTTTGTTCCGGTGGACAAATCGCAAGTTCATTTGGTGATGCACCCTAGTGTACATACATCAATAAAACAAAAAATATTCATTGAGCTACTTGCTAACTTGGCTGCTGATGAATCTTGAATGGTTGTGCTGTGTGTTTTATTTGTACATATATATGAATATCATAGGTTTTGTAGATCTTCCTCCAGACAAAAGAGTTGTTCATAATCCCGGCATTGTATTACTCATATGTATAAAAAAAGAATTGTATAAATTGTGTTGCAAATGTTGTTGTCGTCATCAATAAAAAATTTAGCAAAATTTGCGTTTTTTCAATCATACTCGCAGATTTGTTTTGTTTACAAAATTGTGTAGTTACCGCTCAGAGTCGGACTCGTACTGAAGTTGCCATTGGTTTTAGGCGCGTTAACAAACTTTAATTAAGTTGCGCATCTAGAGACCTTTACGGTCTGTTCTCTTTAGTGGTGTAGAAGCTCGAATATTTGCAACACTTCTTATATACAGCATGATGAGACGAGCGTCCAACTTCGATCAATGGTGCCTCGTGGCAACTCATGCATTGCTGTTGTTTTTATTCATCAATGTCTTACTATGTTTGTTCTTGGGTGGTCGCATACCCAATTCAGTTTCATATTGCAGTTGCTGGATTTGCTAAAGTGCATTGAATGAGGGAAATCTTGGTTGTTATAAACATTTTAAGTGAGCTGCATTTTGGCGAAATTCACAAATACATACCCTGCAGGAAATTAAATTAATTTAAAAGTTCGTAGTTTAGAAAAGATTCTTACAAGAGCAAATAATCGCATTTATTTTCAATTAGCTTGTAACGAAGTTAACGACTAAAAACGGCAAAAGAGAATATATGTAGAATCAAAATTGTCCCGCACTGTGCCTTTTTAAAATAATTTAAAGCTAGTTGGCCTACATTAGAGTAGATCACCAAAAAAAAAAAACAAGTTGCGTCTTTTCCACTGAAATTATAAAATTAACACATTTTAAGACTTCCTCCAAAATATTTCCGAAAAATATTAAAATTTACGCAAGCTAGACCAATTTGAAAATGTGTCCAAAATTTGACTATTTTGATTCTGTTGATAAAATTTAAACAAATCTTTATCCAGACAATTTAGGCGTGAACTCTTCTATCATATGAGGTGATTTTTAAGTAAAAATATTTTTTAAAACTTATTTTATTTATAACAAAACTCGGTTTTTGGAGGTACATAATTTCAAATAGATCAAGCAGACGTAAATCTTAAAATTTTTCCCAAATATTTTGGCGCGAGCCTTAAAATAGAATAAATTTTATAACTCCGATGGAAAAAGAGTAGCATTTTTTATTTTTTTTATTTTTTGGTATGGAGACTGATGCACCCTAATGTACATATGTATGTTGTTTTAGAAATCTACTTTTTTCCGTCCGGGTATTCACTTATTGTTCATTTGCACGTACATATGTATGGATGTACTTATGTATGTAGTATAACGATGTTGACTGGAGTAGGTCAGGAAGAGTGTTGATGTTTATGCAAATACCTTTGGGAATAGCCTTGCAAATTATGAAACAAATTTGTTACGTTTTCTTTCTCATACAATCAGTCATAATATCTCAGGCCAATGGAGAAAATTGAGCGAAAAGCGATGTGGCGATTGCCTATCGCATCGCATTACAGACTAAAATGCTTGGGAGCCTACCAATTCCAGAAGTCAGAGGACATCTCAAAAGTAGGCTGACATTTCTCTACTTTGACGCGAAAAACGAGCTCCAACTGGCAACGCTAATGACCTAGCGGTATGATGCATCAATGCTCATGTCCTAGCAGTAATTTTTTTTCTTATTGACGTATATTTAGGTGTCTCCGAAAAATGTAAAAAGGAAAGGTTAGGTAAAAAAAATGTTACCAAAATTGCCTTGCAAAAATACTTTAGACTAAGGGGTGTAAGCCGAACTATTTTCTGTTTACTTTTAAGCTGGTACGGTCTACCTACATACATAAATACGAAGCTCATCCTCTCGCGCCTGGCGATTTTTCCTTAATTTCGCGTTGTTTTTCGTCGTTGGCTTAGCATGTTTTCTATGGGAATCTCTGATTTTTTGCGTGCGCCCAGTGTCGCATTCTTTTGTGTAAACTGTTTTTCATTGTTCGCTTGTCTCTCCAGGAGGTGTCTTCGCTTTAATAAACTGAATGAAATAAAGCAAAAAACAAATTGTTAAATAAAATAAAATAAAATAAAATAAATAAAATAAAATAAAATAAAATAAAATAAAATAAAATAAAATAAAATAAAATAAAATAAAATAAAATAAA
>NW_023458555.1:36849889-36853043 GCF_013731165.1 Rhagoletis pomonella | reverse complement strand
TTTATTTTATTTTATTTTATTTTATTTTATTTTATTTTTTTAAATTTATTTTATTTTATTTGTCAATGTTATTGTGGCTTGTTAACATTATATTTTTAATATTTTTATTGAGCTTTGTACCACGATCAGCTGCACTGGAAAGTCGTTGGTTGAATAAGGAAAATGAATTAGCAACAAGAGTTTACGGGATGTACATAGCTCAGTGGTTAACGCTTCTGACTTTGAACATCGAATTCGCAGGTTCGATCCCTGCTGAAGTCTAGAAAAGGAGGTCTGATGAGGAGATGTGGTGATCTCCGAAATAGTGTTATAACTTCTACCGCTTAGACTTTGTTGCTTTTTCAATTTTTCCTAATAAACAATCGTGGTACAAAGCTCAATAAAAATATTGTTTTATTTTATTTTATTTTATTTTATTTTATTTTATTTTATTTTATTTTATTTTATTTTATTTTATTTTTTATTTTATTTTATTTTATTTTATTTTATTTTATTTTATTTTATTTTATTTTAATCTAATTTAATTTTGTTTTATTTAACATTTTTTTTGCTTTATTTCATTCAGTTTATTAAAGCGAAGACAAACCTCCTGGAGAGACAAGCGAACAATGAAAAACAATTCACACAAAAGAATGCGACACTGGGGCGCACGCAAAAAATCAGAGATTCCCATAGGAAACATGCTAAACCAACGACGAAAAACAACGTGAAAATAACGAAAAATCGCCTGGCGCGAATGGTTGAGCTTCGTATTTATGTAAGTAGACCGTACCAGCTTTCAAGTAAACAGAAAATAGTTCGGCTTACACCCCTGAGTCTAAAGTATTTTTGCAAGGCAATTTTGGTAAACATTGTTTTTACCTAACCTTTCATTTTAACATTTTTCGGAGTCACCTAAATATACGCCAATAAGAAAACAAATTACTGCTAGAGACATGAGCATTGATGCATCATACCGGTAGGTCATTAGCGTTGCCAGTTGGAGCTCGTTTTTCGCGTCAAAGTAGAGAAATGTCAGCCTACTTTTGAGATGTCCTCTGACTTCTGGAATTGGTAGGCTCCCAAGCATTTTAGTCCTGGGGGGCTACTCTGTAATGCGATGCGAAAGAGAAATGCGATGCGATAGGCAATCGCCACATCGCTTTTCGCTCAATTTTCTCCATTGGCCTGAGATATTATGACTGATTGTATGAGAAAGAAAACATAACAAATTTGTTTCGTAATTTGCAAAGCTATTCCCAAAGTTATTTGCACAAACATCAACACTCTTCCTGACCTACTCCAGTCAACATCGTTATACTACATAAGTACATCCATACATATGTACGTGCAAATGAACAATAAGTGAATACCCAGACGGAAAAAAGAAAATTTCTAAAACAACATACATATGTACATTAGGGTGCATCAGTCTCCATACCAAAAAAATAATAAAATAAAAAATTGCTACTCTTTTTCCATCGGAGTTATAAAATTTATTCCATTTTAAGGCTCGCGCCAAAATATTTGGGAAAAATTTTAAGATTTACGTCTGCTTGATCTATTTGAAATTATGTACCTCCAAAAACCGAGTTTTGTTATAAATAAAATAAGTTTTAAAAAATATTTTTACTTAAAAATCACCTCATATGATAGAAGAGTTCACGCCTAAATTGTCTCGATAAATATTTGTTTAAATTTTATCAACAGAATCAAAATAGTCAAATTTAGGAGACATTTTCAAATTGGTGTATCTTGCCTAAATTTTAATATTTTTCGGAAATATTTTGGAGGAAGTCTTAAAATATGTTAATTTTATAATTTCAGTGGAAAAGACGCAACTTGTTTTTTTGTTTTGTGATCTACTCTAATGCAGGCCAACTAGCTTTAAATTATTTTAAACAAGTGCAGTGCGGGACAGTTTTGATTCGATATTCTCTTTTGTCGGTTTTTAGTCGTTAACTTCGTTACAAGCTAATTGAAAATAAATGCGATTATTTGCTCTTGTAAGAATCTTTTCTAAACTACGAACTTTTAAATTAATTTAATTTCCTGCAGGGTATGTATTTGTGAATTTCGCCAAAATGCAGCTCACTAAAAATGTTTATAACAACCAAGATTTCCCTCATTCAATGCACTTTAGCAAATCCAGCAACTTCAATATGAAACTGAATTGGGTATGCGACCACCCAAGAACAAACATAGTAAGACATTGATGAATAAAAACAACAGCAATGCATGAGTTGCCACGAGGCACCATTGATCGAAGTTGGACGCTCTTCTCATCATGCTGTATATAAGAAGTGTTGCAAATATTCGAGCTTCTACACCACTAAAGAGAACAGACCGTAAAGGTCTCTAGATGCGCAACGCAACGCAACTTAATTAAAGTTTGCCAACGCGCCTAAAACCAAAGGCAACTTCAGTACGGGTCCGACTCTGAGCGGTAACTTCACAATTTTGTAAACAAAACAAATGAGTGCGAGTATGATTGAAAAAAAACGCAAATTTTGCTAAATTTTTTATTGATGACGACAACAACATTTGCAACACAATTTATACAATTCTCTTTTTATACATATGAGTAATACAATGCCGGGATTATGAACAACTCTTTTGTCTGGAGGAAGATCCACAAAACCTATGATATTCATATATACAGTACAAATAAAACACACAGCACAACCATTCAAGATTCATCAGCAGCCAAGTTAGCAAGTAGCTCAATGAATATTTGTTGTTTTATTGATGTACGTACACTAGGGTGCATCACCAAACGAACTTGCGATTTATCCACCGGAACAAACATTTGTTTTTATGTTTTAAGAATTCCGCCAAAAATATTTCGAAAAAGTATTGAGACTTATTTGAGCTAGACGGATTTGAAAATACATACCTCCAAAAATATCTTTATTTTGATTCCGTTGATAAAATTTTTAAATATTTTTATGCAGACCTTTTAAGCTTATCTAATCTCTATCTGAGGAGACTTTTTAGAAAAAATACTTTTAAACACTAATTGTATTGTTAAAAAAAATTGATTCTTGGAGGTATTTCCAAATGAGTCCAGCTCAAGTAAATCTTAATATTTTGTCGAAATATTTTGAAGGAAAAGTACCGATTTTTATTTTTTTTTGTATGGTGATTGAGGCGCCCTAATGTACTATGTATGTTG
>NW_023458555.1:36848661-36849789 GCF_013731165.1 Rhagoletis pomonella | reverse complement strand
AAAATAAAATAAAATAAAATAAAATAAAATAAAATAAAATAAAATAATATGAAATAAAATAAAATAAAATAAAATAAAATAAAATAAGAAAATAAAATAAAATAAAATAATATAAAACAAAATAGAAAAAAGGCTGTAAAATAAAATAAGAAAAAATAAAAATAAATTATCTTAAAAAAATTAATTGCATTTCAGGCTGTTTATTATTTACGTATTTACCATAAAAACAAAAATAATTTTTTCTAACATTTTCTTTTGTTAATTTTTATAAAAAGGTAACAATTTTAACAATATTTGAGAGATTATGCTTTGAAAATTGTCGAAGTGATTATTATTTTTTTTTGTTTTGAAAAACTAAGCGAAACGATACGGGAAAAAATTAAAATGTTTTTTCCAAACTACAATAATATGTATTTCAAGAGCTCCTGGTATAGGTAAATATTCGTTAAGTTATGTTACTACTTAAAGCGATATATTGTACTATATATACATATACACATACATACGTATGTACATACTATGTACAACAAATATTCTATTTTTCGAAAGTCACTAGTTTGAGGCGATAAAGAACTTAATTAAATTATTGATTTTTTCCTATTCTAGAAAATATATGGTTAACATTGAATTCGCAATATGCACATGCACATATTTTTAGACTCGAAAATATGTGCATATATGTATGCGTGTTTAAGACCTACGAACGTTTGTTTCTCAAATTTGATTTGATTTATTAGCTGACCTTTAATTTATGACTTTCTTTGCAGAGATAAAGAATTAAATATAAATTTTATAAAGACTTAGTCAACTAATAAAGAAAACACGTGTACAAGCATATGTATAAGTATTTCAGAACCACAAGCAATTAAATATTTGAATACTTACCTATATACATACAAACTAACACACATAAATATGTATGTACGACTTTATAGATTTGCATTTGAAACCATTAATAATGAAGTGAATTCTTTGTTTCTTTCTTTGCAATGTTTTCTTCTATCAACCCAACCTTTGTCGTTCATCTAAATATGTACATACATTGACGATCATCTTGATAAATATGTCCGCATCTGCACCGCCCGATTATCATTCTATATCTCCGGCATATTGACGCATTGCAGTTCA
>NW_023458555.1:36845209-36848561 GCF_013731165.1 Rhagoletis pomonella | reverse complement strand
CCCGATTATCATTCTATATCTCCGGCATATTGACGCATTGCAGTTCAGTCTATCCCGGTTCGCTGCTGACACCGGTCACCAATGGCATGCAACAATATGGCATGCAACCCAGCAGTACAGCAGCACTCACCGCCGTCTCATCCGGTTCACCGTCCCATCACCCAGCAGCGCATTCGGCGGCCTCCACGCCTGGCGCACACTCAACAAATTCAGTCGTAGCAGCGGCCAATGCATCGCTTGCCACCGGTTCCGGTTCAAATTCCATCTGTAACGATGACTATGGCTCACCGAAGAGCAACACCAGTAGCAATGGTGGTGGTGGTAGTGGTGCGGCTGGCGATGCTAATAGTGGGCCGTTGCCAGCATTTCAACGTATTACCAGTTATGGTGGTGGTGCGGGCGGCACAGCTGGTGTGGCGAATTTGAACGGCGGCGGCGTAACAACGGTTGGCAGTGGCGCCGATCGTTACACATCGTTGGCAAATTATCGCACAGTGAGTATACATACGCGTACATGTGTTGTGACGAGCTTTTAACTTTGTAAATATTTTTTACTTTATATTCGTATACACAGTGACTCAAACAAGTGTTCAATATATTTTTTTTTGTAATATTCATAACATTGTGTTTTCAAGTAAAATTTGTTTCTTAACCAAAATCTTATAAAAAACAAAGTTTCAAAGTTTATAAAAATTTTTAAAATTTTCATCAAAATTTCGTAGTTTTAAATCTGAATTTTTAGAAAACTTATAAATATGGAGGTTTGTAGCCCCCATTTTAGTATAACAAAGTGCCTATTTGAAGCAGCTTCTTAGTGTTATTAGCGTTATTATATAATATTTTTGCCGCCGGTATTTTTCATTTATTATATCTAAAGTGATTTTTAAAAACTCGATAAGCAATTTATGGCAGCAAAAATAAAAATAAAATTTGTACTTCATGGACTGCAAAACTGCACACCCAAAAATTTTATTGAAAAATTCAGATTAAAACTACGATAATTTTATAAAAATGTTTAAAATTTTCTAAATATTGTATCAAGGGTGAAACTTTGATTAATATGACTTATTGTATATGAATTCTATGGGCCGAAAAGCTGCATACCCAAAAGTTTTAAATTGAGATTAAAAAGTTCGTTGTTTTATGAATTTTTTTTTTGAATTTTGTAAAAAATTTTAAAATAGATTTTTACGGTTTTTGCTGAAGCATACAAATTTTTTTTTTAAATCAAAGTAGTTAAAACATTTTTTTTTAACTTGAAAGACATTGTGAACATTAAAAAATCAACAAGCGAATACTTATTTTCGTCACTGTATAAGTATAGTACATACATACATATGTGTGTAGATACGTATGTACAACTAAATTCTAGCCGTTGCACACCAATATTTTTTTTTATTCCTGGTATATGTATTTTCGTAACTGTTTATTCGAAAAATATTCAATTTTTTTTTTAATTTTTTTTTGTTAATTTGTGTTTTCCTCGCCGCAGAACGACACATGGCCCGGTCATTATGAGGCAATTAGCTACGCGCCCACATCGGTCGTAACGAGTGCTGCCGGCCTGGTTGGCAATACGAATGTTATACGCAGCTGCAATGGACGTACGGGCCCCGGTATTGGGGTGGTTGGCGTTGGTGTGGAGGGCTCTGCCTCAGCTAATTTGGCCGCCGCAGCTGCGGCCCATTTGAGTGCGTCGGCATCGTTGACAGCAAGTAAGTGCTTAGTTGAAAACAACGAAAATAGAAATTAAAAGAAAATGTAACAGGTCGGATAGCTTTATCTGGGGGCTTAATAAGAAAATAAGTTTTGGTTTAGCGAACTAACGATTTTAATTGTCTTGTCTAACAAACTAGTTAATGATTTACATAAGTAATATATTTTAATGCAATTAATAACAGTAGCTTTTATTTCGATTCTTTAGTTTAATTATGTACATATATATGTATATAGTATTTTGTTAAAACTGAATTTAAATGTGTTGCCAAAAAACTTGGTTATTTTCCCATTTTTCTCTACTCTCTCATTTTTGTCCGATATGGACGGGTATAAAAATATGAAAATTCAGGCCCGGAATTTTTCATAAATTTTATACAATTGTATACCTACTAATTCATAAAAAATTACGTAGCTTTAAAAAGATTTATAAAGTGGCATTTAAAAAAAATTCAAATTATTAAGCATTTAAAGTGTTTATTCTTTATGGCTTAAAAAAAAATCCAGAGAGGAGAATGGTCGAAATCTGTGGGACTATAGGTAGCTTTTTTAACATGAAGTGATTTGTTTTCCCAGTGGCGGTATGTTGTTGTGCAGGAATTGCAACAATGTAACCTCATACGCTCCTAGTAAGATACTCTTGCTCCTTGGCATCTTGAAATTAAACTGTTTGTTTTGTTCGTTTTCGATCCATAAAAGAAAACTTGTTGTAGGCCTGATGAACTGTCTTCTAGTAGCATTTTCAACTTTTAAGTACAAGTGATACTTTATCCCATATCGTTTATAGCCTGAATTACATAGAGCATATTTTTTCATTGATTTATACCAAACGGAGGGGTATTTCATTAAAACATACTAAAGTTTTTCATAAGTGCCTTCTAACAGGACTAATTCACATAACATATTTAAGAAATAAACAGAATTGTTCAGGAGGCGCACAGTGTATCATTTCCATATTCTAGAAAAGATTAATTACATTATTTTATGTCGCCAAATTTCAAAACAACGTCAAGAATGTTTTTAGAAATGCCTGATGAAGATGAAACAATAACAACTAAAAAATTTAAATCAAAGTGTATGGCGGGGCGGGGTTTGATTTGGAAAATTACTGAGGGCAATAATATTTAAACTTGTATATTTGAAACTGAATCTCAATGTTTAATTTGTCGGTGTTATGTGATTTATGCAACAATTGCTAAAATATCATTTTGGTCTTATTTTTTTAGGTATGGTCTTTTCAATGAATACACGTTTTTGGGAATTTAGTAAACTAGGACTGAGTATTTCAGTTAAAGTAAAACGATGTTGACTTAGACTTATTTTTAGCAAACTATTATTTTTATTAGACCCGAAAACTCGTTATCCGCCACTATTCGATAAAGTTTGTATCTCAGTTTATTTGCCACTCCTCTTAGACTTGAAACAACAAAATTTTAGCTGCTGGAAAGTGCAGGTTTTGATGAAATTTTCTTTTTTCTGGCCTACTGGGAATTTCATTTTCTTCGAGTAATTCATTTGCATTTTATCTCGGTCGAGACAAATTCTTGTATTTTTGCTTTGAATAGAAGAAGCCTGATTCATTTCCAATTTATCCCATTTTTGTAAATAGAGCAAGAAATATTGAACTTATAACGGA
>NW_023458555.1:36838926-36845109 GCF_013731165.1 Rhagoletis pomonella | reverse complement strand
CTCTCTCATTTTTGTCCGATATGGACGGGTATAAAAATATGAAAATTTAGGACCGGAATTTTTCATAAATTGTATACAATTGTATACCTACTAATTCATAAAAAATTACGTAGCTTTAAAAAGATTTATAAAGTGGCATTTAAAAAAATTCAAATTATTAAGCATTTAAAGTGTTTATTCTTTATGGCTTAAAAACAAAATCCAGACAGGAGAATGGTCGAAATCTGTGGGACTATAGGTAGCTTTTTTTGACATGAAGTGATTTGTTTTCCCAGTGGCGGCGTGGGGTATGTTGTTGTGCAGGCATTGCAACAATGTAACCTCATACGCTCCTAGTAAGATACTCTTGCTCCTTGGCATCTTGAAATTAAACTGTTTGTTTTGTTCGTTTTCGATCCATATAAAAAACTTGTTGTAGGCCCGGTGAACTGTCTTCTAGTAGCATTTTCAACTTTTAAGTACAAGGGATACTTTATCCCATATCGTTTATAGCCTGAATTACATAGAGCATATTTTTTCATTGATTTATACCAAACGGAGGGGTATTTCATTAAAACATTCTAAAGTTTTTCAGAAGTGCCTTCGAACAGTCACTTACTTAGGACTAATTCACATATCACAATTAAGAAATAAACAGAATTGTTCAGGAGGCGGGCTGAATGTTTGCAATTTAGGTACTTTCAAATGAAAAGTGAGACACTGTCAGCGAAGTTTGCGGGAAATGCATGAGGACGGGAACAAGGGGGCCCCTAAAACACATCCTATGTCTTTGTCATGCCGTATATCAAAAATTCGATTGTAATATTTTGGAGCTCCAGAGTGTAATAAGCTTGAAGACGTGACAACATTTGAGCTTCAAGAAATTTTGAAATTTTCAAAAAGTGTTATCGTCCTTAATGATGTCTACTTCGAATGTACTTAACGTAAACTTCTATCTCCATCTGCCACCACTAGGGACCTATTGGTCATTGTGGAGTGGTCAGCCAGCCAAAATAACCCAACCTACCCTACTTTATGACACGAAAATGTGTTTTCGACATTTTACGAAAAGTTCCAGTGAACTCGATGAAGCAGTTAGATGAGGAGATGTGGTGATCTCCGAAATAGCAGCTGCAACTTCTACCACGAATAAATTAATTTTGTTTATCCACAAAATTTTTTAAAATTAAAAACGGCCTCAAGCTCATTAAAATTGTTGAATTCTATGAAAAAAAAATTAAAATTTTATAGGCAGAACGATTTTAAAAACGCTATTTCCAGTGATCAGAGGAACTTCTAATATAGTTGGTTGAGATGCTCACCGTAACTATTGGATGGTCATTTGACAAGGCTGCGGATCACTCACGTATACTAGAGTGCCAGTTACTGTCGAAATTCGACAGTTTTTCTAGTTTTTAGGAGCCTTAACTTAACACGTAGCAAAACTTATACGGTACAAAATTAACTTACCGGAACATCTTCTGCTTTGGAACTAAAACGAAACTAAAATTTTTTTATCTTAGAAGGTCTTTGGACTTCAGCAGAACTTAGAATTGACCCGATACATTCCATTTTATCGATAAATTTCGATGATTTGATACATATTGATAGTTCGATGAATTTCAAGAACACTAAAATTCGATAACTCAACAAAATTCGTTAACTCGACCAATTTCGATAACTGTAAAATTCGATGGCTCGATAAATTTAGATAACTCAAAAATGTAAAAACTTTGGATACCTTTATAAATTTTTACTTTTGACATCTCCACATTTTTCGAAAACTATCTAAACATTTTGATAACACGTTACACTCTGTTAAGATGATTAAATTAGATAAGCAGTGATAAATCGATAAGCTTACCTAACCTTGAAACTTCGATAAATCGATATATTTTGAAAGTTCCATAAACTTCGCTTCGTTGAACCAACCAATTTCAGTAGAGCACTAATTATCGATAACTCTGTAAGTTGAAAGAACTTCATGCATTACGACATCTCGATATATTTCGTTAAGTCTATAAATAATGATAATTCAATAAATATCGATAACTTGATACATTTCTTTAACTTGACAAATTTCGTCAATCCCACACGTTTTTATAGCTCGACAAATATCCGTAAATTTGGACAACTAAATTTCTGTCTCTATAATTTTCGACAACTCAGTAAACATTGATCAGTTTGAATAATTCGATGCGTTGCGATAACTTAATAAGCATGGATAAATTTCGATAAGTATAAACTTGGAGGATTTGATAAATTTCAGTAACCTTTATGGCTGATTTTATTTCGATTCCTATCGGAAAATTTCTACTCTGTTAACCTAATTCTTATGTATTTCTCATTGTCTCCATTTTCGCCTTTATCTCCATTTTCGTCTTTATCTTCACTTTTGCCTTTTTTTGTCTTCATCGTTATCACTTGTTTCTTTATCTTCATATTTATCTTTATTTCAAAGTTTAATTTCAAATACGAAGTAAAACAAAATGCCAAACAGCTTAAATTGAACAGGTTGCAAAAACAACCATACACAAATATGGAAATTTTTTAACGACGATTTTCAACCAATTTCGAAACTATAAAAACTCTCCTCATCTACAGAAAATAACCTTTCCAACGGTGTTTTTGGTCTTGAAATCGGTAACTTTACCTTGGTCTTCATCTTTGTTTTTATCTTTCACATCTTTGCTTATATCCTTTTCTTTTTCTATTCACGTAGATGAGATGAGGTGCGATGACGTGATAAGATGTGACGTGATTTTATGTGATGTTATAGGATGTCATGTCATGTGTTGTCATATCCTCTGATGTCATGCCATATGATGTCATACCATATGATGTCATATCATGTGATGTCAAGTCATGTGATGTCATGCCATATAATGTGATGTCATATCATGTAATGTCATGTCACGTGATATCGTGTGATGTGATATCATATTGTATCATGTGATGTCTCTTCATATCATGTGATAAAATGTGATGTGATGTCATGTAATGTGATCACACTCCATGTTCCGATTAGTATATCGATAACCCTGTTGATAACTGTGTCGATAAAAATACCGATAACAATATAGAATACTACAATGATTGTAAAATCGATTAATTCATCGATAAATATAACAATCATCAGTATCGATTATTGTACATATCGTTAACAATATAAATGACTAAATCGATAACAAAATCAATTATTTAATCGATTATTATACGGATAACAATATCCATTATTGTATCGATAACAATATTGATTATTATATCGCTTACAATAGCGGTTATTTCATCAATAACAGTATCAATAACAATATCGATTATTTTATCGATAGCAATATCGATTATAATATCGATAAGAATATCGAGTTTTATATAGATAACAATATCGATCTTCATCCTCATCCTTTTCTTCATATTTATCTTTATTTTTGCATACTCCTCTTCACCTTTACCTTAAAGTGTTTAAATTTACTTTGATCTTCGTTTTTGCCTGTACCTCTAGGCATCTTTGTTTTTGTTTTTATTCTCAAACCGCTAAACCGCTGAGGACTATTTCCATGTGCATTATTCCCCTTGAATTTGACAATTTACTCCCAACCAACCAAGTGCCGCTAAAGAAGTTTCACTTCATAAATTCAAGAAATGTTCTTACCCTTTTAGTTACCCTAATTCTTATGTATCTGTCATTGTTTCCATTTTCGTCTTTATCTTCACTTTTGCCTTCTTTTTTTTTACTTGGTCGTTATCATTTATTTCTTCGTCTTCATATTTATCTTTATTTCAAAGCTTAATTTCAAATGTGTAGTGAAACAACAGGCGAAACATGTCAAATTGAACATATTGCAGCAACATGTATACACAATTCGAAAATGTTTAAACGACGGTTTTGGCCGTAATTTTCAACCAATTGTGAAACCATAAAAACTCTGTTCATCTACGGAAAAATGCGTTTCCAGCGGTGTTCTTGGTTTTATCCTAAGGTCTTATTTTTGTAAAAACTTCAGATAGGTCTTACTGAATATGAGGTCTCGAATCGTTACCTTAATGTAGAAAGACCCCCTTATAACATTTTTGTTTCTTTAAAAAATAGTAATAAAGCTTTATTAAAACTAAAGTGCTTAGGGAGCGATTCCTTTATTACTCTCATTTTTTATAAACAAAGAAATACATTTTTTAAGTAGTAGTTGTTTAAAAATTCGATTAAGTCTTTAGTGAAAATGTACCACCGTTTTGCCAAGCTGATTTTCGAAAGAAAATGAGTTAAAGCCTTTATATCAGGGACGAAGAACGCGTTAAAACCCAACCTGAAATGTGAACAAAACCGGAAGAAGAAAACCCTGTTGAACGTTCCCAAAGAGAAAAGTGCGAACATACATACATTCGGGAACATTTCTAAAAGAACAAAAGTCTGCGGAACGTTTTGGCAATGAGCAAAACCGGAACAAAAGTCTAAAGAACTTCTTCTCGAAGACTAATTTGAGAATTAAAGTCTTAAGAACTTTCTGACAGAGAACGAAACAGGAACAAATCTTGTCTGAACTATTCGTGAAGAATGGAGGCGATAACATTTTTGCTAATAGCGCTCCGTTAGTTTGAAATGTTTGAATATTGAAATTAATCGAAAATAACTGAAAAATAATTGTGCAAAGTAAGTCAACGAAAGACATAAGACAAGAACTTTTTTCTTTTTTTTTTGCACAGTAAATGAAAAATTGTTCCATAAATGGACAGCACACCCTAATGATTAAAGATAAATTATCTGAAAGTTGAATTGAGCCGCTTCCCTCTGGCTTAGAATTAACAATCGTGGTTTTCATAAAAACGATTTTTCATCCCGACACGCAAACCGTTTGTTCTCGTTTTGTTCTCTAGCAGAACGTTCTTCCGGCTCTCGATACTTTCGTTCTTATTTTGTTCTCATTGGAAACGTTCCCGAAATTTTCGTTCTCATTCTGTTGTTCTTGAGAACGTTCTCGAGAGTTTTCTTCTCATTTTGTTCCCGTTCAAACGGCTCTGAATACTTTTGTACCCGTTCGGGTCTTTTGTGCGAAAACTGGAACGCATTCTCGGTCCGTGCTATCTACATTAAGGTAACGATATTTACATACGCATATGCATTCCCTCAGCGTTCAGTTCATTGAGTTTTCGTGCAATTGTATTAAAGATAATTGAACTTTCCAGCTAAATAACGCTGTGATCCATACGGTCCGAACAACAGAAGTGTTCTCCGAGGAAAGAGAAAGTCCACTTGTGGTGTGTCTATCTTTGAGTTTGAACAGAAGTTTCGCTGAAGATCTGTGAAGTTTAGTTTACTTCACTAAAAGTCTTTTTTTTCTTGTTCAAGAGAGTTATGTATACTTAAAAGAAAAAAAATAGGCATAGCTCTACGAAAACATTCAGTAATGCTGGATTTCCACTAGGCATTAAATGGCATAAATTTTAATGACAAACTTGGGCATTAAAAAATATTATTGTCATTACTTTAAAAAAATAGTAATTAAATTCATTTCCACATGGCATTTTTTAAATGCCTCCAATTTTTTGTCATTTCAGTGCCTAGTGGAAATTCGGCATAAGATTTATAAAGTAAAAACAAAACATTTTCATAACTGCATTTAACTTCTTTAATGCTAGTATTTAGCGTCACTTTAAATATATACCACCTAAACAGAGTTCGTATTTAACAGCTGGCTGACATTTAATTGGCTAATCTTAGTTTAATCCAGCTAGCTCGTGCATTTAACCTAAGTTCAAATCACAGCCAGATTTAATCGTGTACTGAAAAACTAACCCTTATTGTCTAACAAAAATTAGTTATTTGTGGAACACATTGATGTAGGGATTGGCTAATTGATTACTGATGCGTCATTTGTTGAAGGTTAGCTTATTTTTCATGGGAGTAACCTCAGGCAGGTACCGGCATTCATTTTTTCTGATTGTCGAATCTGTAAACTAATTAAAAAATAAGGCAATATTTATATGTAGCTATACCTACATATATGCATGTATGTAGTGGAAAGTTTTACAGAACGAGCGCCCTTTGTGTTGTTTACAGTTATTTCAAAGTTTAAAGCAGGCAAAGAAATGAATATGTACATATTTATAAAAAAGATTATCGTTGGATTATTGTTTACAACTTTTCACGTGAATTAATAAGACTACAACAGTGCATCGATTAATTTAATTGAACTTTTCGTGAACGAA
>NW_023458555.1:36815500-36838826 GCF_013731165.1 Rhagoletis pomonella | reverse complement strand
TTATAATGAATTAAATAGTATAGATAAGCATTCAAATAAAATTTTGTAGGCATGTACACATCCTGAAAAAATATTTTCAAATTGTAAACCGGCGAAGTGCATAATAATAAAATATTTAAATTACACATGAATTATTTGTAAGTTTTTTTTCAGTTTATGTAATTTTATGAAAAATGCAAAGATTTTAAAATCTTTCAACTGAGATTTATTTCATTAAAATTTACAACTCTTTATTGCTAAAAATTATCGGAAATTTGGGATTAACTGAAATTTTTTTAAAATTAAAATTTTGCTAAATATCATTCGTTCAGAGTTGTGCCGTTTTTGATATTTACGTATGTTTGTATGTATATTTAAATAATTTTCTTTCAACTAGGTAGTTTGTTAATAAATCTATAAAAATCTCATTTAGTGTTATCAATACTTTGTACAATACTTCAATTACAGAATTTACATATACAAATACTTCAATAAAGAAATATATATAAATAAATAGTGTTTAAATATTTGGTAAAACTAAAATGTAAATGTTCAAACCCAAGTTTTTTTAACACCCTTTCGCTTCATATTTCAAATAACTTGCGTAAAGCTAATCAAATTCGACTTTTTAAACAGGTGGTATCCCTCTTCAAAAGCAGTTTCGCGCTAGGATATTCTTAAATATTCTTCCTCTAACATTGCGATACATATTTTAATTAACTGATGAATTAAGTTGAATTTTATTGTTTAAACATGTTGCAACCACGCTAAATATAGTTCAGAAACAAGGATTTCTCAAACCCATTCGATTGATATCCATATTTTAATAATTCATTTATATAATAATTTTAAATTAAGTTTTAGGGAGGTGGCAACCCTCTTCCAACACCTCAGAAATATTCATAATGTTTAAACAAAAGGCTTCTTAACACTCTTTCGTTTGATATCCATATTTTGACATTTTATATAACTTTTGAATAAGTTAACCGAATTCGACATTTCAAGCAGGTGGCAACCCACTTCAAAATATTTTCTGAGCCCCCTTTCGTTTGGCACCCATATGTCGAATAATTTTCTTCCAAATTAATTTCTTTAATTAAAATTTAATTAGATTTTTGAAACAGGTGGCAACCCTCCTAAAGTCAAGTTAAGAAAGAAATATTTTTTTTAAAACCCTTTCCATTGATACCCACTTTGTAATATTTGATTTTTTTCAAAATATAATTTCTTGAAACGTGGCAACTTTTTTCAAAAAAGTAAAACCTGATTGTATATCTGCAGTCCAAGCCTTTTAATTTGACACCTAGGCCCCTATTATGAGTTGCATTCGATTTTCGACTGTGGTCGAAAGTGCTGAGCGAACGAATTTTCATTTGGTATTATGGCGCTCATTCGATGAAGAATAGCGCTATTGTGAATTTCGCTCGTTTAGGTTGTTCACAATAGTATATTTTTCACCGCTGAGAAGCTTTGTTTACAAATCGAGCAAACTAAATATTGTGCTTATACATATTTATGTAAATTTGTTCTAATTAAAATGAAGTAAAAAAGAAAGCAAGTTTATAAAAACGTGGTAAAATGAGTACAACGAGTTCTGGTTCAAAGATTCGTCAGAGGATGAGAGCTAAGTAAACTGGCCAGGAGCAGCAAATGTTTAACGAGAGTTTAAGTTTATTAGTCTTTCGAATATATTTTGATATAAAATATATTTAAGAAATTTGTCTACAGATTCATTAAAAAGTTCCGACCATCTAAAGAAGCGTTTGTGAGCCAAATCTATTTAAAATATTTTAAAACTATCAACAGCGCTACGATTTTGTTCTCAGAGATCGCGCCAACAGAGTATTGGGATTTTCTTTCACAAGTAAAACCAGCCTTTCGAGCTTGTGTTTAGTATTCACGATGTTAGAACTGCATGAAATTAATAAAAATTGTTTAAAATTAGTGTCTAGCCGCCAAAATGTAAGAAAACATATACAAAATCATACATTTTTAACAATTTTCTAACACTTCGCTACACCATCGAAAGTAAAATTCTGTTCGACAGAAAATTCGATACTCAACGAAAATTTCGACACGCTTGCATAGCTCATAATACGAATTTCACTTTCGATCTTCGATCTTCGATAGCCAGCGAAGATCGAAAATCGAATGCAGCTCATAATAAGGGCCCTAATTTAGGAAAATCGAACGAACGGTGCAGATCTTTTATGCTGCACAAAAAATGCCTTCGAAAATTTTTATTTCAAAATCATTAATTAATAAACGTTATTTTGTAATTTTTTTTTTTTAGATCATTTTTAACCGTCATTTTATGATTTTTATTTTATCGATTAAAAATAATCGTTTTTCAATGATTTTTATTTTTTCGAAAAAATAAAAATATTTTGTCAGAGTCTCTGCGCCTCTCGAAAAAAAGCACGCCTACGGCCCTGGGTACATATCGCACACCGTCTTCAAAATAAAATAAAAATTTGTCATTTTTGAGATTACAGTGAAACCTCTCCTAACGGACATCTCTATTAGACGGACATCTCCTTTGGACGGACATTTTTTCCTGTACCAAGTTTTAAGTATAATTTTAGGAACAAATTACTCTCTCTTAAACGGACACTCTCTTGGCCGGACGCGGACAGTTTGCATAAAATTGACACAAAAAACTCTATTGAGCGGACGCGAACCTCTTATCAACGGACATTAAGATTTCTTTTCATAACAAATCAAACAAAAACCCCCGTTGAGCGGACGCGAACTCCTCATAGGCGGACTACTAAATGGAAAAAGGGGACTTCCCGCATAAAATGTGATTGTTATGCACACATTTAGTTTGGTTTGCGCAGTGGTTTAGGTTCGTTATTTGAATTACCAGAAACCCTTGGAGAATCCAATTCCAATTCTGATGAATTTATAACAATAGATAATAATAAATGCATGGACCGAAAATTTAGATTTCTGGTTGGATTTTGTTACTGATAAAAACATGAAAACTATTGATGAAAAAGGTACTGACACTGAAAAAAATTAGAAATAAAACTTACGTCAATCGACAATTTCCCAGTTTTTTATGTAATGAATCTATGGTTGTATGTAGTTTATGGACTGAAATGTAATATTTATTTTTATTTTGTTATTACTTAATATGTACTTACGCATATAAATGAAATATGCACTTTTGAAAAAATACCTGCACATTTTTGTTCAAATGAGAAAAAAGTGACTATTCAATTAATTAAAACATTAAAAAGTTCTAAAATAAGCTTCCCTCCAATTGAGCGGACACCTCTCTTGGGCGGACAAAAAATGACTGACGGTGAGTGTCCGCCCAAGGGAGGTTTCACTGTATATGCTAAAAATGTACACAGAGCTTTTATTTACCTTTCAGCAAAAGCTGGAATAAATTTTCGTTATAATTTGTTAAAAAAACCTAAGGTCATAACTCCCACTATAAATTACCGGATATCGAATAATAAAACCATCCCATTATTTTTAAAATTGTTCGGTTATTTGATACACCCTCTATTAGCTAAGACATAAACCATGCTCTCAGTCCCAGAGTTAGAAGCCAAGGAACAGTTAAGCGCTCCTAGTATTATCAACCATCTAAAGGGTGCGTCATATAAACAATTTGTTTGTGGTTTGGTTCTTTGCTTCGTTTGAGAAAATTGACTCTCTGCTTCCACAGGGTAACAGGGTATGAAGCTTATTTCAACGTCAAAAAAACCACTTTACGAGGATGGTAAGAAATAGATATGTATACATAAATTCTCACTATTTTCACTTTTTTAATTCGACTAGTTAAGTAATTTGTTGTTTAAATTGCTTGCACTTCCACTAGCAAATTTTCATATAAAAAGTGCAGCTATCACTTGTAATTGCACAAATGCACGATCTTTTCAACGTTCACGTGTGATTTGTGCACATTAAATGTATTTTACTTAATTTTTTTATCAATATAAAACGCGTTTAACCATTTCACTACTTTTCTTCAACAAAGTACCAAAGTTGTTGATCAACCCGGCTACAATCCGAGTTATAAGGTAATGGCGTATTATTATTATCAAAATGACCAATTCTTTAAATTTTTATCCGAAATTGCTTCGAAACATACAGATTCAAGGGCAAATTCACCATCGAGCGGGTGCTTTGTTACCACCACCAAACGAACATCATAAATTCCTTCGGATCTATTATTTCGTTGGTGATTCGGCAATTGAACTAAATCAGCGTTGTGTAATTTTAACTGCGACTAAACGTGAAATGATCGAACAATTGAAACATCTTCAAGATTTTGACAGTCATTTGTTGAGATGTCGCCGATTGTTTCAACAGTACTGGGTCGACATGTACGTCAAGGTCGAAACGGAGGGTCTTAATTTCACTCGTTTCAATCAGTTGAAGTTACGATCAGACGAGTACATCCACTTGCGGGACGCTATCGCTACTGAAGGCGAAATGGCCCGAAATTACGAATCTTTTGCTAACAGGACAAACATCCAGCGTTCGGCATGATATCACTGCACGAGTATTCAAACAAAAGATCAGAGTACTCATGGATTACATCGTTAAGCAGAAGGTTTTTAGCGTACTCCGTTGTTGGATGTACTCGGTTGAATGGCAGAAGCCACAGGTTTACCACATGCACACATTCTGCTTTGGATTTTCGACAAGATCCGTCCAGATCACATTGATTCAATCATTTCTGCCGAAATACCAGATCCAGAAACTGATCCGAAGCTGCATTCCATTGTGACAACGAACATGATACATGACCCTTGCGGAGTCCACAACCCAGACTCACCGTGCATGGAAAACGGAAATTGCACAAAGCGTTTTCCCCGTCCGTTGGGGGCTGACACAATCAGTGGAATCGACGGATATCCATTGTATCCGCGTCGTCTCCAGATGACAACGGCAGATCAATCTTGATGAAAGAGAAAAGGAAACGATGTCGTCGTCGATAACCGCTGGAACTTTCCATACTGTCCACTTTTGTCAAAAACCTTCTCAATCCACTGCAATGTTGAGTACTGCAACTCCATCAAATCTATCAAATACGTTTGCGAATATGTGAACAAAGGGAGCGTCATGGCGGTGTTTGGCATTGCCGATCCGAATACAAACGAGTGACGGTGACGAAATTTAAACTTGGACGTCACGTGAGTTGTAACGAGGCAATTTGGCGGCTGTTTTCATTTCCGATTCATGAACGTCACCCGACTGTCGTACATTTGGCTGGTCATTTGGAGAACGGCCAGCGTGTCTACTTTACGGACGCAAATGCAGCGCAAAGAGCAAAACGACCACCAGCGACAACATTGCCAAACTCTAGTCTTTACTCTATTCGGAAATGCCACATGGAACGCAGCCTCGAAGAAGTTTCAAAGCCTGAAGAAAGGTTATTCTGTTGCTGGCTTCGCTGATGTATATTTGACTGATGCCCTCGGACGAATATACACAGTTCATCCACGCCAAGACAAATGCTTCCAGCTTCGCTTGCTTTTGGTAAACATTAGAGGCCCTACATCGTTCGATTCCCTGCGTACTGTGGATGGTGTGCTGTGTGCCACTTTTCGGGAGGCTTTCCAACCTTTGAATTTGCTCGAAAACGATACACATTGGGACTCAACGCTCGCCGATGCAACTGCTTCTGCGCCAGCGAATCAAATTCGTACATTCTTTGCGATCATCATAGCTACATGTCATCCGTCGAACCCGACTGCACAAATACAAGGACGAGATGGCTGACGACATTTTGCACAGAGTTCGTACGACAACTTCGAATTTCGATCTCGAAATTAACGACGAGATGCGCAACGAAGCGTTAGTTCTGATCGAAGACATCTGCGTGCTCATGTGCGGCAGTCTGCTGTCGACATTGGGAATGCCAGCGCCAAATCGTTCGCTGCACGATGCATTCAATCGCGAATTGCAACGGCAGCAAGATTATGATCAAGATGAGCTGGCCGAAAGAGTGCGAACAAATGTGACGCTGTTGAATGCCGAGAAGAAGAACGTGAAAGTTGTTGACGATGGAACGGGAGGCATTTACTTTCTCGATGCTCCCGGTGGACCAGGCAAGACATTTCTCATTTCGTTGATTCTGGCAACACTTCGGTCAAGATCTCAAATTGCGTTGGCTGTTGCATCCTCTGGGTTGGAAGGCGGTCGAACAGCACATTCTGCTTTTAAGCTGCCGATGAATGTCCTCACGGTTGATCAGCCAACGTCTACATTGACCAAGAACTCGGCGATAGCGAAATTGATGCGAGAATGCAAAATCATTATTTGGGATGAATGCACGATGGTGCATAAACGAGCTTTGGAAGGAGTTGACCGAACAATGAAGAATTTAAGAGGGGATTCGAGACGATTTGGTCGGGCTATGATATTGCCCTCCGGAGATTTTCGTCAAACGCTTCCCGTCATCCCGAAATCCACTGCTGCCGATGAACTTAATGCATGCTTGAAATCGTCGTCTCAAGGCCAATCGTTGGAAGTCTGTGGGATTAATCTCGAATTTCCCTGTTTTTCGCACGGTCAGCTGTACGTTGCCTGTTCGCGTGTTGGCAAACCGTCTTCGTTGTTTGTTTTTGCGCCGGAAAACCAATCGAAGAACATTGTCTACCATAACGCTCTCTACTGATTTCGATTGCACTCAAATAAATCACATTGAAATTTGAAATATCTGTGTTTTATTATCATCCTGGAGTTTATCTGAAGGTGTTAAATTGAGGCGAGACGAAGTTTGCCGGGTCCGCTAGTATGTATATATAAATTATGGAAATTTTTTTTAATACAATTTTTTTTCTTAAAAAAACTATATTAAAAGATGTGCACAAGATAAGAAAGAGCACAAAAACATCTTTAATTAAATATATGATTCATAATGAAAAGTAAGTGCGCCTGGGCCACACTGGAGGAGTGAAACTTACGTTACACACATATCTATTTTGTCTCATAACCAATATACATACATACATAAATATGTACATCAGTGATCGGACTTCTGCCACATTGTGGTAGATCTGCCACTTTTTTGAGCATCTACCACATCTACCACACAAGGTCTGAAATCTACCAAATATTCGCATTTTTGAGCAGTTTTATTTTTGATCGACATAATTTTCTTAAGTTTAAGAGCAAAAATTGTCCAACACTAAACACTAACAACAGGCCGAATGGGAATAAAATGAACTGCAAAATATTGAATTTTCTCAATATTCAATTTTTCGACAGGAAACGTGGTTTTATTGTGTTAAATTGCAAAATATATGAATTATAAAAATAATTAATAGCGAAAATGTTAAGAAACGGTGATTTTTGTGAAAGTATTAGCAAATTTCTTTGCATCTAAAGTTTCTAAAGCGTTGTTTACTTTTACTTGAGAATTGTAAAAATCGGCAAATCCCAAGTAGCGGTTTCTGGAACATGCCACATTTTCTCAATATTCAATTTTTCGACAGGAAACGTGGTTTTATTGTGTTAAATTGCAAATTATATGATTTATAAAAATAACTAATAGCGAAAATGTTAAAAAACGGCGATCTTTGTGAAAGTATTAGCAAATTTTTTTGCATCTAAAATCGGCAAATCCCAAGTAGCGGTTTCTGGAACGTGCCACATTTGTTCGCTACATCGTGATGTGATAAAAAGAAAAACTGGCAGCACTCCGCAAGGTTGCAGAAATCTTTCAAAATATGTTCGAAAAATATCCTGAAATGGTAGGAACTGCTTTACTCGTTCAAGGAAAAAATTTGCCAAAACTCAACGCAATTTTTAGCAACTTCAATTTTGCACTTTGTTACACTAAAACTAATATATTTTCTAGATTATAATTAAAATGTTTGCAATTTATGTGAAACCTTGCAGAATTTTTTTAATTTCTGTACAAAGTTTGATCCAAAAGCTAAGACCTGCCATATATTTTGAAATCTACCACATTTCTTCCAGATTCTACCACACAATTTTTTTTTGCCAGTCCGATCACTGGTTATGGATGGCAATGACAACCGTTATGAAGATGGTAATGGAAAAGATAATAATAATGGCAATGGTAATGCTAACGGTAATTATAAAATTACTAATTTCATAACGTGAGTTCATGCTTTTTCTCAAATTTTAAATCCCGTGCAAGCATTTGCAGCGAATTTGTTTAACCTAAACTACTCAAATTCATAGTGCGTATGCATGTAGTACTTTGTAAAAAAAAATTGTAGAGCTCTATTTATTTCCGTTTTATGTTTACCAATCTCATGCACACAATGTTCTAAATAAAACAGTGAAGACCAGTGAATTAAATTCACCAACGTTGCACTGCTCTACCCATCATTGAATGGGAATAATATAAATATACATAAATACATAGTTAGATACCCATACATATGAACACACGTCTCCATATTTCAAATTCTGTAGTTTTTTTTGGCTTCTATTTACTGTATAATATTTACGCAATCAACAAACGTTTTCTTTGATAAGATAAGAGCCATATTCAGTTTTATTGAGTTCTGCTTGTTTTTGTTTATTTTTCTGTTGGCACAATAGTTTTATTAAGGTGCATTTGGTTGAGCGAAAAATTGGGAAACCGCATAACTACAACAACACAGAGTACAATATTAATTGGAAAATCATATAAGCACGTTTGTCCATACTTGCATACATATGTATATATGTATATACATCAGGCCTATGACCTTTTTCGAAAATTAAATTTATCTACGAGGAGAGAATGAGGCATGATGAAAACACAACAAAAAAAAAACGCTTTTGTCAAAATTTGGTAAAAAACGTTCCCGAGAAAAATAAATTTTTTTTTATGACTGCGATGTATGTATATGGGTCCATTCCTTGCAAAATTTATGCCTCAATAATTTTTTTGGGTGAAATATTTTACCTTTATATTCCTTATCGAAAAAAGAAGACACTTATTTTTTATTTCATCATAATATTCGATAATCTCGAAAAAAATCCGAAATTTTGAACTCACAGATTTAAAACAATAAGTTTTTGCAATAAAAAATGCATTTTTAATATTTTTTAATGATGCTTTTTAATTATACACCGGTTGATTTTTGTTTTTTTGCAATCCAAACAGTTGTAAATTTTTATGGAAAGGCATGAAAAACTCGTAATTTCTACAGCTTTGGTTTTTCCACTATCAAATTTTTACAGTGTACTCCATAAAATCAATATATAATTAATAAAAAAATTATAAAAAATATAATAAAATGCAATTTTTTAATACAAAAAATTATCTAATTATTAAATCTATCTCACACTCTAATGGAAAGCCAAGATAACTACACATTTTGATTACTGAACTGATGTTCTCTGAAAAATAGCTAATTAATTGCAAAAAATTGGAAACAGATGCTTCTTTGTGAGTTTAAGCCGCCGGATTTTTTTTTTCGAGATTATCGAATATCACGATGAAATAAAAAATTGGTGGTTTTTTCTATAAAAAATATAAAAAAAGTTCACATAAAAAAAAACTATTGAGGTGTAAACTTTGCATGGAATGACGCATCTACATTTATGCTTTTTCAGTACTTAATATGAAAATTGTATAAAAAAGAATACGTGTACTTACAAAGACGGAAAATTCCAATTAAAGAAAATAAAAATTTTAGGCACCTGTTTTTTGAAAAGCCGAATTCATGCTCTGATTTTTTTCACATTTGGCATGTTTAGTTGAAACGTAGTAAGACATGGATTTGCAAAAAATTTAACCGCTGGTGGCGCTGATGTCAAAATAAAAGGTACGTTCGATATAAAATGCATGTTTTCTTTCCGATAAAAATTCTTTCAAGCAAAATATTAACAAATTCTTTTCAATGGAAATTTTAGTAACGTAACGCCAGGTAACGTCACGACAGATTATTCAGCTGATTAAAGATAAAGCGGAAAAAATTCCAAAACTTGGTAAATTAACTTTAAACATTTCCAATATTACTACAAATATAATAATATATATAAATATTCTAACCCGATTCGCAAGGTTTTGCAATTTTGTAATCAAAGTCAAAACCTACTTCTGGTTTTAGGAACGTCACGCCAGCGAATATGTTTACTAATATCTTTAATTCGATTGATTTTTTTTTAACTAAATAAGGGGCCATTTAATTTCTACGCAAACATTTACATTCTGTCGTACGAGTGTCACGTAACGCCAGATTGGAAATACCCATATATATGTAGGTACATATAGTCACCTAAGGCGAAGATCGACCTATCTCGGCAACCAGTTGGAAAACGCCCTATCTCAGAGAACTTTTCAATAACGCCCTATTTCAGAATTTGGTTAAAGAAGGCCCTATCTGGAACTGATATGAATCTGAACCTGAGCACATTTTCAATGTATTTTCATACAATATATATATGTATATATGTATGTTTTTTTCAGTCCAGTCCTGCGGGAAACTTTTAACCAAATTTTGTAAATTTTTGTTGGTTTTTCATCATTCCTTGTCCTCTCTTCATAAGTATATTTAATTTACGTAAAAAGTCATATGCCTAATGTACCTACATACATACATATGTACACATGTATGTATGAAGATGTTATATGATTGTATATAATTATGTGTGCCTCATTTTATTAAGTCCATGCACAAATAATTTATTTTCCAGGTTAGAGGAACACTTGCGCATGTGTTTGTGTACATGAGAATATAAAAATATGGCAAACAGTCAGCAACATTGTATAAAATGTTCGTACATCATAAAAGCATTAGAATTTAAACAAATATAACATACTTAGGTATTTACGAAGTACATTCATTTGATCAAAATCCGCACATTCGGACAGGTTTATTTGAAAATCATGAGGAAAAACTAGATATTCAAAATTTTAATTCGATTAAAAATTTTTTTTTTTCAAAATGACTACTTTTTAAACCTATACATACATTATGGTGAAACTCTTTTGGTGGACAGCAAACCTCTCTGAACTCAGGGCATCATGCAGACTACCCTTTTATAGAGCCTGTAAAACTATGTTATTCTCGCCTTGAGCACTTTACAAAATAGGACTATGCACTTAGTAAGATATCAAAAAGGCTAAAATGAATAAAAGACAAACTATATGCGAAAGCTTTGGAGGGCGTCAGTGTTAGACAGGCTCATGCCCGGAGTTCTGTCAAATTTGAACACTTAAAGGAAGGCATAGGTAGCAAGGAGTAGATCAAGCTTGACCCGGAGCACATTTTTCATTCAATATTGTTCCAGGAAAAAGGTCCAATTGGGGACGCGATATTTCCGGACCGCCTTTCTGAATAAACACATGGAGAGTAAACGCTCTTAAACCTGCTAAGCTGCAAAAGGCTGTGGAAGTGTCAAGTCGTTGGCTGGCTTCCATCTAAGTGAATTTGAATAACCACGATTTTTAGGAAGTTATTTTATTTTTTTTTATATAATTTTTAATTTTTTGATTGCATAATTTAAAAAGAAAAAAAATTTTTATGAACTTTTTCTTGCCTTTTTTTAATTAAAATTTCTTTTAATTTTTATATTTACTTGTTTTAAAATTTTATTATATATTAATAATATTTATTTAAAATTTTTTTCTTTTTTTTAATAATTTTTTTTAGTCTTATTGTTTGGAAAAGAAGACTAAAGTTTTTTACATTACATTTAATTTTTAGAAAACTCATTGCTAAAGGATAAACAGAATACCGCTAAGACCTCCGCATTAGCAGATCTTGGTCTTTCGAGGGGCATTAAAGTGCTTTCAAGATATTTAGTTACCAGAATAGTCTTACGAAATAATTTTGTTTCTCAACAGAGGCAGACAGTTGCCAGAATTGAACTGTTAATTTTTAGATACTGAATTTGAAACCTGAAGTCTTCTGCAAGAACTTTCGGCTATGACTGCTGGGCAGGTAGTTAGTGGTTTTATCTACTTAATTTCATTTAAATATTATTTTATTTGACTTTATTGTTTTAATTTACTTGATCAAATTTTATTTTTTTTATAGGTTGTCTTAAAACTTTATCAACATATGCTAGTAAAATATACATATATTTTTCTTTACGAAACTTTATCAGCTCTATGCTATCTTTCCGGCTATCTCTCCTGCATTTTCTTCAGCTGTTATTGCCTTCTCCACTCTCACTCTCTCTCTCTCTCTCGGGAATTTAGTTCTTTATCGATCAACAACTGATAATGGAATCAGAAATATGCAAAAAATCTGAGCAACGACCGATTAAGAATCTCAAATAAAAGGAATTGATAACAAGGATGAAACATCAGTGACGTTTATTAGCTGTAGCGCGCAAAGTAGATATGGACAATACGTATGTATCTTATAGATTACAAGCGATTATCGGGGTACAAAGCGGCGTGGGAAATTAAATATACATACTCGTTTCTGAAACAAATTAAAATATGTTAAAACACATATATGGCACTTACACATTTTGATGACTGTTTAGGCCAGTACTGGGCATACCAGGGCTCGAATCGTATCATCCGCTCACGGATCGAAAACGATACGAGAGCAAATTATGTGATACGTTATTAGGCCAATTGGTGATTTCGTGGAAAGAAAATATAAATGAGTTCATAGGGTCTAAAAAAGAAGAGCGCAAAATTTTAGAGTCAGCATATCGGCGCTATTTCTATCTGCCTTTTACTTGTTTAGCTCTAGGAATCTTAATAACAGCCTTCCGTAATTATTACCCGCTAAGGCCCAATCTTCCCTTAACAAAAAATTATTGAAAATTCCAAACGCAAATTTAATTAAAATCACAAAATAACCAAACCATGCGAAATAATGTCGTATTTATATTCATTTCCCTTCAAACAATAACAGTAAATAAAGTTGTATAGATGTCATTGATGCCTTCTTTGTTATTGAAAGTGTTCGAAACTTAGTTTAAAACGGTGATTTTAAGAAGTTTCATGAATATCGTTAAAGCCGTTCAAAAGATATTGTTTAAGACAAATCGGAAGTGTACAGTTCTGATACCAATATCTAGGTGTCTGGGGCTAACATACTTCAAAGTAAGGGTCAAAAGAAGACATTATTGTTGGAGTTAAGTGTTGGCGCAAAATTCTCTTATCCCGGGTAACGATGGTATCTTTTTTCGGATAAAAGTATATTCCGTTTCGCAAAATCTTCTTAAAAATATCATTTTCCACGGTATGAGTGTAGTATTAGTTATTTTTTGAAATAGTTTTTCGGTAAAATAAAATAACTCTAACAAATCCTCTAATAACTAATCCTCGGTTTCACTAATCAATTTTAAAATTTACCAGACTGTCAAAATTTAAAATGACAAACTTTACGACCAAAATGAAGTAATTTTCAATTTTAAAAGTTGATAAATTTAAAATGAATTGTCGCAACCGGACATAAGTGTACCTGTTGTACACCCCGCGACAAAATGATACGGTCTACTAAAATCCATGTGTATGTAAGTCCAAATTTACAAACTTTATACAAAAAGTAGAAAAATGCAACAAAATTACACGACGACAATTTACTAGTATGAAGTGTCTCAAAATAAAATTGATTTTTGCTGTCGGTGTCACACATTTTCTGCCATACAAAGTTACTCTTTTCGAAAATATATTTGTCTGGAAGCAAATGACAACACCGTCGTCAAAAAATTATCAGAAAATAGCGCGAATTCTTAGCCTTTTGAAACTTCCACTTTTTCGTGGTTCCAGAATTTTGCACTTAGAATTTTTCTAAAAATTATGAAAAAAAGTTTGTTGTTGTGAAAATATGTTGAAGTTTCCTACAAAGTTTGAAATGTGCATATACATATATTTTGTTTTAATTAACTAGAACTTAACAAAAAATTAATAAACATTAAACAAACACTGTTGAAGAGTGCCTTACTGATTAACCTATGTTACACACCCCATGTCAAAATAATATACGCACCACAAGTTAAATATAAAAATTTATTTCTTTATAATTTAATTATATTTTAATAAAAATATAATTTATTCTTTAACAAAAACTGTATAAACATTATTTTAAGCTTTCTGCAATATTTAAAAAAATTCAACAAACTCGTGAAAAATTATAAATTTTTTAAATAGATTTTTTAAAAAGATTTTGAGTATGTATGGAGAAAAAAACTTAAAATTTTTAAGAATGTTTTTCGATTTTTTTTTTAATAATGCGCAAAGTTTGAAACTTGGATTTATAAGGTTTGAGGGTCCGGTTTAACCAAACATCAAAAAAATAAAAAATAAAAAATAAAACAAAAAAAGTTTTTTTCTAATAGCGGTCGCCCCTCGTGCTATTGGCGACATCACTGCTGCCTGGTGATCAGGATATGTGGATATGTTTTTTTACTTACAACAACAACATACCCTAGAGAATAATAATTTTTAACCAGACATTCTGATAACCAAGCAGGCATGAAAATCCTATACATATATTTCAATTAAAAACAAACAAAACTAAAAATTAAAAATTTAATTCTTCAAACTTGCAAATATATGGTGCATTTATAATTTTGACACGGGGTGTACAATATACAATTTAATTATTTCAAAGTACATACTTATATTCATAAGACTCTGTTTGCATATCTCTTCCTCCTAATATTTATTTTTGAGTTGCGCATGTTAAAGTTTATTAAATCGCACTCTTGTACATGGAAAATGTACATACAAATGTACGTCATTACGCCCCCATATGTGCCTACATACATACATACATATGCACATATGTAATTAGATATGTACTTGATCTGGCTAGACTACGCTTTTATAGCAGCCATAAATACTTGCTAATATCTTAGTAAATATATTTACAGTGTAACCAGGTGAAGAGTCAATAAAAAAGTAAACCATTGGAATCATATTTTCTTCACCTAATTTACGTATTTATTTATATACATAGATACATACCAGTCAATTTTACATACAAAGTAATTACGCAAATGTATGCACATCAACTAAGGGGAAAGAACATTTATCAAATATGTATGTATGCATGTAATTTCACAGCTTTATAACACCACCTAAGAATTACTAATCGCCATTTAAGTCTGGAAAATGTAATGAATCATATTTGGTAGATACTGCTGCCCCCGCATGCCATTTGCTTTGAGATATGCCTTCGAATGAGTAAATCACAGAAGTACAAGAAAGTAATGTTATGCAAATTTCCTACTAAGCATATCTGAAATATGTATGAACATATGTATGTATGTATGAGTCACACTTTCACAAAGTTTAGTAGCACTACTGCGCTGATTACAGACTTGAGTTTGTATGTAGAACAAGTCATACAATTTGTTTATTGACATTAAACCATAACCAATTTGTTTTTTTTTTTATGTTGGGTTGGCTCAGTGAAAAATTCACGTTTGGTCTTACTTTATCTTTTTTAATACCTTAATGATTTTTTTTTTATTCTTTTCGGAATTTAGTAGTGTTCATGCCGCCGCAGCCGAGTGCTTGGATGTGCCTACTGCCACTCCGGAGGTCCAGGGTTCAATTACTGGCTCCAGCAACACCAACAAAAATTTTCAAAAACCTCCGAGTATACTTCGGGGCCAGAAGTTCTGGTGTAAAAGAGCTTACTCGGAGGTGGAGTAAAAGTGCAGATCTCTCCATTTGTGTCACAAAATCAAGAAGCAGAACAGGAATGGGAGGAGAAGCTCGGCCAAACACGTGGAAAACGTTTAAGCGCCAAACATTTATTTATTGGAATCAAATATGATATACTGTTCATACCCAAATAACCTACGATGTAATTTTAAAACTATTTAGTGGTTGTTTCCCGTAAACTAGAAAAAGTCTTGACAACTTTGCAAAACTCGGAACTTTTATTGAGAGATCAAGATTTTTACTAAATGAAAAAAAACAGTATGTTCGATAAAAAAAAATCCGTTTTATTCGATATTCGAAAAAAAAAATTCAAAACACCGCCTATAGATATGCAAAAAAAGGTGGTAACCGGTTTGGAAAAACCGAGTGAATCATCTTAGTGATTAAGGAGTGAGATATAGTTGGCAAAAACAAAAAAAAATGTAAGTCAGTATTGCAAAAAGGCTGTGTTCATAAGCCTTATTCGGCTGGTGTATGTATAATAAAAAAATATAAACTTTTTGCCCTTTTGTGATAAAAAAAAACAAAGCTTTGAAAAAAATGTACCCTTTTCCAAGGAGGGCTAAGATTTATGAAGTTTCGGGTGAATGCGCAAATCGTTGGCTTAATATAGAAAAAACTTATATCACAGTTTTTTTTTTTTATTAATTTTGGATTGTTAGCTTAATGATACCTTTTGGATAAATGTGGATATTAAATCTATTATGAACAATGTATGTATGTACAATAAATGTTTGTGCATATCTTCAATTTTGATCAGACCGCTGAGTTTGGTTTCTTATTAAAAAAATTAAGTAATCGGCGTTATTTGACAAAATATATGATTCGACCTTGATTTATTTTTTTTAAGATTTTTTCCTAGATCGATTATTTTTATTTTCAAAAATTATTATTTTTTATTTCGATCTGGCATCTCTTCAAAAAATGAACGCGTTTTCTTAGCAGATTCAAACATGCCATCGTATGGGCTAAAAATTTAATTTATGCAAATACGTTGAAATTTTGATGGATATATCGAACTCTAACCGCCAAAAAGACTTAAGTGATATTTTTCTCAAAATTTTCTTTTTGATGTAGAAATGTTTCTAGAACACCTAGATGCATTTCTGTATAAAAAAAAAAAAAAAAAAAAAAATAATTTAAAAAAATTTCGCTTACGTCTTTGTGACGGTTAGGGTTCCATTTGCAGAATTTTTCTAATTTTCGTATGTATAAACTTCAAAATTTTGGCTTACATATCATCAGCTGAGTGGAAGAATGCTCTATCTCAGCTGAGATATGGGCGCTTTTGAACCATTTCCGTTCTTAAGCCGAATTCTGAAACAGGGCTCTTTTCAATTCTCCTAGATTAATTCTGCATTTAAATAAAATTTTGCAAACAAAAAATGTGGCTTACGTTATTTATTTATATATTTGTATAAAAAAATGTACAAAATTAATTTAACTTTAAAAACATGATCAGTTCTCTGAGTCACTGTATGTGATTTTGAATCGAGATTTTATAGCACGAGACAGGTATTAAATACCTACATACCCGCATATAATTTATTAAAGTGAAGTATTCTTACTGCTTTTGTGGTCTGCTTACAGTTTCACTTACCTTCATTTGAGTTTTGAGTAGTGGAATTGCAATAAAATGATTCCGCTGCAACGCCTGCAGCCATTATTTCCGCCATAATTACGCATGAAGGAAATTCCACAACGGCATCATTCGATTTCTTCAACCATTTACAACTCAGTTGCCATACATAACTTCGAAATGCAATAAGACCGTTAGTGTTTTGTGACAGCAATAAACTCTTTCAATTATTGCGCCACTTAAGCAACGTGTCATCAAGCAACGTAGGGTTGAGAAGGGGTGGTTAGCACCACACCCGCTAACCAACCACCCAGCCACAGCTAGCATGGCACGCAAGTATGTACTTGCAGAAGTTACCGTTTGACGCTGTGCTGACAGAAAAAACTGCAGCTTCGTGGGTGTGTGTGTGTGAGTGTATTCAAGTGGCTGCGTGATCTTGGGCGTTGGTTAGGCGCGGTAGGCAGGCATTGTCGCATTGTTGCATTGTCATCGTTAACGAGAGCTGTCGCTTCAACTGCCTGCCATGTCGCAAAGCAAAGGTGGCTCCTGCTATGAAGGTGGCTTTTCACGTGTATGTGCGTATGTGTGTATATGTGTGTGTAAGCTGTCGTTGCGGCAACAGTGGCTACAATATTTCATTTTTATTGCATTTTTTTTCGTGTTGGATTTTTTGTCGCCGTCATTGTTTGCTTCAGCTGTTGTTGTTCGTTATTTTCATGCTGGCGTACTTTGCTTGCTCTTTCCATATATATGGGAGTTTTTGGTATTTTTTTAATTTCATTATTATTTACCTTGCCTTATCGCAACCATCTTTATTTTATATGTATTTCAAAATGGAGTCTACGAACGACGTTTAGCTTTGCGTTTAGCGTAAGCGTCAGCAGTTAGGCAAATGTACTTAGGCAGTTGGTAGACTTGAAATCACTGCTGTTTGCAATCATTTTTCATTACTAAGTAATTTATATCGCTATTTTTCGTTATTTCACATCATTTAATTTTTTGATTTTAGCTGTTTGTTCTTTGTCTATGTCATGCTCACAGCCAATTTCACGAAAGCAATTTAAGTGAAAAATGATCTTAATTTTTGGAATTTTATATGGAAACTGACAGAAATCATTTTCCGTTTAAATTGCTTTTTTTAAGAGCGAGTACACTAGGATGGGTGGCGAAAATAGTTTGAAATTTTGAAAGCTGGAACATTATACAATTTTAACTCTAGCCACGCCCTCATAACAGTTAACACATATTTTCTATAACTTTTCATTATGAACCGATTTCAGATTTTCAGATACCCAGACGCCGAGATTGAAAAATAGAACTATTACTTTTTAACTTTTGTTAGCTTAACAAACAATTCTTTAACCCTGGAAGGTCATGCCTGTTTTGGACATTTTTCCTAAACGTCCGGCCGCTGTTGCTGTGTGGTTAGAGGTGCGTACTACCATTCCATAAGACCTGCGTTCGATCCCTGTTCCGAGCAAAATCTAAATTAGCAAATTTTTTTCTAACGGGGTATCTATCCATTTATATATATTTATATGTACATATGTGAAAGCACAAATGAAATACCGAAAAGGGGATGTGAATATAAATAGTAAAAATTAGTATATCTATTTTTTTCAATAAAACAAAATTTTAGTATGCTAGATAAACACATAATAAAAAAAAATTATTTTATAAAGCTGGCAAATAAAAACGCTTAGCACATACTAGTTAATCAACTAGTATTTTTACTGACTGGTTTGGCTTTTCACTGCAGGGACAGTCTGAATTTATGAGAACGTCAAGTATTTAATCGACGGTTTCGATCTTCGGCCACTCCTGCATTTTCAAGGATAACACTCCATATCACACAATAATATCAATTTATTTAGTTATTTATGTATTTATGTAATGAGGGTATACACGTAAGACTTTAAGTCTTTTATAATACATCTATAGATGGAAATTATAAACTTGAAAGTTTAATTAAAGTTTGATGCAAACTTAACTATAACAATAAATAGTTACAACAACGACTATATATTTGTATAACTAACTTTAAAGTTTGAGGTACATCCAAGCTCACGACGAACACAAAAAATATGAATCATGGATTAAAAGTTATGAAGAACAATGGATGCTTTTTGCCGGCGCCAGATATGCAGTTTTTGTAGCTATTGTATACAATTCTATTGAAGAGAGCTTTCAACTGAAGCGATATAACTAACTTTTTTTGTAAGCAATCGATCCGGTCTAGTGTACATATGTATGTACCTGCATACATAGCTAATTATGAAATGCCTCGTGAAATATATAATTCTAAATAAGCTTTGTTGTTGACAAAAATGGGCACAATTACATACATATATATTTTATAGTCGGCTATAAAGCACTTGCCGCCATTTGATATTTCTGCGCTCACACTAGCACACATTTTTCTATTAGATTTTACTGCCAAGCACATACCTTTGTATGTATGTATATATGAAGATATGACCGCACTCACATTTATTTAGCATTTTTTATTCATTTATAGAGCATTTGCACATCAAGTCGTAAATTTTTCCGTCACAATTCTACGATCACACTTTTTATTTGAAATTTGCTTGCCGTACACAAGAATTTATGAGCAGCTTTAAATGAGAGCGTACAAAAAACACTTATTCACGCATGTATGTACGTATAAACGTAGATACTATTTATTTAGCCAATTTTTGTTTGCTTAATTTTAGCTTTTCATCATGGCGTCTGATTGAAAAAATAAGCACAACGTGATCTTTAGCAACAAACTTCTTAACTTTCAAAAACACACTTCATGCAATTCCTACACTTTCTCAACTAAAACTCCGACTGCATGATATCTGAAATTTTAATGGATATTTCCGAGTTTCTGGCGTTGGTGTTGTGTGTTAAATAAAATTTTCATAGATAGGGAAAGGTAAACCTTGAACAAAAAAAAAAAATGAAAATGAAAATGAAATAATAATCAGCAAGTTAAAGAACACAACGCATGATAATGCTTATAAATAAGATAATATGTTTGATAAAGTTATTTACCACAATTCTGGTCGACTTTTCTCACAAGACGCAATAACACACAACTGCACATAGGAATTACTTACATGCATATGCATGCACATATATACATACATACTTATCTAAAGGGAATATGCATATCTCTATACTCAGCCATATCTAGTATCTACATGTGAAATAAGAAAGTAGATAATGACGCAAAAGTGCAAGTGCAACATTCAGCTGTGTGAGACAACACTCGCTGTTATTGAGAAGCGAGACTAAATTTCATCCCTCCTGTCGTCAGGATGTTGGAAAAATTATCAATTATCTGGTTGTTAAGTTGTAAAGCGGTGTGGTTTGTCCGAATTAACATGGCGTATTTAAAATTACATGTCTTAATATGAATTTGTATTAACATTAGGATACCACACGAAAAAAGGATGTTGCTTCCCCATGAATCTGACTACGTTAGTTAATTGCTTGGCTACAACAGAAACAAGGGACCTCGCGACCTAGAAGATCTTTTTTGTCTGTTTAATAAGTTCCTAAACTTGACGCCCAGTGCCCTGAAACCAGATAAACAATAGACAAAAATAGGAGTTGTTGAAAATTTTTGAAACTTTATTATAGAAAGGCTTACGTCATGGTTATTTCAAAAAAAAAGGAATCGGTTTTATACTAAAAACGCAAATTTTTAAGCAAAAAAAAAACCACCCACTTCAATGTTCATGCAACAAGTAATTTTTAAGCAAAAAACAAAACCGACTTCAATTCTCATATAAAAATTTAAGATCATCAAAATTAGTATGGAACCACCCTTGTGGTACCACCTTTCCGATGAAAAAGGAATTATCGAAATCGGTTAACGTGGTCCATAGTTATCCGGTAACATTCATAAAAAAACTTTTTTCGACGATTCGGTTAAGAAATTGATTGGATATGTATTATGTATCAGTTTCTTAAGTGAGAAGGTCTCTCTTTTTCGCATTTTCTAAGTTAGATATATGTAGATCGCACGGGCTAACTCCAACCCACCAGTAGTTGCAGGCGATTGTATTTAAGAAACGAATTCGCTCATGTTATTTTTCAAAAATTGCGAAAATAGTTTTTACATCAAATTAATTCAAACTGCATCAAAAAAGAGTAAATTTACTAATTTTTTAAATTTAATTTTTTAAATTCAATGTTTCGTACGTAAATCTTTAACATACTAATTTAAAAAATATAAAAAGAGTAACCATTTATACTAAAGAAATAACCAGTGATTTTCCGGCGCCATCTAAGAAATTTTATATTTATTTTACAAAATTTCGAATTTCAAATTCATCGTCCAGGGAATGAATTTTACATTTGAGATTATGAGTATCAGAAACAGGTATAAAACAATGAAATCGAAGAGTTCCACTAATGGATGAGGAATTTTTAAATCGAACTTTCAAAGCTTGCTCTTGCAGTGTATGCTCTTCGTTTGTACAAAAACCAGTTCGAATGGATTTAATTGATTCTTTGGCGAATTCGTATAACTGACGGGGGGTAGTAATTTGATTATCATAAGGTCTTTGTATACTTGCTCGAGCTGCAGTCCTCTTGAGCGTACCACCAATCCCATCACAAGGTGATTTTCCGTGCGATGTGGTAAAGAAATGCCACCCAGCATCTACACCAAAGTCCGCCTGATGATAGACCAGATTAATGAAACTTTTTTTTATTTTTATATTGAGAACTGGCCAATCAAAGAAATGATTATGTTAATTTTAAATTCGCGATTTTTCGCAAAGCAAGATGATTATTGCAAAATAAAGTATAGGGAAACAAATATTACCTGGACCTCTACCAAAGAACGAACCTATCTTGGTTATCCGAAAGAAAAGGTTTTTAAGTGGCCCACTTGACGTATTTTGTTGTAGTTTGAATTTGAATTAAAATTTTTAATTTTTAAAATTTTTTTATCAGTCAAGGCTTTACTAAACAATTAATATCTCAGGCCCTATATCGAGACACCCTTTAAAAATTTGTCAGTTAAATCTTTGATATTCACTCTATCACATATATTTTTTGCAGATTTTTAAAAACCTGCAAAATGTTTTTTTTAACAACTTTCTAAATTGTTCATTAACAAACGTATGGAAAAGTGGACTTAAAAAAATTAAAAATCTTCTGTAAATATCTGACTTTTTGTCAATAAAAAGGTACCAATTGATTCTTTTGATACAACCAATATTTATCGAGATATGGTGTGAAAAACAATGGCTTACGGCGGGACACCTAATATTTTTGTTGTTGTATAACTTTTGCAAATTTTAATTTTTTGTACATTCCTCGCGTTTTGCCATACCTAAGAGGTATTTCTACAATATACTCAGTTTATATCCAAATCTAAAAAAAAAATCATAATTTTCATTGAAATAACTTGGGATGCCTGATAGACGATAGAAGAAAATAAGGTATCGTTAGAATGTTGGTTAGAAATGAACTTCGATTCTATACAGATTTTGTATTATCCATACTGGCTGGTGAACTCTACCCAGCATAATTAGACTTACTCTGTCCAACCGCTAAACAGAGATTCTAAGTTGTTCCTTTAGGAACCACTGGAAGACACCTTACTGTTCATATAGATAGGTTTCCTTAAGAAAGTTCAATTTAAATTTTAGTTCTAACTGTCCTAAATGTACGAGTGCATTATTTAAATATAGATAGATCAGTTCGCCTTGTTACCGCTACTGCGATCAATGTATTGGTAAGGGATAGTCGTTACATAATCTGTAAGAAGGCCTATTACAAATCGTACGTCTGATTGGTAATGTGAAAGAGTGATTTTGTTCTCCTTGTTGATATTTCCGGCATGAAGGACATAACCTGCCTGTAGCCTTACATACTTGCCCAGTAAGGTTAGGTTAGGTTAGAGAGGCTGCCCCGCGCAGAGCACGGAGCACACGTAGGCTGGAGAATCCCGTTGGGATACCACTGGCCGAAGCCATTGGGTTCTTACCCTCCCTTAGTAATTTAACCACTGAGAGCGTTTTATATAGCACAAAAAGTTCGCCGGCAGAGATAGTGTTTGAAGGTCTCCTCCTCCTCCGCGGCCCTCAGTGGCGGATTTATCGTACAGGCAACATAGGCTGAAGCCTAGGGCGGCAGAATTAAGGGGCGGCAAAATTTAAGACAGCTAAATTAAAAGAAAAAAATTT
>NW_023458555.1:36814612-36815400 GCF_013731165.1 Rhagoletis pomonella | reverse complement strand
ACAAAATTTTATTTGAATGCTTATCTATACTATTTAATTCATTATAAATAAACTCTTAATCAGAAACAACTCTTAGGAGCTTATATTTTTTTTTTTGTAGTTTTCGTATATATACTATTTTTTTCTCTATATTCGTATACTAATTGTGTCTTTTTTTTCTTTTTTGAGATTCAATGCATACAATCAACTGGCTTATGCTTATAAAAAGTACGAATTTTTTTTATACATTATTGCCTATCGAGGTCTTTGGAGAATTGAGATTCCTTAAAAGTAAATCTAAAACATTCGCAAATAACTTAAAAAATATTGCCTATCTTTAAAATATCGTATAACAATTGGAAAAAACAACACTCAAAAATGTTATGTAAATAAATCCGCTCTTTGGTTTCTCGCTGATTCCGTTTTGCTAGCACCGCCCACTGCCCGCACATTTCTTCTTTCATCCTTCACTTATGTACATAATTACTCCTACATATTTATATACACCACCAGCTCTTCCCCACCACTCACTCCGTTTTCACCACCGTCTCGCGCTCATACTTCCGTTCGAATTCGTGCAATTCGAATAGGCTTTGTTGGTGTTGTTGTTGCAGCTCATGCTGGTGTTGCAAATGCAACGCAATCGCTTGCGCATGCGCGTGTTGTTGTTGCTGCTGTTGCTGTTGCAGCTCAAACATCACCTCATCCTCCTCCAGTGATGGACTACGGCTAAGTGCCACATCTTGTTGCAACAATGCATGATGATGATGATGCTGGTGGTGGTGGTGGTGGTGTTGTTGTTGTTGTTG
>NW_023458555.1:36804877-36814602 GCF_013731165.1 Rhagoletis pomonella | reverse complement strand
CACACTTACCATTATTTGCGTCAGCGGCGGGGTTGGAGTTCGCATTTTGTTTGCTGCTTTTGCTAGATTTTTCGCCTTTAGTACCCTTTGCTTTTCGCTTGCGTGTCTGAAAAAGAGGCGAAATTATGTTTTGGTTGTAATATTTAAATATATATATTTTTTTCTTATCGGTAAAAACTATGTATGTATGTATACCTATGTAGTATGTACATTAGACTGGGTCGAGAAAAAATTTTTTATCAGCCAAAATAAAGTTTGAAAATTTTGTAGGCACAAATCTACAAATCTTCACCAAGTAACTAACTTTCAAATAAGGGAGTAGTTACAAAAAATTGTATACGTATTCCATTAGTTTTCCCTTCTGATACAGTTTCGGGCAGGGTGGCAAAGCATTTTTATATACCCGAGCGCACATAAATGATCAGAATGAAAAAGAAATCTATTAAGCGATGACTGTCTGTCCGTCCGCCCGTCCGTCTGTGCACACGATAACTCGAGTAAAAATAGATATATATCTTAACGAAACTTGGTACGTGTACTTATTTTCAGTCTAGGATGGATGGTATTGAAAATGGGCCAAATCGGACAATAACCACGCCTACCACCTAAATATATAACGGTAGTTTTCAGAAATACGAAAACTGCGATATTTTAGTAATTACCGAAGCTCATTCACTCAAAATTGCTATTTATTTTAAGACGAAAAATCAGAACATTATACATTTTTGAAAATGGGCGCAGCCACGCCCACTTAGGATTACATGCGTATATCTTGGGAACCGCTCCACCCATTTCTTCCAAACATAGCACAGTTATTGGCCTTGACAAAGCATACCAAACGACTGAAAAAGTTTTTAAAATCGGACAATAACCACGCCACAGAAGTCACATGAGAGGGAGTCGCCCTGTCTGAAACCCCGTTTTGTGGCGAACGGCTCGGATAAGTCTTTCCCATTTCTGACGGAGCTGGTGGTATTGCTCGACGTCATTTTGACGACTTGAGTCGTTAGTCCTGATCAAATAGATATCTTACAGTGAGAAAAATGTTCTTCAGATTTCTGGGCGACGAATCAGTCGAAGACCTGATCAGTTTAGGCACAGTTTCATTGAATCAGTAGTTATTTTTCGGTACAACACGATAAACATAAGTCTGGTTAAATCAAAAAAATTTCTTTGAGGCATACATAAGTCGGTTAAGTTAGTAAGGCGTGTATGAATGTGTAAAACTTCAACTCTAACTTTGAGACAAAGATAGAACTTGACACTTTAGAGTAAAATTTAAACAAAAATTATAATTCAGAGAGTAAATGCACGAAAAAAAAATCAAATTCACTCCTCTGCTGATACTTGTGGCTACATAGTTAATATGCCTTGCGAGCACTGCTAAATATTGGGTTATATGTATGTATAAAAAGTTTCAGCGAATTTTTGGGTAAATAAAAAAAAAATGTCTTTATTGAAACTCAATTTTAAACAAGTATCTATATTTTGACTATTATTATTTAAGACCTTTTGGCATTTTTCGGGTAGCTTCATAATCTCTTCGGTGTAAATAGAACTTCTTTGATTTATCGGCAAGAAACTTGGACAAGTGAATTTCAGCGGCACTTCGATCGGCCAAATGGAAGTCAGGTGTTGCACGGTGGAATCCAACAGTTATTTCCGAGTCATCAAAGATGAGTGTGGCTTAGCATTGTCGTGATGGAACTGATGAGTTAGAATTCGTTTGTGGATGGTCATCGATCTTTGATCATGATCGCTTGCGTTGCTTGTTTTCAACCCATTTTCGCCATGATGATTTGCTTCAAAATTGGTTCGATTTCATGTCGTTTGAGCAGCGTTTCACTGAGGATCAATCAAATTTCTTTGCGTTATTTCATTTGGCACCCAAACATTGCGCTTTTTTTTATTCCATACTGTCATCTGGTTGCTGGTTGCTGCTAAGTGTCTCCGCTATATCCTGGCAGCTTGCATGGCGTTCTTGCTCCACTATTTCCATTATTTTATCGGCTTTTCCAGTGACTGGCCGACCAGAGGGAGGTGCTTCTTCGCCATCAAAATTTCCGCAACGAAATTGAGCAAACCACTCCTGGGTCCGGCGTTAAAGCTCAGTTAGTCTAGACTTAATTTTCGTAACTTAATTTAACTAAATATTCTGGTCAACCTGTTATATGATGAACTGTGTAGGCAGTTAGTTAAAACTTAACTTACCGTAAGAAACTTAAGAACCTGTAGGATTTAGATTCTTAAGTTACGGCCTTACGGAAATTGAGAGCGGTGAGAGAATCATTCTTGCCAGATTTTCGTTTTTGCATTTCTCAAAAATAAATGAACGCAAACATATTTTTTTGCATGCATTTTTTTGATAAGGCATTTTAGGCGGCAAACTGTAAAACAGTTGAAAAAGAAAACACAAAAACAAAATACTTCCGCTTCTGGCTTAAGTCGAGCTGAGCTTTTAACTCACAGCATTCTTACCGTGCAATTCAGAAATTTTCGGCATGTTTTTGCAAAAGCCATCACATACAGTGGCGGAAAAATTAATAGGGACGCAACATTTTAATAAGTTGTGGCCGGTTTTTATTTATTATTATTTTTTTTATAATCATTATCAAAACCATTTAAGTTGAAATTCAAACTTTGTACACAAATTAGAAAATTCTGAGATTGGGCTTCAACCAAATTCTGAAGTGCTGAAGTCTAGAAAAAAGAAGTCTGATGAGGAGATGTGGTGATCTCCGAAATAGCTGCTATAACTTCTACCGCTTAGACTTTGCTGCTTTTTCAATTTTTCCTAATAAACAATCGTGGTACAAAGCTCAATAAAAATATTAAAAGTATTGAAATATGTATCACAATAGGGTTGTCAGCCAAAATAAATTTAAAAACGTTTCAGTTTGAAAATATGTATTTGTAAGAGGGTTGCCACGTGTTTGAAAAGTCTAATTTAATCCATGTATGCAGAGTATTTAGAAATCCTTATTTTGAACAATTTAAAATATTTTTAAGGTGTTTGGAGAGGGTTGCCAAATGTTTAAAAAGTTAAATTGATTTCCATATTTCAAATATCAATCGAAATGGTTTTAAAAATGCTTCATTTCAAAACTGCCTGTGAGAGGGTTTCCACTTGTTTAAAAAATCAATTTCAACTTGAGGTTTAGGAAAGTTGTAGTCTTAAAATATTTTGAAGAGGGTTGCCAACTGGTTTTGAAAAGGCGTGATTCTTAAATGAAATACAGAAGAGTTGCCACCTTATAAAAAGTCAAATCCTACTTGATTTACAAAAAAAAATGAGTTTCTGCGCGATGGCCTTCAATTTGCCTAATTTCATACAAGCTGTCAGAAATGGCCTTAAAAATATTTTACTATTAGTTTTTCCCATATATGTAATACTTCTATATTGGTAGTAAGCTAACATCTCAATGTGTAAGCATTCCGAAATCAAAGCGAGACAGTCTAGTACTGTTTTTGTCAATGTATTGTGTACTTGAGTGCCGTTTTTGTAAATGTGTCGTGTACATGTTTATTTATAAACGTATGTGTTCCCTTCCTTTCGTACGTGTTTATTGATATATCTGTACTGTAGTGTTTTCGGACGGTACTAGCTCTTACTGCCAATATAGGAGTATTACATATATGGATTTTCCTTAAAAATTGTGGGCGTGACAAATGCAGGTAAAATTTTCCACTTGGGTCAGCGAAATCCATTTAAAGTTCGATTCTTCTAGCTCCTATAACAAGTGGAACTATCATTTTAAAGGTAATGAATCAAGCTCCGTATGTGTTTTTGCCATTACATTAACATTAAATAAACGTGAATAAACTTGCCAAAACTTCTTAAAATATAGCGTCCCTATTTATTTGTCAACCACTATATAATGTATGTATGTATGTATATTTCTTCATTTTCAAGTCAATATAACTTTTTGCAAAATTTTGCCTGAAATGTCACCTTTCAAACACGCGCCAGCTTGACGCAAATGGATTAGTGTTGCCAGATGTATGGGCATCAACAGCACATAGTGACAAAAATCCAGCAGAGACTTTTCTTATGCCCTTATATTTGAAAAGTGTTCGTGATAAATTAAGCCTTGCCAGCTTAAATAGTAGTTGGTTTATTCAAATTAAGAAATTTAAATTAAAAATAAGTTGGCGGTTACTAAATTTCCCTAATGTTTTTTTCCCTTCTTATTTTTATACTAAACAGATTACAAAGTCAGTTGTCAACCTACCTGTATGGTGTCCTTCTTCATGGTTAATGGACGTTTCACGCTATGCAATTTGAAGTAAAGTCCGCAGGCATTGCAGACGGGCTCACCGCTGGGATTTCGACGCCACAACGAAGTGTGTGTTGTAAGGCAATTTGAGCAGGACAAACCGACACGACGGGAGGCACTCTAAATTGGAAAAAGTATATAGACTCATAGTAATTATTACAAAAAAAATAAAAACTAATAGATTTTCATTGCAAATATTAAACATTAGCAAAATAATTTAAGCACAAAAAAAACGGTTAAATGTATCTTTAATTTTAACTTTAAATTTCATTGAAATGTCTAATTTAAAAATGTATGTAGGTATATCTGCATGTATGTATGTATGTAAAAGTATGTATTGTTTTGTGTCACCTACCATACGGCGCGAACTTGAACGACTAACATGCTCCTCGGCAGACGCTGTTGCCGTCCGACTCGGCACACTAAACGGATAGCTCTTATAGAAATCCCCGCTTGACTCAGCGGCCACTGCAATAATTATGAATTATTTATGAGAAATGTTTTTTAAGCAATCAAGAAAAAAAAAATAGTTTTGCTTATTTTTATTTACAAATTTTATTTTTTTATTAAAGTTTCGGTTTTTCGCTTTGCGACGAAAACTACGTTGTGCATCAATGTTAATAAAACTAAAAAAAGAATTAAATTCAATTAACCAATAATCCAAATTAAATACGACGAATAGTGCGTGGAAAGGCAAACCTAAATTAGTAATTAATTTTCAAGTATTTACTTAAGTAAAGCGTGCATTTTTTTCTTTTAACGTTCATAAAAAATAAAATAGTTAAGTGCGTAATTACAAATTATGATTTGAACAACATTTTTATTTCCTTGTTTTTTTTTTTATTTTCTTTTCATTTAATCGAAACGGATTTCATCAACAAAGGAAGCGAGAACGTTCACGCAACTACAACTACATATATGTGTATGTATGCATGTATGTACAACGGCAAACGATGGTGATGGCGAATGGCGGCACAGGCAAAAGCGAAGGCGGATTTCTATAAGATTTCTTTTTTTTTAATAATAAATATATTTTTTTTTTTACAAGAAGTTTAAGCTGCTTGCAAGTGCGGAAAGTAAGCATGTATGTAAGTAAGTATTTGTATTAGATTTTAAATTTGTTGCACAATTTCGGTTTTTTGTGTACTGTTTAAGTGTTTTTTTTTACTTTTTGCAATTTTATCAGTTTCTTTTTCGCATTGCTTATGTTTTGCTTGTTTAATATGTGTAATGAATAAGGAAAAGTGTAAAATATGTGAATTAAATTCACTTTAATTTTTGTTTTTTATATTAATTGAAATTTTTTTTTATATTTATTTTACCAATCTTCTAGGCTGTTTTATTAAGGGACGATTCATGCCGTTCGTTTTATTATAAAGACCGCACGCATTGCACAAATAATGTCCGGTATTATCACGGCGCCACAATGGAGTTGAAACCGCACCACAATTGACACATTCTCGCCCATCGGTGATAAAATCGGCATCGTAAAATGCTTCAATAAAGTCATATGTAAATTTAAAATATTTAAAAATTAGTTGCAAGCCATTTATATGTATATAATGTTTTATAGCATTTTCAAATATGTATTTATGTATGTATATTCTGTACGTATACATACGTATGTATGTATTAATGTATGTTTTTATGTGGAAAATGCTTGTTGAGATAAAATAATACGTAGATAATTCTTTTATAAAGAAAAGTTTTTCTAATAAATTTCACAAACGTAAAAGTCTGATAAAATCAATTTAATTACAAATAAATTAAGATAATTTTTTTGTTTAAGTAAATATTTTCTTGTTATATTTAAAAAAAAAAAAATTAATTCATAACGAATGAGTTTTAGATGTTACAAATACGTTTCCACTATCCCTAAATGCATAATTTCGATTTTCAAATGCAATTGAAATTGTAACTGTTTACACTAATGATTATCAAAACAATTGGGCAGCAAAAAAAAATTCCAAATTTTTCGGTGATATTTGGCAGAATGTAGTTTGTTGAAAAATGGTCAAGTTGAGACTAAAAAAATAAAAGCTTGTAAAAAGAGGATTTTGGAGCGTTTAAGATTCTAATTTTTAAATTTCTTTGCTAAACATTTTTAGGAGCTACGGACCTCTTGCATTCCTAACAGATAGCGCGAAAAAAAATTTGAAAATTTTCCAGTCAAATTTTGAAAGGGGTCTACGGGGAAAAAAAGGTAGGGAACCTCTGCTTTACACGATTGATCTCCATTTTAATTTCAATTTCTTTCACGCTACCGCTTATGATTTTGCTTAATCCTCTTAACCTCTTTTGCAGGTTACAAAGAAAAACAAGCTAAGCTTCTTTCTATAAAAGCGGTTTCTTTTGGTTTTTAACCAGTTTTCTATTTGATTAAAAAAGAAAATTTTCTTATCAGTTCTAAATTCTTCTTGCTTAAAAATCAATCACACTAAGCAAATTTTAAAGTCGCATTCTTGAAACTAAAACCACATTTTCTCAATTTTGCCCAGTTTTAGCTGAAATTTAAAATTGCGTAATTTCGATCTCGTGGAAACACACTGTTACTCCAAATTGTAAATTAAAAAAAAAAAATGGTTGCAAAATATTTGTTGCCAAATATGTATATCTTATTGTAATTATGAATATTTACTCAGAAAACTTACTTAAAAAGTGCTCCGGAAATGTTAGGCGTAAAAAGTATGTCATTAATTAGTGTTAAACTTAAAATTACATATTAATAGAGTACCTTTGTAATACTGTGTTAACAGTAATATTGTAAAAAAAATTATCTCCTAAAATAGATTCTATGAGAAAGTAAATAGTATATTGCAAAATTCTTTAATGGTTTATTACATTTCAATACCAGAGTAAGTTAATGAGTAGTGCCCGGAATCTCATACAAATGCATGTTTTTATTGGGTTGGGGCATTTTCAAATGGAAACGATTAAGTTATCTTTACGAATCATGGAATTTCCTTTAAAATGGCATTCAATCGTTAGTGCATCTTGTGCAGTAAAGTGTAAAAGTAGAAGTAAAAGTGTATGGTTTTACATATTTATTGTGCATATCTTACAATATATATCATATGGTTTTGGACATTTTTGATTTACAACCGTTTAAATTTAGTGCGAAATCTCTTGGCAAAAATTACCTATGTATAATTTTTGCACAAATATTAATTTGAATATCTTTTCGAATAGCCAAGCGGTCATTAACGCACTCTCTTCCACCCTTTTAGATCTCACCTAGTGGAGGACTGTGGGAGAGAGCTGTCCTATGTCTCTGGTCAATACTAAATTATCTACCCTAATATGGGCCACGACGAAACATAAGAACATTTAGGGAAACGAGGCAGCGGATGAACTAGCAAGGTGCGGATCCGCACTGAATGTGTCTCACGCAAAAATAACCGTAATTTATCACTTGAAGGCCAAGCAGAGTTGGAACCGTACAGTATCGAACAGGAACAGTTCTGGGTGTCCCACTACCGACCCACTTAAAACCAAAGCCCCTTTAGAAATGAGCAAACAAGATACCTACAAACTTACTGCGGTGTGTACAGGGTACGGGCCCGTTGGGGTACGTGCCGAAAGGATTGGATTGCACTTCAACTGGTTCTGTCGCAGTTGCGATAACACTGGCTCAAAAGAGACAGTCGAACGCTTCCTGTGCTATCGTCCAGCCCTCGCAAGGACACTTAGACTGCTTAAGACACTCGGCAAGCCATTCCTACAGAATGTTTAGGAATGTAGCTGCCTCTCCCTGTATGACGTACAGAAATTCGTTACCAGGTTGAAACTTTACTTAAACCAACCACACAAGATTTTAATTGGGTAATACAAAAAGTTTTATGGGGGCTTTATAATGGTTTACTTGCGCAAAAGTGAAGGTCAACTCTATTTCTCGTTAGTTTATACATTTTATGTTGTACTATAAGAATACATAGTGGATTGCAAAATGAATTTATAAAATAATACATAATAATAATAATAATAACAAAACGAAAATTTTAATTTTTTATCTTTCGAACTTGCTTTGTTTTCTCAGTAAAAATATATAAAAAATATGGCGTTAAGGAAGTATTAAAATCCAAAATAGTGTACTTGGAAAGTTTGACAATGCTAGCTCATTTATGAATTGAGCAAATTTATACAAAACCCTCAGATCAGAAAGATCAAAATCCCCAAAAGCCTACGTTAAGAGCGTTGAAAGAGTATTTCCGCTTTGAACAGGGAAAAGTCATACAAAACAATAAAATTCTAAATGTCAACATCCCAAAATGTCTACGAGATGAGCACTGTATAAAGTATGATCTCCTTGAATACAAAGAGGAAAGGCTCAAACCGAAAATTGTCGAGTTCAAAAGGTCAATGTGAAGAATGTTGAATAGAGTAGGTATTTCCTCTATATATTTTCCTCATAGAAATCAAATCAGTATTATTCAAGTCTAAAAAGGTGACGCGAAGAGCATTGATTAGAGATTTCCTTCTTCATTACACAGGTCTGAGAAATTGACTTTATCTTCCCTCCTTTCAAAAATTATAATTTTTTTTTATATCTAGGATTGTTACATTAAAAGACTGCCTTGTTTTTTTTTAGCAAATCGAGAGTTATTTTTATTAATGACATGCATATTTTAGAATTTTTAAAAATTTAAATGAAAAAACCAAAATTATTAATTAAATCTAAATGTTTACTTAAAAAACAACAGTATTAATAAGAATACCCCTAACCACAAAGTAAATCAGAAATCATCGCAGGCTGGTGTTATCTATTAAAGTCTGGAATGGTATGGATAAAGGATATCCATGATCTTTTTAAAGTGGAATCAAACTTCAAAAAGAAGAAGAGAAATTAATCTACACAGACATCAAAAACAAAGCATTTGTTTATTTAGCGAAATGCGAAGTGGTCATACCATTCATGATATTTATTAAGACCCTACCCGAAAACCGAACCCTACTTCGAAAAGACAATACGCAAATTCTTTAAAACCATAAAGTTTTAGAAGTGTATCCATAAGTTAGCTTGATGAAGATTCTGAATCATGAAAATTTACAGAGGTCTAAAAGTTTAAATTTGTAGAGGATTTGCACTTATCACGAAATAGGAGAGAAAACAGTATAAAAGAAGAGGCTTATAAAAATATTTCTATATGTAGAGCGTGAAAAGGGCCTTTTAGAATAGATTCCCTTAATTCATAGTTTTATAAAACCCTTATAAGAGCACAGTCTACGAGTATAGCCTTATGAAACCTGTTGCCGTTCCCACTTAAAAAATATACATATAACGGTAAGAATACCTCATATATATATGAAAGAATATACACGGGCGACGCCTCTAGCCATTGTGGGTCTCACCTTTAAATTATCGCAGATTTTTTTTCATTGTCGTTGTACGATCTTCTCGATGTTCGTTCACGAAAAGTTCAATTAAATTAATCGATGCACTGTTGTAGT
>NW_023458555.1:36744844-36804777 GCF_013731165.1 Rhagoletis pomonella | reverse complement strand
AATATTGAACTTATAACGGAATTATGTTGACCCAACTTGACTTTTTTGTCGATATTTTCCACGCCCATAATTAAAAAAAAAATATATTTATTTTTAAGTCCATTTCTGTCAGTTTGTCAGTCCTGCATTTTTTAAAATTGCAGTTATATAATAGGGTGGCTTGACAGTAACTATAAATTACCAATTTTTTTTAAAAAGCTTCGCCTATCTTATAACGTACCCTGTGCAAAATTCCATTAATCTATCTTCAATAGTTTTCGAATTACAGAATTAAAAGCAGCTAGATGGGTCATATCTTACACTGTGAGGCGGGCTGAATGTTTTCAATTTAGGTACTTCCAAATGAAAAGTGAGACACTGTCAGCGAAGTTTGCGGGAAATGCATGAGGACGGGAACAAGGGGGCCCCTAGAACACATCCTATGCCTTTGTCCTACCGTATATCAAAAACAACTGCAGCTGCAACTTCTACCACGAATAAATTATTTTTGTTTATCCACAACATTTTTTTTTTTTCATTAGAAACGGCCTCAAGCTCAATAAAATTGTTGAACTCTATGAAAAAGTTAAAATTTTATAGGCAGAAAGATTTCAAAAACGCTATTTCCAGTGATCGAAGGAACTTTAATATAGTTGGTTGAGATGCTCACCGTAACTATTGGATGATCATTCGACGACAAGGCTGCGGATCACCTACGTATATTGTAGGCAGCGTAAAGACTTGGAAAAAGTATAAAATCTACTTACCTCTGAGAACTACATATCTGCAGTTTATACAAAAACTACTTTCTGATATTAGAACCTATCTCAGACTTAACTGTCGTCACCGGTTACAATTTTTGATTTTGAAAATCAATAGTTAATTCTGCTGAAAAGCGATATACAAGGTCAATATTAACATCATCGATCACAGTTAAGTCTAAGGTCGATTTTTATAAAGGAATCTTATTTTTGTAGAAAGGCCCTATATAACACTTTTGTTTCTTTACAGACTATTTATAAAACTTTATAAAAACTAAAGTGCTTAAGTAGCGATTACTTCATTGCTCTGATTTCTAATAAACAAAGAAACAATTTTTTTTGAAGTAGTAGTTGCTTTAAATTCGATTAAGTCTTAAGTGAATAATCTACCAACCTTCTCAACCAACCAAAAGGTATGATCGAAACTAAATGTCATTCTCGTAGTTCTGTCCCCAAGAATGCTTTAAAACCAAACCCGGAATGTGAACAAAACCTAAAGGACAAAACCCTGTGCAACGTTCCAAAATAGAACAAAATGCGAACACTAGATTCGGGAACATTTCTAAGAGAACAAAATGGGAACGAAAGTCTCCGGAACGTTTTAGCAAATAACAAGACACTAACAAAAGTCTGAGAAACTTTCTCTCAAAGAATACTTTACCATTAGTTTGAAATGCTTGAATATTAAAATTAAGGTAAGACCGCACTAAGCGACGCGACACTGCAGCGGCACTACGCGACACTTTTTGGTATATCGCACTGAAACCGCAGCGGCGCGACACTTCGCTGCAAATTTTTTAATTTATTTGTATCAAAACTTTCAAACAAGATGGATGCCAGTGACGCTGATGTATTGTTAATGCCTTTTATTTTTATTTTCCTTGGCGAATTCTTCTCAAATATTACGTTTCTTTACATACAATTTTCTTCTTGAATGAAATGCATGTGAATATTCACTCACAATTGGAAATCGAATTACTTCAAGTTAAAAATGTAGTACAAAATGTTATGTCGTTCCGCTAGGTATACCGCACTATGCGGCACCGGAACTGCGCGACACCACGCGGCGCGACATTTTTGCCTAGTTGGTCAACTTTGCCGCGCAGCGTCACGTTCTTCCGGCTCTTGCTCTTATTTGATCTTCCTTGCCAACATACTCGATACTTCCGTTCTAATTTTCTTCTCATTGGCAACGTTCTCGAAACCTTCGTTCTCATTCTTTTGTTCTTGAGAACGTTCCTGAGAGTTTTCTTCGCATTTTATTACCGTTCAAATCGCTCTCAATACTTTTGTACCCGCTCGGCTCTTTTGTGGGAAATCTTGATGACATTACATTTTGTTCTCGTGAAGAAGTAAGCCAAAACTTGAACGCATTCTCGGTGCGTGCTATCTATATTAAGGTAACGATATTTACATACACATATGCATTCCCTCAGCGTTCAGTTCATTGAGTTTTCGTGTAATTGGATTAAAGATAATTGAAGTTTCTAGCAGAACAACGCTGTGATCCATATGGTCCGAACAACAGAAGTGTTCTCCGAGGAAAGAGAAAGTCCACTTGTGGTGTGTCTATCTTTGGGTTTGAACAGAGGTTTCGCTGAAGATCTGTGAAGTTTACTCCACTGAAAGTCTTTTTTTTTCTTGTTCAAGAGAGAGAAGAAAAAATAGGCATAGCTCTACGAAAACATTCAGTAGGATTTATAAAGTAAAAACAAAACATTTTCATAAATGCATTTAACTTCTTTATGGCTAGTTTTTCAGCGTCGCTTTAAATATATACCATCTAAACAGAGTTCGTATTTAACAGCTGGCTGACATTTAATTGGCTAATCTCAGTTTAATCGCTTAGTTAGCTCGTGCATTTAAACTAAGTTCAAATCACAGCCAGATTTAATCGTGTACTGAAAAACTAACCCTTATTGGCTAACAAAAATTAGTTATTTGTGGAACACATTAATGTAGGGGATTGATTACTGATGCGTCATTTGTTGAAGGTTAGCTTATTTTTCATGGGAATTACCTCAGGCAGGTACCGGCATTAATTTTTTCTGATTGTCGAATCTGTAAACTAATTAAAAAATAAGGCAATATTTATATATAGCTATACCTACATATACATATGTATGTATGTAGTGGAAAGTTTTACAGAACGAGCGCCCTTTGTGTTGTTTACAGTTATTTCAAAGTTTAAAGCAGGCAAAGAAATGAATATGTACATATTTATAAAAAAGATTATCGTTGGATTATTGTTTACAACTTTTCACGTGAATTAATAACACTACAACAGTGCATCGATTAATTTAATTGAACTTTTCGTGAACGAACATCGAGAAGATCGTACAACGACAATGAAAAAAAATCTGCGATTATTTAAAGGTGAGACCCAGAATGGCTAGAGGCGTCGCCCGTGTATATTCTTTCATATATATATGAGGTATTCTTAACGTTATATGTATATTTTTTAAGTGGGAACGGCAACAGGTTTCATAAGGCTATACTCGTAGACTGTGCTCTTATAAGGGTTTTAAAAAACTATGAATTAAGGGAATCTATTCTAAAAGGCCCTTTTCACGCTCTACATACATATAGAAATATTTTTATAAGCCTCTTCTTTTATACTGTTTTCTATCCTATTTCCTCCTATCCTCTACAAATTTAAACTTTTAGACCTCTGTAAATTTTCATGATTCAGAATCTTCATCAAGCTAACTTATGGATACACTTCTAAAACTTTAAGGTTTTAAAGAAATTGCGTATTGTCTTTTCGAAGTAGGGTTTGTCTTAATAAATATCATGAATGGTATGACCATTACGTATTTCGCTAAATAAACAAATGCTTTGTTTTTGATGTCTGTGTAGATTAATTTCTCTTCTTCTTTTTTAAGTTTGATTCCACTTTAAAAAGATCATGGATATCCTTTATCCATACCATTCCAGACTTTAATAGATAACACCAGCCTGCGATGATTTCTGATTTACTTTGTGGTTAGGGGTATTCTTATTAATACTATTGTTTTTTAAGTAAAAATTTAGATTTAATTAATAATTTTGGGTTTTTTCATTTAAATTTTTAAAAATTCTAAAATATGCATGTCATTAATAAAAATAACTCTCGATTTGCTAAAAAAAAAAACAAGGCAGTATTTTAATGTAACAATCCTAGATATAAAAAAAAAGTTATAATTTTTGAAAGGAGGGAAGATAAAATCAAATTCGCAGACCTGTGTAATGAAGAGGGAAATCTCTAATCAATGCTCTTCGCGTCACCTTTTTGGACTTGAATATTACTGATTTGAGTGTTTTCTATGAGGAAAATATATAGAGGAAATACCTACTCTATTCAACTTTCTTCACATTGACCTTTTGGACTCGATAATTTTCGGTTTGAGCCTTTCCTCTTTGTATTCAAGGGGATATACTCTATACAGTGCTCATCTCGTAGACATTTTGGGATGTTGACATTTAAAATTTTACTGTTTTGTATGACTTTTCCCTGTTCATAGCGGAAATACTCTTTCAGCGCTCTTAACGTAGGCTTTTGGGGATTTTGATCTTTCTGATCTGAGGGTTTTGTATAAATTTGCTCAATTCATAAATGAGCTAAGATTGTCAATCTTTCCAAGTACACTATTTCGGATTTTAATACTCCCTTAACGCCATATTTTTTATATATTTTTACTGAGAAAACAAAGCAAGTTCGAAAGGTAAAAAATTTAAATTTTCGTTTTGTTATTAGAAGCTTTTTCATACCAGTAATACACTCGAAGGTCTGCCTTTGCCTGCCGAGAAGCGATCGTTGTTAGAAAAAAACTTTTTATAATTTAGATGTTGCTCAGTTCACAGTTCTAACCAGGTCCTACGAAGTAGTAGTATGTACTTCTAACAAATAAGCCACAGCTATATGTGTATATTATTTAATCATTAAGTATTTTATAAATTTATTTTGCAATCTACTATGTATTCTTATAGTACAACATAAACTTTATAAACTAACGAGAAATAGAGTTGACCATCAATTTTGCGCAAGTAAACCATTATAAAGCCCCCATAAAACTTTTTGTTTATCCAATTAAAATCTTGTGTGGTTGGTTTAAGTGGAGTGTCAACCTGGTAACGGATTTCTGTACGTCATACAGGGAGAGGCAGCTACATTCTTAAACATTCTGTAGGAATGGCTTGCCGAGTGTTTTAAGCCAAATCCTTGCGAGGACTGGACGGTAGCACAGGAAGCGTTCGACTGTCTCTTTTGAGCCAGGGTTATCGCAACTGCGACAGAACCTGTTGAAGTGCTATCCAATCCTTTCGGCACGTACCCTAACGGGCCAGTACCCTGTACACACCACAGTAAGTTTGTAGGTATCTTCTTTGTTCATTTCTAAGGGGGCTTTGATTTTAAGTGGGTCGTAGTGGGACACCCAGAACTGTTCCTGTTCGATACTGTACGGTTCCAACTCTGCTTGGCCTTCAAGTGATAAATTACGGTAATTTTTGCGTGAGACACATTCAGTGCGGAGCCGGACCTTGCTAGTTCATCCGCTGCCTCGTTTCCCTAAATGTTCTTATGTTTCGTGGCCCATATTAGGGTAGATAATTTCGTATTGACCAGAGATATAGGAAATTCCATGATTCGTAAAGATAACTTAACCGTTTCCATTTGAAAATGCCCCAACCCAATAAAAACTTGAATTTTTATGAGATTCCGGGCACTACTCATTAACTTACTCTGGTATTGAAATGTTAATAAACCATTAAAGAATTTTGCAATATACTATTTACTTTCTCATAGAACCTATTTTAGGAGATAATTTTTTTTACAATATTACTGTTAACACAGTATTACAATTTTAAGTTTAACACTAATTTATGACATACTTTTTACGCCTAACATTTCCGGAGCACTTTTTAAGTAAGTTTTCTGAGTAAATATTCATAATTACAATAAGATATACATATTTGGCAACAAATATTTTGCAACCATGTTTGTTTTTTAATTTACAATTTGGAGTAACAGTGTGTTTCCACGAGATCGAAATTACGCAATTATAAATTTCAGCTAAAACTGGGCAAAATTGAGAAAATGTGGTTTTAGTTTCAAGAATGCGACTTTAAAATTTGCTTAGTGTGATTGATTTTTAAGCAAGAAGAATTTAGAACTGATAAGAAAATTTTCTTTTTTAATCAAATAGAAAACTGGTTAAAAACCAAAAGAAACCGCTTTTATAGAAAGAAGCTTAGCTTGTTTTTCTTTGTAACCTGCAAAAGAGGTTAAGAGGATTAAGCAAAATCATAAGCGGTAGCGTGAAAGAAATTGAAATTAAAATGGAGATCAATCGTGTAAAGCAGAGGTTCCCTACCTTTTTTTCCCCGTAGACCCCTTTCAAAATTTGACTGGAAAATTTTCAAATTTTTTTTCGCGCTATCTGTTAGGAATGCAAGAGGTCCGTAGCTCCTAAAAATGTTTAGCAAAGAAATTTAAAAATTAGAATCTTAAACGCTCCAAAATCCTCTTTTTACAAGCTTTTATTTTTTTAGTCTCAACTTGACCATTTTTCAACAAACTACATTCTGCCAAATATCACCGAAAAATTTGGAATTTTTTTTTGCTGCCCAATTGTTTTGATAATCATTAGTGTAAACAGTTACAATTTCAATTGCATTTGAAAATCGAAATTATGCATTTAGGGATAGTGGAAACGTATTTGTAACATCTAAAACTCATTCGTTATGAATTAATTTTTTTTTTTTTAAATATAACAAGAAAATATTTACTTAAACAAAAAAATTATCTTAATTTATTTGTAATTAAATTGATTTTATCAGACTTTTACGTTTGTGAAATTTATTAGAAAAACTTTTCTTTATAAAAGAATTATCTACGTATTATTTTATCTCAACAAGCATTTTCCACATAAAAACATACATTAATACATACATACGTATGTATACGTACAGAATATACATACATAAATACATATTTGAAAATGCTATAAAACATTATATACATATAAATGGCTTGCAACTAATTTTTAAATATTTTAAATTTACATATGACTTTATTGAAGCATTTTACGATGCCGATTTTATCACCGATGGGCGAGAATGTGTCAATTGTGGTGCGGTTTCAACTCCATTGTGGCGCCGTGATAATACCGGACATTATTTGTGCAATGCGTGCGGTCTTTATAATAAAACGAACGGCATGAATCGTCCCTTAATAAAACAGCCTAGAAGATTGGTAAAATAAATATAAAAAAAAATTTCAATTAATATAAAAAACAAAAATTAAAGTGAATTTAATTCACATATTTTACACTTTTCCTTATTCATTACACATATTAAACAAGCAAAACATAAGCAATGCGAAAAAGAAACTGATAAAATTGCAAAAAGTAAAAAAAAACACTTAAACAGTACACAAAAAACCGAAATTGTGCAACAAATTTAAAATCTAATACAAATACTTACTTACATACATGCTTACTTTCCGCACTTGCAAGCAGCTTAAACTTCTTGTAAAAAAAAAAATATATTTATTATTAAAAAAAAAGAAATCTTATAGAAATCCGCCTTCGCTTTTGCCTGTGCCGCCATTCGCCATCACCATCGTTTGCCGTTGTACATACATGCATACATACACATATATGTAGTTGTAGTTGCGTGAACGTTCTCGCTTCCTTTGTTGATGAAATCCGTTTCGATTAAATGAAAAGAAAATAAAAAAAAAAACAAGGAAATAAAAATGTTGTTCAAATCATAATTTGTAATTACGCACTTAACTATTTTATTTTTTATGAACGTTAAAAGAAAAAAATGCACGCTTTACTTAAGTAAATACTTGAAAATTAATTACTAATTTAGGTTTGCCTTTCCACGCACTATTCGTCGTATTTAATTTGGATTATTGGTTAATTGAATTTAATTCTTTTTTTTTAGTTATTAACATTGATGCACAACGTAGTTTTCGTCGCAAAGCGAAAAACCGAAACTTTTATAAAAAAATAAAATTTGTAAATAAAAATAAGCAAAACTATTTTTTTTTTCTTGATTGCTTAAAAAACATTTCTCATAAATAATTCATAATTATTACAGTGGCCGCTGAGTCAAGCGGGGATTTCTATAAGAGCTATCCGTTTAGTGTGCCGAGTCGGACGGCAACAGCGTCTGCCGAGGAGCATGTTAGTCGTTCAAGTTCGCGCCGTATGGTAGGTGACACAAAACAATACATACTTTTACATACATACATACATGCAGATATACCTACAAACATTTTTAAATTAGACATTTCAATGAAATTTAAAGTTAAAATTAAAGATCAATTTTATCGTTTTTTTTTTGTTTAAATTATTTTGCTAATGTTAAATATTTGCAATGAAAATCTATTAGTTTTTTTTTTGTAATAAATACTATGAGTCTATATACTAATTACTTTTTTACAATTTAGAGTGCCTCCCGTCGCGTCGGTTTGTCCTGCTCAAATTGCCTTACAACACACACTTCGTTGTGGCGTCGAAATCCCAGCGGTGAGCCCGTCTGCAATGCCTGCGGACTTTACTTCAAATTGCATAGCGTGAAACGTCCATTAACCATGAAGAAGGACACCATACAGGTAGGTTGACAACTGACTTTGTAATCTGTTTAGTATAAAAATATGAAGGGAAAAAAACATTAGGGAAATTTAGTAACCGCCAACTTATTTTTAATTTAAATTTCTTAATTTGAATAAACAAAGTACTATTTAAGCAGGTAAGTCTTAAGGCTTAATTTATCACAAACACTTTTGAAAAATATAAAGGCATAGGAAAAGTCTCTGCTGGATTTTTGTCACTATGTGCTGTTGATGCCCATACATCTGGCAACACTAATCCATTTGCGTCAAGCTGACGCGCGTTTGAAAGGTGACATTTCAGGCAAAATTTTGCAAAAAGTTATATTGACTTGAAAATAAAGAAACATACATACATACATACATTATATAGTGGTTGGCAAATAAATAGGGACGCTCTATTTTAAGAAGTTTTGGCAAGTTTATTCACGTTTATTGAACGTTTATTACTTTTTTTGTAAAGATATAGCTCATCGTCTAATAAATCCATATACAGTGGTGGAAGAAATAATACAAACTTTTTATTTTGACCAGTTTTGACAGTATTTCTTTTGTTTGTTAGATTTTTAATATTTTTTTATAAAAGTCAAGCGCAAAAACACTTAAGGAACTTGATTCGTTACCTTTTAAATGATATTTCATTTTTATTATAAGAGCAAGAAGAATCGAACTTTAAATGAATTTCGCTGACCCAAGTTGGAAAATTTTATCTGCATTTGCCACGCCCACAATTTTTATGGGGAAAAAATAATAAAATGTTTTTAAGGCCATTTCCGACAGCTTTAGTATGAAATTAGGCAAATTGGAAGCCATCGCGCAGAAACTAAAAGTTTTTTTTTTTTGTAAATCAAGTATAATTTGACTTTTTCTTTTAAAAGGGGGCAACTTTTCTGCATTTCATATAGGAATGCAGCCTTTTCAAAACCATGTCCATGGATACCCATATTCAACGTAACTTTTCAAACAGTTGGTAACCCTCTTCAAAATATTTTAAGACTACAACTTTCCTAAACCTCAAGTTGAAATAGATTTTTTAAACAGGTGGCAACCCTCTCACAGGCAGTTTTGAAATGGAGCCTTTTCAAAACCATTTCGATTGATAAATGAAATATGAAAATCAATTTAACTTTTTAAACATTTGGCAACCCTTTCCAAACAGCTTAAAAATATTTAAAATTGTTAAAATAAGGATTTGTAAAACTCTGCATATATGGATTAAATTAGACTTTTCAAACACGTGGCAACCCTCTTACAAATACATATTTTCAAACTGAAACGTTTTTAAATTTATTTTGGCTGACAACCCTATTGTGATACATATTTCAATACTTCAGAATTCGGTTGAAGAACGCCCAATCTCAGAAGTTTTTTGCCGATAAATAAAAAAAGTTCTATTTACACCGAAGAGATTATGAAGCTACCCGAAAAATGGCAAAAGGTCTTAAACAATTATGGCCAAAATCTAGATACGTGATTAAAATTGAGTTTCAATAAAGACATTTTTTTTATTATTTACCCAAAAATCCGCTGAGACTTTTTATACATACATATGACCCAATATTTAGCAGTGCTCACAAGGCATATTAACCATGTAGCCATAAGTATCAGCAGAGGAGTGAATTTGATTTTTTTTCTGCATTTACTCTCTGAATTATCATTTTTGTTTAAATTTTACTCTAAATTTATCTCAAAGTTTGAGTTGAAGTTTTATACATTCATACACGCCTTCCTAACTTAACTTACTTATGTATGCCTCGAGGAAATTTTGTTTATTTAACCAGACTTATGTTTATCGTGTTTTACCGAAAAATAACTACTGAAACTGTGCCTAAACTGACAGGTCTTCGACTGATTCGTCGCCCAGAAATCTGAAGAACATTTTTCTCACTGTAAGATATCTATTTGATCAGGACTAATGACTCAAGTCGTCAAAATGACGTCGAGCAATACCACCAGCTCCGTCAGAAATGGGAAAGACTTATCCGAGCCGTTCGCCACAAAACGGGGTTTCAGACAGGGCGACTCCCTCTCATGTGACTTCTGTGGCGTGGTTATTGTCCGATTTTAAAAACTTTTTAAGCCGTTTGGTATGCATTGTCAAGTCCAATAACTGTGTTAAGTTTGGAAGAAATGGGTGGAGCGGTTCCCAAGATATACGAATGTAATCATAAGTGGGCGTGGATACGCCCATTTTCAAGAATGTATAATGTTCTTATATTTCGCCTTAAAATTATTGTAAATAGCAATTTTGATTGAGTGAATAAGCTTCGGTAGTTACTAAAATGTCGCAGTTTTCGTATTTCTGAAAACTACCGTTATATATTTAGGTGGTAGGCGTGGTTATTGTCCGATTTGGCCCATTTTCAATACCATCCATCCTAGACTGAAAATAAGTACACGTACCAAGTTTCGTTAAGATATATATCTATTTTTACTCGAGTTATCGTGTGCACAGGCGGACGGGCGTACTGACAGACAGTCATCGCTTAATCGATTTCTTTTTTCATTCTGATCATTTATGTTCGCTCGGGTATATAAAAATGCTTTGCCAGCCTGCCCGAAACTGTATCAGAAGGGAAAACTAATGGAATACGTATACAATTTTTTGTAACTACTCCCTTATTTGAAAGTTAGTTACTTGGTGAAGATTTGTAGATTTGTGCCTACAAAATTTTCAAACTTTATTTTGGCTGATAAAAAATTTTTTCGCGACCCAGTCTAATCTACATACTACATATGTACACATACATACATACATAGTTTTTACTGATAAGAAAAAAATATATATATTTAAATATTACAACAAAAACATAATTTCGCCTCTTTTTCAGACACGCAAGCGAAAAGCAAAGGGTACTAAAGGCGAAAAATCTAGCAAAAGCAGCAAACAAAATGCGAACTCCAACCCCGCCGCTGACGCAAATAATGGTAAGTGTGTGATGTATTGTTTTTACAAGTTTTTTTTTTTAGTTTTATAATTTTATTTGCCTGAAGCATGCGAAATTAATTGTATTGTTTTGTCTCCTTTGCTTTTTCCTTTCTCTTTCACACGCGCGCTTCATGTTTCATCGTTCATCGCTCTAACACTCGCTCTCTCACTATATCTGTGTGTTCCTTTCGGTGGTAATATTCATCAACACAAACAACTAACTGCAACTTAAAATTAAAACTAAACACAAACACAAAAACAATAACAACACATCATCATCAGAACTAAAACATTTAACAACTAATTTGCAACAACAACAACAAGCACAACAATTGGCAAGCACACAATTGCTGCAATTGAAACAAGAGCCACAAAGCAACAACACTGCGCTGGCGCAAACAACCCTAATGTCACCAACAACAAATGACGGCAGCGCCTCCCCGACGGACACGAAGTCACCGCTGTTGGGACTGTTGCCTGCATCACCGCTAACGCCACAGCAGCAACAACAGTTGGAAGAAGTGGCCGCCATGCAGGAGCAACAACTGCGACAACAAGAACAACAACAACAACAACAACTGCAGCAATCATACAACCAGAAAATGTCCCCACCAATGACACACATCCACTCACCAATAATGTTCTCATCCACATCACCGACTCACAATGGGCATTTGAATAACAATAACAATAATAATAACACTGGTGCATATGTCAATAATAACAATAATAATAGCAACAACAACAATAACAACAATCATATCACCAATAACAATGAAACTTTAAAGCTTATGCAGAAGCAGCTGCAGGCTCACCAACAGCAAATGCAGACACAGCAGCAGCAGCAGCAACAACAACAACACGCATCATCCTCACCGCGCCATCAGCAACAGCAACAGCAACAACAACAATTATTGGCCCAGCAACTTATGCATCTGATGCCACCACACTCATCCCCCTCGGCATCAGTCTCAATGCCATCAACGCCGAGCACACCAACCACACCGACGACGACGTCGCAACAGCTCCAACAACAGCAACAACTCCAGCAGCAACAGCAGCAGCAACTGCGACACCATCTATCGCCACAGCAACAACAACAGATCTTTCAGCAATTAACACACCAACATCAGTTTCAACATGGCCAACTGCAGACGCATTTATCTAATATGTGCAATTCGTTGCATTACCACCACCAACAGCAACAACAACAACAACAACAACAACAGTACCTGCAGCAACAGGCGCATAGTCCAGCTGGTTCAGTATCGCCAGCGCATTCCAGCTTCGGCGAATTGGTGCCACTGCATGAGGAAGCCATTAAAATTGAACAGCTTCAGCAGCAGCATCAACAACAACAACAACAACAACACCACCACCACCACCACCAGCATCATCATCATCATGCATTGTTGCAACAAGATGTGGCACTTAGCCGTAGTCCATCACTGGAGGAGGATGAGGTGATGTTTGAGCTGCAACAGCAACAGCAGCAACAACAACACGCGCATGCGCAAGCGATTGCGTTGCATTTGCAACACCAGCATGAGCTGCAACAACAACACCAACAAAGCCTATTCGAATTGCACGAATTCGAACGGAAGTATGAGCGCGAGACGGTGGTGAAAACGGAGTGAGTGGTGGGGAGGAGCTGGTGGTGTATATAAATATGTAGGAGTAATTATGTACATACATAGATAAGTGAAGGATGAATGAAGAAATGTGCGGGCAGTGGGCGGTGCTAGCAAAACGGAATCAGCGAGAAACCAAAGACCGGATTTATTTACATAACATTTTTGAGTGTTGTTTTTTCCAATTGTTATACGATATTTTAAAGATAGGCAATATTTTTTAAGTTATTTGCGAATGTTTTAGATTTACTTTTAAGGAATCTCAATTCTCCAAAGACCTCGATAGGCAATAATGTATACAAAAAATTCGTACTTTTTATAAGCATAAGCCAGTTGATTGTATGCATTGAATCTCAAAAAAAAAAAAGACACAATTAGTATACGAATATAGAGAAAAAAATAGTATATATACGAAAACTACAAAAAAAAAAATATAAGCTCCTAAGAGTTGTTTCTGATTAAGAGTTTATTTATAATGAATTAAATAGTATAGATAAGCATTCAAATAAAATTTTGTTTAAATTTAAATTACACATGAATTATTTGTAAGTTTTTTTTAGTTTATGTAAATTTAATTTTATGAAAAATGCAAAGATTTTAAAATCTTTCAACTGAGATTTATTTCATTAAAATTTACAACTCTTTAATGGTAAAAATTATCGGAAATTTGGGATTAATTGAAATTTTTCTTAAATTAAAATTTTGCTAAATATCATTCGTTCAGAGTTGTGCCGTTTTTGATATTTATGTATGTTTGTATGTATATTTAAATAATTTTCTTTCAACTAGGTAGTTTGTTAATAAATCTATAAAAATCTCATTTAGTGTTATCAATACTTTGTACAATACTTCAATTACAGAATTTACATATACAAATACTTCAATAAAGATATATATATAAATAAATAGTGTTTAAATATTTGGTAAAACTAAAATGTAAATGTTCAAACCCAAGTTTTTTTAACACCCTTTCGCTTCATATTTCAAATAACTTGCGTAAAGCTAATCAAATTCGACTTTTTAAACAGGAGGGATACCCCTCCTCAAAAGCAGTTTCGCGCTAGGATATTCTTAAATATTCTTCCTCTAACATTGCGATACACATTTTAATTAACTGATGAATTAAGTTGAATTTTATTGCTTAAATATGAGGTAACCCCGCGAAATATAGTTCAGAAGCAAAGATTTTTCAAACCAACAACAACGAAAATGAGAATTTTTCAAATCCATTCGATTGATTGATTAAATTAATTTTTAGGGAGGTGGCAACCCTCTTCCAACACCTCAGAAATATTCATAATGCATAAACAAAAGGCTTCTTAACACTCTTTCGTTTGATATCCATATTTTGACATTTCATATAACTTTTGGATAAGTTTACCGAATTCGACATTTCGAGCAGGTGGCAACGCACTTCAAAATATTTTCTGAGCCCAATTTCGTTTGCCACCCATATGTCGAATAATTTTCTTCCAAATTTATTTCTTTAATTAAAATTTAATTCGATTTTTGAAACAGATGGCAACCCTCCCAAATTCAAGTTAAGAAAGAAATATTCTCAAAACCCTTTCCATTGATACCCACTTTGTAATATTTGATTTTTTTCAAAATAATTTGAATATACATAATTTCTTGAAACCTGACAACTTTCAAAAAAGTAAAACCTGATTGTATATCTGCAGTCCAAGCCTTTTAATTTGACACCTAATTTAGGAAAATCGAACGAACGGTGCAGATCTTTTATGCTGCACAAAAAATGCCTTCGAAAATTTTTATTTCAAAATCATTAATAAACGTTATTTTGTAATTTTTATTTTTTTTAGATAATTTTTAACCGTCATTTTATGGTTTTTATTTTATCGATTAAAAATAATCGTTTTTCAATGATTTTTATTTTTTCGAAAAAATAAAAATATTTTGTCAGAATCTCTGCGCCTCTCGAAAAAAAACCTGCCTACGGCCCTGGGTACATATCGCACACCGTCTTCAAAATAAAATAAAAATTTGGCATTTTTGAGATTACATATATGCTAAAAATGTACACAGAGCTTTTATTTACCATTCAGCAAAAGCTGGAATAAATTTTCGTTATAATTTGTTAAAAAAACCAAAGGTCATAACTCCCACTATAAATTACCGGATATCGAATAATAAAACCATCCCATTATTTTTAAAATTGTTCGGTTATTTGATACACCCTCTGTTAGCTGAGACATAAACCATGCTCCCAGTCCCAGAGTTAGAAGCCAAGGAACAGTCAAGCGCTCCCAGTATTATCAACCATCTAAAGGGTGCGTCATATAAACAATTTGTTTGTGGTTTGATTCTTTGCTTCGTTTGAGAAAATTGACTATCTGCTTCCACAGGGTAACATATATGAAGCTTATTTCAACGTCAAAAAACAACTTTACGAGGATGGTAAGAAATAGATATGTATACATAAATTTTCACTATTTTCACTTTTTTAATTCGACTAGTTAAGTAATTTGTTGTTTAAATTGTTTGCACTTCCAGTAGCAAATTTTCATATAAAAAGTGCAGCTATCACTTGTAATTGCATAAATGCACGATCTTTCAACGTTCACGTGTGATTTGTGCACATTAAATGTATTTTACTTAATTTTTTAATCAATATAAAACGCGTTTAACCATTTCACTACTTTTCTTCAACAAAGTACCAAAGTTGTTGATCAACCCGGCTACAATCCGAGTTATAAGGTAATGGCGTATTATTATTATCAAAATGACCAATTCTTTCAATTTTTATCCGAAATTGCTTCGAAACATACAGATTCAAGGGCAAATTCACCATCGAGCGGGTGCTTTGTTACCACCACCAAACGAACATCATAAATTCCTTCAGATCTATTTCGTTGGTGATTCGGCAATTGAACTAAATCAGCGTTGTGTAATTTTTACTTCGACTAAACGTGAAATGATCGAACAATTGCAAAATCTTCTGCACGAGCATAATGAATTGCTCAGACTGTTCAAAACCACATTGGATAGAATGCATTCTGACGACCACAAAATCATTATCAGAGCAGACAAAAGACCCGCTGGAGGCCATGCAAGACAATTCAATGCTCCCACTATCAATGAAGTCGCAGTGGTGATTGTTGGCGAGAATGTGGAATCACGCGATATTGTTCTCAAGCGTTGGGATGGTGAACAATTGCAGCGCTTGTACGAGACTCATCGGTCATATGATGCACTTCAATACCCGTTGATGTTCTGTCGTGGAGGGGATGGCTATCACCTCAATATGAAGATGGTCAATCCAACGACAGGTTTGTTTACAAGTTATCAGTTCTTTTTCATTCCACAACTAATTTCGAGTTCATATTTTAGAAGAAGAAACGAATAAGGTCAGCTCAATGAATTTTTATGCATATCGATAGATGATTCGGCAGGATGTTGAGAATCATTTGTTGAGATATCGCCGGTTGTTTCAACATTACTGCGTCGACATGTACGTCAATCAGTTGAATTACGATCAGACGAGTACATCCACTTGCGGGACGCTACCGCTACTGAAGGAGATGCGACCAACATCGGTTGTTTGACCATTCTCCCAGCTACTTACGTTGGAAGCCCGCGCCACATGGATGGGTACGCTCAAGATGCGATGACGTACGTACGAAATTACGGACGCCCAGATTTATTCATCACGTTCCCTTCCAATCCGAAATGACCCGAAACCGTTAAAAACCGTTGGGATTATTATTATTATTATTACGAATCTGTTACTGACAGGACAAACATCCAGCGATCGACATGATATCACTGCACGAGTATTCAAACAAAAGATCAGAGTACTCATGGATTACATCGTTAAGCAGAAGGTTTTTAGCGTACTCTGTTGTTGGATGTACTCGGTTGAATGGCAGAAGCGTGGTTTACCACATGCACACATTCTGCTTTGGATATTCGACAAGATCCGACCAGATCCCATTGATTCGATCATTTCTGCCGTAATACCAGATCCAGAAACGGATCCGGAGCTGCATTCCATTGTGGCAACGAACATGATACATGGCAACGCAAAAAAGCAGAACGACCACCAGCGACAACATTGACAAATTTCTTTTCTACATGCGAAAGCGATCCGTTCGCAAGGACTTTACTCTATTCGGAAATGCCACATGGAATGCAGCATCGAAGAAGTTTCAACGCCTGAAGAAAAGCCATTATGTTGCTGGCTTCGCTGATGTATATTCGACTGATGCCCTCGGTCGAATATACACAATTCATCCACGCCAAGACGAATGCTTCTATCTTCGCTTGCTTTTGTTAAACATTAGAGGCCCTACATCGTTCGATACCCTGCGTACTGTGGATGGTGTACTATGTGCCACTTTTCGGGAGGTTTGCCAACGTTTGAATTTGCTCGAAAACGATACACATTGGGACCCAACGCTCGCCGATGCAACTGCTTCTGCGCCAGCGAATCAAATTCGTACATTGTTGCGCTCATCACAGCTACATGTCATCCGTCGAACCCGACTGCATTGTGGGATAAATACAAGGACGAGATGGCTGACGACATTTTGCACAGAGTTCGCACGACAACTTCGAATTTCGATCTCAAAATTAACGACGAGATGCGCAACGAAGCGTTAGTTCTGATCGAAGACATCTGCGTGCTCATGTGCGGCAGTCTGCTGTCGACATTGGGAATGCCAGCGCCAAATCGTTCGCTGCACGATGCATTCAATCGCGAATTGCAACGGGAGCAAAATTATGATCAAGATGAGCTGGCCGAAAGAGTGCGAACAAATGTGACGCTGTTGAATGCCGATCGGGAGAACGTGTACGATTCGCTGATGAAAGTTGTTGACAATGGAACGGGAGGCATTTACTTTCTTGATTCTCCTGGTGGAACAGGCAAGACATTGCTCATTGATTCTGGCAACAATTCGGTCAAGAACTCAAATTGCGTTGGCTGTTGCATCCTCTGGGTTGGAAGGCGGTCGAACAGCGCATTCTGCTTTTAAGCTGCCGATGAATGCCCTCACGGTTGATCAGCGAACGTCTACATTGACCAAGAACTCGGCGATAGCGAAATTGATGCGAGAATGCAAAATCATTATTTGGGATGAATGCACGATGGTGCATAAACGAGCTTTAGAAGGAGTTGACCGAACAATGAAGGATTTAAGAGGGGATTCGAGACGATTTGGTCGGGATATGATATTGCCCTCCGGAGATTTTCGTCAAACGCTTCCCGTCATCCCGAAATCCACTGCTGCCGATGAACTTAATGCATGCTTGAAATCGTCGTCTCAAGGCCAATCGTTGGAAGTCTGTGGGATAAATCTCGAATTTCCCTGTTTTTCGCACGGTCAGCTGTACGTTGCCTGTTCGCGTGCTGGCAAAGCGTCTTCGTTGTTTGTTTTTGCGCCGGAAAACCAATCGAAGATCATTGTCTACCATAACGCTCTCTACTGATTTCGATTGAACTCAAATAAATCACATTGAAATTTGAAATATCTGTGTTTTATTATCATCCTGGAGTTTATCGGAAGGTGTTAAATTGGGGCGAGACGAAGTTTGCCGGGTCCGCTAGTATGTATATATAAATTATGGAAATTTTTTTTAATACAATTTTTTTTTCTTAAGAAAACTATATTAAAAGATGTGCACAAGATAAGAAAGAGCACAAAAACACCTTTAATTAAATATATGATTCATAATGAAAAGTAAGTGCGCCTGGGCCACACTGGAGAAGTGAAACTTACGTTACACGCATATCTATTTTGTCTCATAACCAATATACATACATACATAAATATGTACATCAGTGATCGGACTTGTACCACATTGTGGTAGATCTGCCACTTTTTTGAGCATCTACCACATCTACCACACAAGGTCTAAAATCTACCAAATATTCGCATTTTTGAGCAGTTTTATTTTTGCTCGACATGATTTTCTTAAGTTTAAGAGCAAAAATTGTCCAACACTAAACACTAACAACAGGCCGAATGGGAATAAAATGAACTGCAAAATATTTAATTTTCGCAATATTCAATTTTTCGACAGGGAACGTGGTTTTATTGTGTTAAATTGCAAAATATATGATTTATAAAAATAATTAATAGCGAAAATGTTAAGAAACGGTGATTTTTGTAAAAGTATTAGCAAATTTCTTTGCATCTAAAGTTTCTAAAGCGTTGTTTACTTTTACTTGAGAATTGTAAAAATCGGCAAATCCCAAGTAGCGGTTTCTGGAACGTGCCACATTTGTTCGCTACATCCGCAAGGTTGCAGAAATCTTTCAAAATATGTTCGAAAAATATCTTGATATGGTAGGAACCGCTTTACACGTTCAAGGAAAAGAATTGTCAAAACTCAACGCAATTTTTAGCAACTTCTATTTTGCACTTTGTTACACTAAAACTAATATATTTTCTACATTCTAATTAAAATGTTTGCAATTTATGTGAAACCTTGCAGAATTTTTTTAATTTTTGTACAAAGTTTGATCCAAAAGCTAAGACCTGCCATATTTTTTGAAATCTCCACATTTTTTCCAGATTCTACCACACAATTTTTTTTCAAGTCCGATCACTGGTTATGGATGGCAATGACAACCGTTATGAAGATGGTAATGGAAAAGATAATAATAATGGCAATGGTAATGCTAACTAACTAATTATAAAATTACTAATTTCATAACGTGAGTTCATGCTTTTTCTCAAATTTTAAATCCCGTGCAAGCATTTGCAGCGAATTTGTTTAACCTAAACTACTCAAATTCATCGTACGTATGCATGTAGTACTTTGTAAAAAAAATTGTAGAGCTCTATTTATTTCCGTTTTATGTTTACCAATCTCATGCACACAATGTTCTAAATAAAACAGTGAAGACCAGTGAATTAAATTCACCAACGTTGCGCCGCCCTCCCCAACATTGAATGGGAATAATATAAATATATGTACATAAATACATACCCATACATATGCACACACGTCTACATAATTCAAAGTCTGTAGTTTTTTTTTTGGCTTCTATTTACTGTATAATATTTACGCAATCAACAAACGTTTTCTTTGATAAGATAAGAGCCATATTCAGTTTTATTGAGTTCTGCTTGTTTTTGTTTATTTTTCTGTTGGCACAATAGTTTTATTAAGGTGCATTTGGTTGAGCAAACAAGTGGGAAACCGCATACTACAACAACACAGAGTAGAATATTAATTGGAAAATCATATAAGCACGTTTGTCCATACTTACATATGTACATATGTATATACATAAGGCCTATGACTTTTTTCGAAAATTAAATTTATCTTCGAGGAGAGAATGAGGCATGATGAAAACACGAAAAAATATAACGTTTTTGTCAAAATTTGATAAAAAAACGTACCCGAAAAAATTTTTTTTTTATGACTGCGATCAAAAGTTGGTTTCTAAAATTTTAAATTCTTCTTTATTGCGTTGACGTGCAATTTTCCATATACATATGTATGTGAGTCCACTCCTTGCAAAATTTACGCCTCAATAATTTTTTTGGGTGAAATATTTTACTTTTACATTCCTTATCGAAAAAAGAAGACACTTATTTTTTATTTCATCATAATATTCGAAAATCTCAAAAACAAATCCGAAATTTTGACTCACAGAGAAGTATATTTTTTTTAATCTTTTACATTTAATAAACTATTTGTCGGAGAAACTCAGTTCAGAGTGTGAGACAGATTAAAAAAAAAAAGTTTTTGCAGTAAAAAAATGCATTTTTAATATTTTTTAATGATGCTTCTTAATTATACACCGGTTGATTTTTGTTTTTTTGCAATCTAAACAGTTTTAAATTTTTATGGAAAGTCGTGAAAAACTCGTAATTTCTACAGTTTTGATTTTTCCATTATCAAATTTCTACAGTGTACTCCATGAAATCAGACAATGTGTAATTAATAAAAAAATTATAAAAAATATAATAAAATGCAATTTTTTATTACAAAAAATTACTTATTTAAATCTATCTCACACTCTAATGGAAAGCCAAGATAACTACACATTTTGATTACTGAACTGATTTTCTCCGAAAAATAGTTTATTAATTGCAAAATATTGGAAACAGATGCTTCTTTGTGAGTTTAAGCCGCCGGATATTTTTTCGAGATTATGGAATATCACGATGAAATAAAAAATTGGTGGTTTTTTCTATAAAAAATAAAAAAAAAGTTCACATAAAAAAAACTATTGAGGTGTAAACTTTGCATGGAATGACGCATCTACATTTATGCTTTTTCAGTACTTAATATGAAAATTGTATAAAAAAGAATACGTGCACTTACAAAGACGGAAAATTCCAATTAAAGAAAATAAAAATTTTAGGCACCAGTTTTTTGAAAAGCCGAATTCATGCTCTGATTTGTTTCACATTTGGCATTTTTAGCTGAACGTAGTAAGACATAGATTTGCAAAAAATTTAACCGCTGGTGGCGCTGATGTCAAAATCGACATAAAATGCATGTTTTCTTTCCGTTAAAAATTCTTTCAAGCAAAATATTAACAAATTTTTTTTTAACGGAAATTTTAGTAACGTAACGCCAGGTAACACCACGACAGATAATTCAGCTGATTAAAGATAAAGCAGAAAAAATTTCTACATTCCAAAACTTGGTAAATTGACCTTAAACATTTCCAATATTACTACAAATATAATAATATATATAAATATTCTAACCCGATTCGCAGAGTTTTGCAATTTTGTAATCGAAGTCAAAACCTACTTCTGGTTTTAGGAACGTCACGCCAGCGAATAGGTTTACTAATATCTTTAATTCGATTGATTTTTTTTTTTACTAAATAAGGGGCCATTTAATTGCTATGCAAATCTAAAGAAAACCATTTCAAAATTTTTACTTAAAAAATTTTTTTTTTTTACATTTTGTCGTACGAGTGTCACGTAACGCCAGATTGGAAATACCCATATATATGTAGGTACATATAGTCACCTAAGGCGAAGACCGACCCATCTCGTCAACCAGTTGGAAAACGCTCTATCTCAGAGAACTTTTCAATAACGCCCTATTTCAGAATTTGGTTAAAGAAGGCCCTATCTCAGATTTCGGTTCAAAAACTGATATGAATCTGAATCTGAGCACATTTTCAATATATTTTCATACAATATATATATATGTATGTTGTTTTTTTTTCAGTCCATTTTTTTTCTCAGAGTTCCCCGTGGAAAATTTTTAACCAAATTTTGTCAAAAAAGTAATTTTTCTTTCATAGGTATATTTAATTTTCGTAAAAAGTCATATGCCTAATGTACCTACATACATACATATGTACACATGTATGTATGAAGATTTTATATGATTTTATATGAGTATGTGTGCCTCATTTTATTAAGTCCATGCACAAATAATTTATTTTCCAGGTTAGAGGAACACTTGCGCATGTGTTTGTGTACATGAGAATATAAAAATATGGCAAACAGTCAGCAACATTGTATAAAATGTTCGTACATCATAAAAGCATTAGAATTTAAACAAATATAAATAACATACTTAGGTATTTACGAAGTACATTTGATCAAAATCAGCACATTCGGACAGGTTTATTTGAAAATCATGAGGAAAAACTAGATTTTCAAAATTTTAATTCGATTAAAATATTTTTTTCTTTCCAAAATGACTACTTTTTAAACCTATACATACATTATGGTGAAACTCTTTTGGTGCACAGCAGACCTCTCTGAACTCAGGGCATCATGCAGACTACCCTTTTATAGAGCCTGTAAAACTATGTTAGTCTCGCCTTGAGCACTTTACAAAATAGGACTATGTACATAGTGAGATATCAAAAAGGCTTAAATGAATAAAAGACAAACTAAGTATATGCGAAAGCTTTGGAGGGCGTCAGTATTAGCACAGAATAACACTTAAAGGAAGGCATAGAGTAGCAAGAAGTAGATCAAGCTTGACCCGGAGCACATTTTTCATTCAATATTGTCCCAGGAAAAAGGTCCAATTGTGGACGCGATGTTTCCGGACCACCTTTTTGAATAAATATCTGGAGAGTAAATGCTCTTAAACCTGCTAAGCTGCAAAAGGCTGTGGAAGTGTCAAGTCGTTGGCTGGCTTCCATCTAAGTGAATTTGGATAACCACGATTTTTAGGAAGTTATTTTATTTTTTTATATAATTTTAAAATTTTTGATTGCATAATTTACAAAGAAAAAAATTTTTATGAACTTTTTCTTGCCTTTTTTTAATTTAAATTTCTTTTAATTTTTATATTTACTTGTTTTAAAAGGAAACATATTTTTTATTATCATAAATTTTATTCTTTTAATTTTTTATATATCTAAATTTAATTTTTTCTTCTTTTTTAATAATTTTTTTTAGTCTTATTGTTTGGAAAAGAAGACTAAATTTTTTTACATTACATTTAATTTTTAGAAAACTCATTGCTAAAGGATAAACAGAATACCGCTACCACCTCCTCATTAGCAGATCTTTCAATTGGTCTTTCGAAAGACATTAAAGAGCTTTCACGATATTTAGTAACCAGAATTGTCTTACAAAATAATTTTGTTTCTCGACAGAGACAGACAGTTGCCAGGATTGAACTGTTAATTTTTAGATACTGAATTTGAAACCTGAAGTCTTCTGCAAGAACTTTCGGCTATGACTGCTGGGCTGGTAGTTAGTGTTTTTATCTACTTAATTTTATTTAAATTTTATTTTATTTTACTTTATTGTTTTAATTTACTTAGTAAAATTTTATATTATTTTTTTATAAGTTGTCTTAAAACTTTATCAACATATGCTAGTAAAATAAACATATGTTTTTATTTACGAAACTTTATCAGCTCCATGCTATCTTTCCGGCTATCTCTTCTGCATTTTCTTCAACTGTTATTGCCTTCTCCACTCTCACTCTCTTTCTCTCGGGAATTTAGTTCTTTATCGATCAACAACTGATAATGGAATCAGAAATATGCAAAAAATCTGAGCAACGACCGATTAAGAATCTCAAATAAAGGGAATTGATAACAAGGATGAAATATCAGTGACGTTTATTAGCTGTAGCGCGCAAAGTAGATATGGACAATACGTATGTATCTTATAGATTACAAGAGATTATCGGGGTACAAAGCGGCGTGGGAAATTAAATATACATACTCGTTTCTGAAACAAATTAAAATATGTCAAAACACATATATGGCACTTTCACATTTTGATGACTGTTTAGGCCAGTACTGGGCGGCATACCAGGGCTCGAATCGTATCATCCGCCTTTGGTGATTTCGTGGAAAGAAAATATAAATGAGTTCATAGGGTATAAAAAAGAGGAGCGCAAATTTTTATGGTCAGCATATCGGCGCTATTTCTATCAGCCTTTTATTTGTTTAGCTCTAGGAATCTTAATAACAGCCTTCCGTAATTATTACCCGCTAAGGCCCAATCTTCCCTAAACAAAAAATTATTGAAAATTCCAAACGCAAATTTAATTAAAATCACAAAACAACCAAACCATGCGAAATAATGTCGCATTTATATTCATTTTCCTTCAAACAATAACAGTAAATAAAGTTGTATAGATGTCATTGATGCCTTCTTTGTTATTGAAAGTTTTCGAAACTTAGTTTAAAACGGTTATTTTAAGAAGTTTCATGAATATCGTTAAAGCCGTTCAAAAGATATTGTTTAAGACAAATCGGAAGTGTACAGTTCTGATACCAATATCTAGGTGTCTGGGGTTAACATTCTTCAAAGTAAGAGTCAAAAGGAGATATTATGGTTGGAGTTAAGTGTTGGCGCCAAATTCTCTTATCCTGGGTAACGATGGTATCTTTTTTCGGATAAAAGTATATTCCGTTTCGCAAAATCTTCTTAAAAATATCATTTTCCACGGTATGAGTGTAGTATTAGTTATTTTTTGAAATAGTTTTTCAGTAAAATAAAATAACTCCTGGTACTAATCCTCGGTTTCACCAATCAATTTTAAAATTTACCAGACTGTCAAAATTTAAAATAAAAAACTTTACGACCAAAATTAAGTTGTTGCAACCGGACATAAGGGTACCAATTGTACACCCCGCGACAAAATGATACGGTCTACCAAAATCCATGTGTATGTAAGTCAAAATTTCTAACTTTAGACAAAAATTAGAAAAATACAACAAAATTTCACGACGACAATTTACTAGTTTGAAGTGTCTACAAGATACAGTTGATTTTTGCTGTCGGTGTCATACATTTTCTGCCATACAAAGTTACTCTTTTCGAAAATATATATGTCTGGAAGAAAATAACAACACCGCCGTCAAAAAATTATCAGAAAATAGCGCCTTTTGAAACTTGCACTATTTCCTGGTTCCAGAATTTTGCACTTAGAATTTTTCCAAAAATTATGAAAAAAGTTTGTTGTTGTGAAAATATGTTGAAGTTTCCTACAAAGTTTGAAATGTGCATATACATATATTTTGTTTTAATTAACTAGAACTTAACAAAAAATTAATAAACATTAAAGAAACACTCTTGAAGAGTGCCTTAGTGATTAACCCAAATTACACACTCCGTGTCAAAATTATTTACGCACCACAAGTTAAATATAACAATTTGTTTCTTTGTTATTTAATTATATTTTAATAAAAATATAATTTATTCTTTAACAAAAACTGTATAAACATTATTTTAAGCTTTCTGCAATATTTAAAAAAATTCAACAATCTTTCGTAAAAATTTTTTAGTTTTTTTAATCGATTTTTTAAAAAGATTTTGAGTATGTATGGAGAAAAAAACTTTAAATTTTTAAGAATGTTTTTCATTTTTTTTTTTTAATAATGCGAAACTTGGATTTATAAGGTTTTTGTCAAAGAATAAAAAAAGCTTTTTCTAAAAGCGGTCGCCCCTCGTGCTATTGGCGACATCACAGCTGCCTGGTGATCAGGATATGTGGATATGTTTTTTTACTTACAACAACAACATACCCTAGAGAATAATAATTTCTAACCAGACATTCTGATAGCCAAGCAGGCATGAATATCCTATACATATATTTTAATTAAAAACAAACAAAACTAAAAACTAAAAAATTAATTGTTCAAACATGCAAATATGTGGTGCATTTATAATTTTGACACGGGGTGTACTATATACAATTTAATTATGTTATAGTACATACTTATATTCATAAGACTCTGTTTACATATCTCTTCCTAATATTTATTTTTGAGTTGCGCATGTTAAAGTTTATTAAATCGCACTCTTGTAGGTGGAAAATGTACACGCATACATATGTATGTACGTCATTACGCCCCCTTATGTGCCTACATACATACATACATATGTACATATGTAATTAGATATGTACTTGCTCTGGCTAGACTACGCTTTTATAGCAGCCATAAATACTTGCTAATATCTTAGTAAATATATTTACAGTGTAACCAGGTGAAGAGTCAATAAAAAAGTAAACCATTGGAATCATATTTTCTTCACCTAATTTACGTACATATTTATATACATGCATACCAGTCAATTTTACATACAAAGTAATTACGCAAATGTATGCACATCAACTAAGGGGAAAGAACATTTATCAAATATGTATGTATTCATGTAATTTCACAGCTTTATAACACCACCTAAGAATTACTAATCCCCATTTAAGTCTGGAAAATGTAATGAATCATATTTGGTAGATACTGCTGCCCCCGCATGCCATTTCCCTTGAGATATGCCTTCGAATGAGTAAATCACAGAAGTACAAGAAAGTAATATTATGCAAATTTCCTACTAAGCATATCTGAAATGTGGGATTACCTACATATGTATGTATGTATGAGTCACACTTTCACAAAGTTTAGTAGCACTACTGCACTGATTCAATGGCAAACCTCCGAGTATACTTCGGGCCAGAAGTTCTGGTATAAAAGAGCTTGCTCGGAGGTGGAGTAAAAGCGCAGATCTCTCCATTTGTGTCACAAAATCAAGAAGCAGAGCACGAATTGGCGCACAAGCTCGGCCATACACGTGGAAAACGTTTAAGCGCCAAACATTCATTTATTGGAATCAAATATGATATACTGTTCATCCACCAATAACCTACGATATAATTTTAAAACTATTTAGTGGTTGTTTCCCGTAAACTAGAAAAAGTCTTGAAAACTTTGAAAATTCGAAACTTTTATTGAGAGGTCAAGATTTTTACTAAATGAAAAAACCAGTTTGTTCGATAAAAAAAAATCCGTTTTATTCGATATGCGAAAAAAATTTCAAAAAAGCGCCTATAGATATGCAAAAAAAGCTGGTAACCGGTTTGGAAAAACCGAGTCAATCGTCCTAGTGATTAAGGAGTGAGATATAGTTGGCAAAAACAAAAAAAATGTAAGTCAGTATTACAAGAAAGCTGTGTTCATAAGCCTTATTCGGCTGGTGTATGTATAATAAAAAAAATATGAACTTTTTGCCCTTTTGTGATAAAAAAAAACAAAATTTTGAAAAAAATGTACCCTCCTCCAAGTAGGGCTAAGAATTCATGAAGTTTTGGGTAAAAAACCTTATATCACAGTTTTTTTTATTATATTTGGATTGTTAGTTAAATGATAGCTTTTGGATAAATGTGGATATTAAATCTACGTATTATGTACAATGTATGTTTTAAAAATTAATTACAATAAATGTTTGTGCATATCTTCAGACCGCTGAGTTTTGTTTCTTTTTAAAAAATTAAGTAATCGGCGTTATTTGACAAAATATATGATTCGACCTTGATTTATTTTTTTACGATTTTTTCCCACATCGATTATTTTTATTTTGACTCGAATCGATTCAAAAATTTATTTTTTTTTATTTCGATCTGGCATCTCTTCTAAAAATGAACGCGTTTTCTTAGCCGATTCGAACTTGCACTGGTATGTGCTAAAAATTTAATTTATGTAAATACGTTGAACTTTTGATGTATATTTCGGGCTCTAACCGCCAAAAAGACGTAAGCGACATTTTTCTCAAAAATTTTTTTTTTTTTATGTAGAACACCTAGATGCATTTCTGTATAAAAAAAAAATTTAAAAAAATGTCGCTTACGTCTTTGTGACGGTTAAGGTTCCATTTGTAGAAATTTTCTAACTTTCGTATGTGTAAACTTCAAAATTTTGGCTTACATATCATCAGCTAAGTGGAAGAATGCTCTATCTCAGCTGAGATATGGGCGCTTTTGAAACATTTCCGTTCTTCAACCGAATTCTGAAACAGGGCTCTTTACAATTCTCCTAAATTAATTCTGCATTAAAATAAAATTTTGCAAACAAAAAATGTAGCTTACGTTATTTGATATTTGTATAAAAAAAATTACAAAATTATTTTAACTTTAAAAACATGAGCAGTTCTTTGAGTCACTGTATGTGATTTTGAATCGAGATTTTATAGCACGAGACAGGTATTAAATACCTACATACATGCCCGCAAATAATTTATTAAAGTGAAGTATTCTTACTGCTTTTGTGGTCTGCTTACAGTTTCACTTACCTTCATTTGAGTTTTGAGTAGTGGAATTGCATTAAAATGATTCCGCTGCAACGCCTGCAGCCATGATTTCCGCCATAATTACGCATGAAGGAAATTCCACAACGGCATCATTTGATTTCTTCAACCATTACAACTCAGCTGCCATACATTACTTCGAAATGCAATAAGACCGTTAGTGTTTTGTGACAGCAATAAACTCTTTCAATTATTGCGCCACTTAAGCAACGTGTCATCAAGCAACGTAGGGTTGAGAAGGGGTGGTTAGCACCACACCCGCTAACCAACCACCCAGCCACAGCTAACATGGCACGCAAGTATGTATGTATTTGCAGAAGTTACCGTTTGACGCTGTGCTGACAGAAAAAACTGCAGCTTTGTGGGTGTGTGTGTGTGAGTGTATTCAAGTGGCTGCGTGCTCTTGGGCGTTGGTTAGGCGCGGTAGGCAGGCATTGCCGCATTGTTGCATTGTCATCGTTAACGAGAGCTGTCGCTTCAACTGCCTGCCATGTCGCAAAGCAAAGGTGGCTCCCGCTATGAAGGTGGCTTTTCACGTGTATGTGCGTATGTGTGTAAGCTGTCGTTGCGGCAACAGTGGCTACAATATTTCATTTTTATTGCATTTTTTTTCGTGTTGGATTTTTTGTCGCCGTCATTGTTTGCTTCAGCTGTTGTTGTTCGTTATTTTCATGCTAGCGTACTTTGCTTGCTCTTTCCTTATTTATGGGAGTTTTTGGTATTTTTTTAATTTCATTATTATTTACCTTGCCTTATCGCAACCATCTTTATTTTATATGTATTTCAAAATGGAGTCTACGAACGACGTTTAGCTTTGCGTTTAGCGTAAGCGTCAGCAGTTAGGCAAATGTACATAGGCAGTTGGTAGACTTGAAAGCACTGCTGTTTGCAATCATTTTTCATTACTAAGTAATTTATATCGCTATTTTTCGTTATTTCACATCATTTAATTTTTTGATTTTAGCTGTTTGTTCTTTGTCTATAAAATGCTTACAGCCAATTTCACGAAAGCAATTTAAGTGAAAAATGATCTTAATTTTTGGAATTTTATATGGAAACTGACAGAAATCATTTTCCGTTTAAATTACTTTTTTTAAGAGCGAGTACACTAGGATGGGTGGCGAAAATAGTTTGAAATTTTGAAAGCTGGAACATTATACAATTTTAACTCTAGCCACGCCCTCATAACAGTTAACACATATTTTCTATAACTTTTCATTATGAACCGATTTCAGATTTTCAGATACCCAGACGCCGAGATTGAAAAATAGAACTATTACTTTTTAACTTTTGTTAGCTTAACAAACAATTCTTTAACCCTGGAAGGTCATGCCTGTTTTGGACATTTTTCCTAAACGTCCGGCCGCTTTTGCTGTGTGGTTAGAGGTGCGTACTACCATTCCATAAGACCTGCGTTCGATCCCTGTTCCGAGCAAAATCTAAATTTGCAAAATTTTTTCTAACGGGGTATCTATCCATTTATATATATTTATATGTACATATGTGAAAGTACAAATGAAATACCGAAAAGGGGATGTGAATATAAATAGTAAAAGTTAGTATATCTATTTTTTTCAATAAAACAAAATTTTAGTATGCTAGATAAACACATAATAAAAAAAAAATTATTTTATAAAGCTGGCAATTAAAAACGCTTAGCACATACTAGTTAATCAACTAGTATTTTTAATGACTGGTTTGGCTTTTCACTGCAGGGGGACGGTCTGAATTTATGAGAACGTCAAGTAGGTAACCGACGGTTTCGATCTTCGGCCACTCCTGCATTTTCAAGGATAACACTCCATATCACACAATAATATCAATTTATTTATTTATTTATGTATTTATGTAATGAGGGTGTACACGTAAGACTTTAAGTCTTTTATAATATGTACATCAATAGATGGAAATTACAAAATTGAAAGTTTAATTAAAATTTGATGCAAACTTAACTCTAACAATAAATAGTTACAACAACGACTATAAATTTGTATAACTAACTTTAAAGTTTGAGGTACATCCAAGCTCACGACGAACACAAAAAATATGAGTCATGGATGAAAAGTTATGAAGAAAACATGATTTTGAATGCTTTTTGACGGCGCCAGATATGCAGTTTTTGTAGCTATTGTATACAATTCTATTGAAGAGAGCTTTCAACTGAAGTGATATAACTAACTTTTTTTGTAAGCAATCGATCCGGTCTAGTGTACATATGTATGTACCTGCATACATAGCTAATTATGAAATGCCTCGTGAAAATATAATTCTAAATAAGCTTTGTTGTTGACAAAAATGGGCACAATTACATACATATATATTTTATAGTCGGCTATAAAGCACTTGCCGCCATTTGATATTTCAGCGCGCACACTAGCACACATTTTTCTATTATATTTTACTGCACAAGCACATACTTTTGTATGTAATATGTATATATGTATATATGAAGATATGACCGCACTCACATTTATTTAGCATTTTTTATTCATTTATAGAGCATTTGCACATCAAGTCGTAAACTTTTCCGTCACAATTCTACGATCACACTTTTTATTTGAAATTTGCTTGCCGTGCACAGAATTTATGAGCAGCTTTAAATGAGAGCGAACAAAAAACACTTATTCACGCATGTATGTACGTATAAACGTAGATACTATTTATTTAGCCAATTTTTGTTTGCTTAATTTTAGCTTTTCATCATGGCGTCTGATTTAAAATATAAGCACAACGTGATCTTTAGCAACAAACTTCTTAACTTTCAAAAACACACTTCATGCAATTCCTACACTTTCTCAACTAAAACTCCGACTGCATGATATCTGAAATTTTAATGGATATTTCCGAGTTTCTGGCGTTGGTGTTGTGTGTTAAATAAAATTTTCATAGATAGGGAAAGGTAAACCTTGAACAAAAAAAAAAAAATGAAAATGAAAATGAAATAATAATCAGCAAGTTAAAGAACACAACGCATGATAATGCTTATAAATAAGATAATATGTTTGATAAAGTTATTTACCACAATTCTGGTCGACTTTTCTCACAAGACGCAATAACACACAACTGCACATAGAAATTACTTACATGAATATGTATATATGTACATACATACATGCTTATCTAGAGGGAATATGCATATCTCTATACTCAGCCATATCTAGTATCTACATGTGAAATAAGAAAGTAGATAATGACGCAAAAGTGCAAGTGCAACATTCAGCCATTCAGCTGTGTGAGACAACCCTCGCTGCTATTGAGAAGCAAGAGAAAAGCGAGACTAAATTTCATCCCTCCTGTCGTCAGATGTTGAAAAAATTATCAATTATCTGGTTGTTAAGTTGTAAAGCGGTGTGGTTTGTCCGAATTAACATGGCGTATTTAAAATTACACGACTTAATATGAATTTGTATTAACATTAGGATACCACACGGAAAAAGGATGTCGCTTCCCCATGAAACTGACTACGTTACTTAATTGCTTGGGTACAACAGAAACAAGGGACCTCCTCAAGTTCCTTGACTTGACGCCCAGTGCCCTGAAACCAGATAAAAAATGGACAAAAATAGGAGTTTAAAAATTTAAGATCATCAAAATTAGTATGGAACCACCCTTGTGGTACCACCTTTCCGATGAAAAAGGAATTATCGAAATCGGTTAACGTGGTCCAAAGTTATGCGGTAACATACATAAAAATATATGTATATATATTCCGACGAACTGATAACCTCCTCCTTTTTTTGAAGTCAGTTTAAAATTTAAGAGTACCGTTACTTTCCATATGATCCCATGATCGGAACTAAGCCAAATTAGTATGGTATCACTAATGTGACCAACCGTACTTCTTTCGGAAGTACAGTACTTCTTTTTTCGCTCTTGTACTTCGTACTTCGAAGTACAGTCAAATGTACTTCTATGCGATATTTTGTACTTCAGGAGGGGGATTCTGTAACCAGTTAGTTATAATTTTCGGATCGCTATCGCACTTTTTGACGTATAATATAAATGTTTTTCGTTCAAACCATTAAAGACGCCGGGGACCGATGGCACCATACCTGCGCAGCTGCAAAAGGCTCTAAAGGTGTCGTGCAATTGGTTGGATCCTATTTATGCGACCTACGTGAGGACCGGGTACATCCCAAAGGCTTGGAGGGTGGCCAGTGTTGCGTTCATCCCGAAGGCTGGAGAAGGCTCTCATATTTAAGAAACGCGATTCCTTGTGACTGTCTTTCAAGAGCTGAATATGGTTATTGCAAGAAAAGGTCGGTGAAGTGGTCAGAGGAAGCCTTCACGCATGAATATTATGGAGTAGGGACCTTCTTCGATATCGAGGGGGTCTTCAACAATGTCACTCCAGAGGCAATAGTAAAGTATATTCATAATCTGGGGGTGGAAACCAACTTAATAAAGCTTATCTACAGTGTCTGCAGAGTCAATAGGAGCACTCCACAAGGTGGTGTTCTCTCTCCCTTGCTCTGGATTGCGGTTGTAAACGACATTATAGAGGAACTGGAAAAAGTGGGCTGTCGGGTGATCGCCTATGTAGATGATGTGGAACTTTTGGTTAAGGTACGATTTCTATATACCCTTTTTGATCTGGCTCAAGGTTACCTGAACCACGTAACTAGGGGCGATCAACGGCGGCCGTCGTGGAAGCCTAACATTGAGGAAAGGGTTGGAAAGGTGTCGGCTGCCTTGCATTGCTGTAGGAGAGCTATCGATAAAAGGTGGGGTCTCTCGCCCAAATTAATTCATAAGCTCTGGGAAAACAGATTAAAGTCGATATTGTTTCAAGGAGTCCTGGTTAGGTGGAACTCACTAGAGAAGGCCACACTTGTAAAACATGAATTAGCGGAGCATTAGGAACCACACTCATACTGACGCCTAACATACATTTGTTGAACACAGCGCCTGCGGATATTAGGATGAGGAAAACCGAGTCCTTTTGCAACATAAAAAAGGAAATGAAGACGTTTCTCTGCTAAAGCAAATGTTATTATAGGGCACTTTAAAACACGTTACCTCTCAAGGGCTAGTGATGGGGGTTCTGACAGGCTATTGCGCGATTGGTGTTCATGCGGTGAGACTAGAAATTTTAACTGATTCTTTTGTATCAGCTTCCAACCATCGCGAGGCTATGTTGGAAGCATATTGGCTCTCAGAGATCGAAATTAGCCGCATTCGAAATTCCGTAATCGGCTCGCGGCAGTTTCTTAAGTGAGAAGGTCTCTCTTTTTCGCATTTTCTAAGTTAGATATATGTAGATCGCTCGAGCTAACTCCAACCCACCAGCAGTTGCAGGCAATTGTATTTAAGAAACGAATTCGCTCGTGCTATTTTCCAAAAATTGCGAAAATAGTTTTAAATCAAATCAATTCAAACTGCATCAAAAAATAGTAAATTTACTAATTTTTTAAATTTAATTTTTTAGATTCAATGTTTCGTACGTAAATCTTTAACATACTAATTTAAAAAATAAAAAATGAGTAACCATTTATACTAAAGAAATAACCAGTGATTTTCCGGCGCCATCTAACAAATTTTATATTTATTTTACAAAATTTCGAATTTCAAATTCATCGTCCAGGGAATGAATTTTACATTTGAGATTATGAGTATCAGAAACAGGTATAAAACAATGAAATCGACGAGTTCCAATTATGGATGAGGAATTTTTAAATCGAACTTTCAATGCTTGCTCTTCCAGTGTATGCTCTTCGTTTGTACAAAAAACAGTTCGAATGGATTTAATTGATTCTTTGGCGAATTCGTATAACTGACGCGGGGTAGTAATTTGATTATCATAAGGTCTTTGTATACTTGCTCGAGCTGTAGTACTCTTGAACGTACCACCAATCCCATCACAAGGTGATTTTCCTTGCGACGTGGCAAAGAAATGCCACTCAGCATCTACACCAAAGTGCGCCTGATGATAGACCAGATTAATGAAATTTTTTTTATTTTTATATTGAGAACTGGCCAATCAAAGAAATGATTATGTTAATTTTAAATACGCGATTTTTCGCAAAGCAAGATGATTATTGCAAAATAAAGTATAGGAAAACAAATATTACCTGGACCTCTACCAATGTACGAACCGATCTTGGTTATCCGAAAGAAAAGATTTTTAAGTGGCCCACTTGACGTATTTTGATGTAATTTGAATTTAAGATTTTTATTTTTTAAATTTTTTTATCAGTCAATGATTTACTAAACAATTAATATCACAGGCCCTATATCGAGACACCCTTTAAAAATTTGTCAGCTAAATCTTTGATATTCACTCTATCACATATATTTTTTGCAGATTTTTAAAATCCTGCAAACATGTTTTTTTAACAACTTTCTAAATTGTTCATTAACAAACGTATGGAAAAGTGGACTTAAAAAATTAAAAATCTTTTATAAATATCTGACTTTTTGTCAATAAAAAGGTACTAATTGATTTTTTGATTCAACCAATATTTATCGAGATATGATGTGAAAAACAATGGCTTACGGCGGTACACCTAATATTTTTGTTGTTGTATAACTTTTGCAAATTTTATTTTATTTTTATATTCCTCGCGTTTTGCCATATCTTAGAGGTATTTCTATATTATACTCAGTTTATATCCAAATCTAAAAAAAAATCATAATTTTCATTGAAATAGCTTGGGATGCCTGATAGACGATAGAAGAAAATAAGGTATCGTTAGAATGTTGGTTAGAAATGAACTTCGATTCTATACAGATTTTGTATTATCCATACTGGCTGGTGAACTCTAGCCAGCATGATTAGACTTACTCTGTCTAACGGCTATACATAGATTCTAAGTTGTTCCTTTAGGAACCACAGGAAGACACCTTACTGTTCATATAGATAGGTTTCCTAAAGAAAGTTCAAGATAAATTTTAGTTCTAACTGTCCTAAATGTACGAGTTTATAAGAGACGTGACTGCATTATTTAAATATAGATAGATCAGATAGCCTTGTTACCGCTACAGCGATCGATGTATTGGTAAGGGATTCACAGTGGGACATAACGTGTGCTTCTTATTAGTCGTTACACAATCTGTAAGGAAGCCTATTACAAATCGTACGTCTGATTGCTAACGTGAAATAGTGATTTTGTTCTCCTTGTTGATATTTCCGGCCTGAAGGACATAACCTGCCTGTTACCTTTCACACTTGCCCAGTAAGGTTGTTTAGGTTAGAGTGTCTGCCCCGCGCAGAGCACTAATTACACGTAGGCTGGAAAAGCCCGTTGGGATACCACTGGCCGATGCCATTTGTTTGTTACCCTCCCTTAGTAATTGAACTACCGAGAGCGTTTTATGTAGCACAAAAAGTGCAGGACGCTCACCGAGTTAAAGTCGGCTAAACAATCCAGAAAGTACTTGTTGAAGCGTTGGTTGCGCATGCTGACCAAGGCGGGACAATGACAGAGACAGTGTCCGATGGTCTCCTCTTCCTCCGCGTCCCTCCGTCTGCGATAAAAATCGTTGGTGGGGTATCCTAGCATTTTACCGTATGTCCGGTTATTACACCGACTACTAATCTGAGAGAGGAGCGGTCCAGTAGAGTAAGAGCTGTGGATCGCTTTACATCAATCTTTAGCCAAATCCGCCACGTAATATAGCAGGTGGTTTCTACAGCCCACCTGGTGGTTACTCCTCGATGAGTTGAGCCCTTAGTCTGTGTTTGCTGTAGAGGTATGCCGGCATTCTGAGCAGAATTGACTTCAGATATTTCTGTCTCCCTCCTTGCCAGCTCGTTGGCTAGACAGTTGCCAGGAATGTCCCATAAAACAGTCAAGGAGCATTTTGATGCCAGCAGGTTGAGAGTCTTCCTGCATTCTATGGCTACTTTGGACGTTGTTCCGTTAGATTCGAGAGATTTGATAGCAGCCTGGCTGTCAGAATAGAGAGAAATAGGCCATTCTGACGAGGCGGAGGTTATGAACCACCGAGCCGCCACCATTATGGCGTTTAGCTCTGCTTGAAAGACGGTGCAATGGTCCGGTAAGCGAAAACTGAGGTTTAGCGCGAGTTTGTCAAGGTAAATCCCGCTATTCATCCTTTTATTTAGCTTGGAACCATCTGAATATATGGCCGTGGACCCTGGGTACAAGTCTGTGGCGCCATCCATTCGTTCCTCTCTGAGATGATTGTGGAGAATTTGTTGTCGAGACAGAGTAGAGGAGTGGTATAATGTTACTGTCCTAGATTATCCGATAGAGTTTCAAGTACTTTTGCGTGTTCGAATCAGAGGTATCTCTTGCCCAGTAATGTTTCGCTTCCTTCTTCATCTATATATGTATAATAATTCCACTTAATGAAGCTCCATGATAGACCGACAAAAGGTACTGGACCTATGAGTCCCTGTGCAGCTCTTTTCCTGCCGCGAGAATATCTGCCAGCCAGTTCATTTACGGGGGCCAAAAAAGGTAAACTTGGTTTGTGGTTGTGATGAGTATTAAAATTTGAAGGCAGCCCCACACCAGCTTTGAGGTAACCCCGTGTACTTTCAGTAGGTGTGTTTGTTGTTCACCCCCTGTCCACACATGCATAAATATACTGCCGCAGAGATATATTTACCAATAGCATGCACCTCAGCTAGAAAGGACAGCTTATCTTGCACCATGCCATGGCCAAAAGTGGAGCTATCTGTTAAGGAAAAAAGTTAAGTCATGTGTGAATTTAAACCTCGGAAGGCACAGATCCAAAAAGTTAAAACGTAGTTCTTCTTCTTGTTCAATAGCGCTGACGATGGATGAGCGCAAAAGCTTTTTATTCTGTAGAGAAGAATGACAACGCAGCGTCTGCGTGGACTTCCCATCTGTCTTCTTACACTAGACGGGAACTGTGTATGTTAGAATGGGTTGGTTTGACAATTTTGGTCTGATGTCCGAGCTTCTCCCCAGCAAGTGCAAATTGAGGCCCTGAAATTTTGAATTATGACTGTTTATTACTTAAATATTTTGCAGACCACTTAAATTAAAATTTCGTATATGTAAACAGCGAGGCAATCTAGTGTACATAGACTTCCTTTTTCCCTCGCCATAAAATTTCACTTATAGGTACTTTCTCTTTTCACTTACTCACTGTTTGTGCCTGAAAAAATTCACCCCTAAACGTGTTAAGCTATTCTATAAAACCGCTACACAACCCTTTACTTAGCTGCTTTCTTTTATTTATTTTTTCACGCAACTGCGCTTTCACGGAAACCTTGTATTAAATACCTTTAAAGAAAAATTTTTCCCTCTTTCTAGTGCTATGTAGTGCGGCTATCTCTTGGAAAGGTGTTCACTTCATTTCTACACATTTTTCTTATCTAAAATGCCTTGTGTTTTTTTGACTTATGTACTTACATATATATACAGACATTTTTCTGTTTTGGTTTTGCCTTTTTTCGTTTACTTTAAGATAACGTAATAAGTCTTTAAATAAATTGCAGACTGTTGGTTGATTTCTTCATTTTTATTCTACTGCATGTACTTACATATGCATGTGCATAGAAATGTATATACATACATACTTGTATGCACATAAAATATGCGCCTTGTTGTTGTGCTGTTTTAACATCACTTACAGAGAGAGGTACACATTTTAGCCCAGTGGAATTTATTATTGAAATTATTTTTCAATGCCTTTTAAATAAAATTAAGCCTATTAGAAGCTCTTTGAGTTGATAAATATTTTAAAAATTTCATTTCAAATGCGATTTGAGTACCCAAGTTTAAAATATTAAACAAAAAAAAAAATAAAAAATTCCAGTCGAGGTCGAAGGCTGTCGCGGGTGCATAAGAAGTCTCTACAGCCGGATCAAAGATGGAGAAGGGCGTAAGGGTGGCAGTCGTATACGTGGAGCTCGGCCTCAATAAATTCTATAAGCTGCCCAACTATTGTAGCAGGTGAATCTCTATATCGAAAGTCAGGTTGCGATAGAAGAGCTTCCGTCGCAATGAACTTCTTCAAGAAGTGTGACGAATTGCAGGGCAGCTTTAGATGAGCTACATTCTGGCACAGACGTACATATTTACTGGGTCGCGGGACACACCGGCGTCGCAAGCTACGAGGACGATGATAGGCTTACCAAAGAAGGCGCTTTGTCGTAAACCATCCTGATAGAAAAGATTCCGATATCTCTCCAAGCAATTAAACTGGAACTCGACCTGTCCATGATCGAGAAGGCGCAGAAGGAGTAGAACAAAACAAGGCTGCAAGATGTCGAAGGACCTTGCTGGCTTGCCAGCTAACCTAACCCATGCATTGTCATTTTGGGGTCGTAGAACTCCAACTTCGAATAGATATATAAAAATGGTAACCAACTTTTCCTTTCCTTTCGTTTGGTACTTTTTCATCATAGGACCAGTTTAATCGAATTCAGTTGGTTCGATTCCCATCACCTCCGCTGAAGATAGCGGATTTTATTTCTTAAGTTGAAGTACACAAATCTAGTTGAATAGCTATTTTTTATTTTTATTTATTGTTAAGAAAAAGATCTTAATTTTTGGGTATTTCTTCAAGCAAATGCACACAAACGCGCAGTCCTCAAATAAACCGAAGATAGAGATGAGCTGAAGTTGAAGATGAAAATGAAAATGAAAATTACGACGACAATGAAGAAGGGAATGGAGATGAAGTTAAAGTTGATATGTTCATAAGATGAAGATAAAATTGGAAATTGGCTGAATATGCTGATAAGGACGAAGATGAAGATAAAAATTATAGTTTAAAAAACCAAACCCTCCCTATTATAATTGCCATTCGTACTGTCATCAGGTATGTAACTTGAGAATAGAAATAGCTGCATCTTTTAGCCGCATCAATATTACATAGTTACATCCCGAGCTAATAAAAGGAAGGTGAAAATGACTATGAAGATGACGTCGTCTTAACCGTCTTCACTTTCATCTCCGTGTTTGTTTTTTTGTATTCGTGATCGCTATCGTGGCCATATTCGTCTTCGTGTTCATAGTCGTTTTCGTGGTCTTCTTCTTATTCGTCGTTATGTTCCTTTTCGTACTCGTCTTCATATTCGTGGCCTTATTCGTATTCATCTTCGTGCACATATTCGTTTTCGGCGCCGTCTTCTTATTCGTCCTCGCCCTCGTCTCCGTGTTCGTCTCGCTTTCGTATGTATATTCGCTTTCGTGTTCGTCTTTGTATTCATATTTGTGTTCGTCCTTGGGTTTGTCTTAATATCAGTCTTAAACTTAGAATGTACCATATGTACTTATTTTTAATGACATTTATTTGACGATTTTAAGCTCGCTATCGTTTCTTAAAGAAAATACCGGAAGCTAGTTTTGCTTTCTAAGCAAAAAAAGGAAACCAAATATTAAAAATAATAGTTATTTACTGAGTTTTATTTATTGCTCAAAAAAATAATCCTCTGTTTGGATTTGTTCTAAAGCATTTTTTTTTTATATAAAAGTTATAGCCGTTACGATCGCTGGAAGAAACCTCAAACTTTGAAGCACTTGTAATCCAACATTTGTGAATTTATGGCTGAGATTCCGCCTAATAAATGTCGAAAGTTGGTCGAAAATATTTCAAAGATATCATGCAAAGATTTCCGAAACTCTCTAAAGTTGCACACATTAGCGAATTTGTACTTTTGTACATTACTAAGAAAGTTTGATCTCTAACATTCAGTCGGCCCTAAAAGCATTACTGCACATATAGACAATGCAATGTCTTATTTCCTCGGAAGGATGTGGTAGGTCTTTCTGTTCCCACAACTCCTTCTGTACTTTCACTTTCGGTTGTGTTCGGGGCGCGCCCTTACCTTTCTCATCCCCCATGGTTGCCGAGTCGAATGATCTTTAGACCGGCCTTAATAATCAAAATATACGACATATTGAAACCAAGCTCAATGTTGTTGTTGTTGTAGGGTCACTACTACGCCCCGCCTATTCCGGGTCAACGTTCAATCATTGTCGTCAAGCTCAACGAACGTTAGGCCCAGGCAACGGGCTGTTTCAATAGGGTCAGACCAAAGGGAAAGAGAGGTTGTCAGTTGAGTCGGATTTAGCTGACATGTGCAGAGGTGGTTGGTGTCGTGCGGGGAGTCTCCACATGCCGGGCATTCATTGGGGATATTGGGGTCGAGTCTGAACAGGTAATTGCTGAGGCGGCTCCAATATCCAGACCACCTCTCTTGGCAATTGAAGTTCAGTCTCTTCTACAGGTGGTGATTGGGCTCCGAGCACGGAATTCATAGGCCGGGAGTCGAGGTAGGTGATGACCGACTCCATATGAATGTCGTTGATCGCTCGTCTGTACATCGTCGGGTCCAGTAGTTGGTCTAAGTATTTCTGGACTGAGTCCTTGTGCACGAATAGGTGGCCCTTGACGTGCCTGGACGGAGGCTCCTCCTCTAGCAGTGGTCTGTTAGTGTGTTCACTTCTGCGGCACCCCACCAGAAACTGATTACAGAGCATTTTGTTGTGCTGCCTTACGGTGAGTTCAATCATTTTATTTTGTTAAAAGTCTCCAAAGCGTTCTTAACTTTGTTCCAAAGAGTATGTGCTTTTAAATTGCACCACCTGCTTGCGAGAGTTATACTTCGCTTGATATCCAGTATGTGGTGTTTTTGCTGGATTCTAGGTAGATAAAGACCTTCACCACTTCAAAGTTTTACCTAGAAACAGTGACATGTGTCCCAATATGCGAACACCCTTTGTTCCCGTTCACCACTGGACCAACTTCTTTTGATTCGATTTCTAAGCTGAAAAATGCTGCGCTCACGACCTCGTGTTTTTGCGTTACGCTTTCTATCATTAGATTGAATAAGTTGCACCAAACTGAGTTGCTTGTGTAAACTTTAAAGCCTAATTTGGTCTCGCAGCGCGGAGATCTTATTTCCAATCTGGACGGCGCTCAGCGCCACTCTACATAGCCGTATTAGTTTTGGGGAGATGTCATTGTAGAGGCAGCTTCTCTTCTTGCAGTCAAAGGCGGCTTCATTCATAATCGACAAAAAGGTAATGTATGTCGAGTTGCTATCAAGAGCGCTTCGCCGCCGGCTATGAACGGTTAAGCCGATATACCAACAGTTCCAAGGGCTTGTTTATAAGCCTTATTATTGCTCTCATCACCTCGTCTTGGTCGACAAGTCCCTGTCAGTGATGGGCATACTCGAATACTTTTGTATTTAAAATACTTGTTTGGATACTTTTTCCGAAAACCGGTTTTGGAGTTATTCGAAAAATGGCAATGTTAAAAAAGCTGTTAAGAAAAAACCGCATAAACCGGGATTTATTGTACATATTTTCTGTAAAGTAGCACTTACTGGATGATGGTTCCTTTCTCGGGAGAGCTCGAAGGTGGAAACAATTTTTGACTTTAAAATCGCGGCTCACAACGTGCAGATATTGATATCCAAGTATCCTCTGGATAGCGCCCTAACACCCGTTTGAGACCGAGCTAAAGTGGGAAGGCGTAAACCTCCGCGTGCGTTGGGTTCGAGTCCCGCCACGTTAAAACCCCGCCCAATGAAAAACAAAAAACAGCCTAGGATGAGACCCACTTTTTTTTGGTGACGACCACGGCAAGCGTACTGAGGATTTGAAGGTATGCGCTGGGAATATCCGGACACTTAATGGGGAAGGTGCCTCTGCCCGGTTGGTTGATGTCCTCGGCAAGACTAAGGCTGAAATCACCGATATCCAAGAATTGCGATGGACGGGGCAAGGCAAGGTAAGCATGGAGCTTTGCGACGTCTTCTATAGTTTCCACGTAAAGGAACGCAAATTCAGTGTTGGAGATGTGGATGGGGAGAGACTTCGTCGCCGAGTACTGGCGTTCACGCCGGTGAACGATCTTCTAGGCACACTCCGCATCAAAGCAAGATTCTTCAACATCTCGCTCATCTTTGCCCATGCTCTGATGGAAGAGAGGGCGTCCAAGAGTCCTTTCAATGAGCGCTGCCCCCGACACGATTTCAAAATTGCGCTTGGCGATTTCAATGCCAAGGTGGGCAAGGAAGGGATCTTTGGCGCCACTATCGCAAAATTCAGCCTCCACGACGAAATGTCCGACAACGTACTGAGGCTGATCGATTTCGCCGAGGCCCGAAACATGGTAGTATGCAGTACTAGGTTCAAGCATAAAACGATTCATCAAGCTACGTGGCTGTCTCCAGATCCAAAAACGAGAAACTAGGTCGACCATGTTGTGAAAGTCGGAAGGAATGCTTCCAGTGTTTTAGACGTACGTACACTCCGAGGGCTAAAAAGCCGATTCGGACTACTATCTTGTTGCAGCCAAGAAACGCACCCGCCTCTGTGCAGCAAAAAATGTGCGCCTAACAATACAAGGAAAGCTTAACGTCGAAAAGCTCCAATCACAACCCATGGCCAAATTACTCGCCATTCGATTCGCACAACTGCTATGAGAGAGAGTGGAACCACATTTCCCGCTCATTAAGTACCGCCGAAGAAGAAATAGTTGGATTTGGTACGATGAGGAGTTTAAATAAGCTGCAGAGATCGCCCGAAATGGTTTACAAATGATCTCGAGCTATTTCCGAAATTCTCCTGAATTAGTCCCAAAGTGGATTCGAACTATTCCCGATAAAGTACACATTTATCACGAAAAGGTTCTGAAATAGTTGTGAACTCTTCCGAAATCGCCCTAAAAATAATCCTTATTCAGTCCTGAAATGGTCCTAACTAGGCGCGGAATAGTCCTGAATTAGGCTGAAATGGTCACGAGAAGTGGTTCTGAAATAGTCGTAAACCAGTCCCAAAATGGCACTGAAATATCTCTGAAATGTGCTGAAATAGTCCTAAACAGGGCCGAAAATGATTTTTTTAATTAAATTGTTTTCGTGAAACTGGCTATTAAGGTTCTTACGTAAATATTATCATACGCGGTATTTGGAGACATTTAGAATATTTAAGTACATAGTACTTGACTTTTTACTACAAGATAAATACCTAAACACTTTTTTTATTTGTACTTAGTATTCAGTACTGTATGTTTTGTCGGCGGAGAATTTTCGCACTTAAATGATCGTTAGCCAGCATACGCATACCTACATGAAACGTAGTAAAGCACTCAAGTACTTATGACCGTACGTATGTATGTATGGATGTACGTAGTATGTCTTGCAGTTGCACAGCACTCGATAAATGATTTTTTTTTTCAATTTGATTACACTTTGTAGAGCTTTATTATGAATTATTGTAGTTTTTATGGCGACAATTATATTCCAATTTTCACAAATTTTAAAAACAATTACTATGTTTGGGGTTTGAATTTAACTGAATTTTCGCTTAGATATGCACAAGTAAATATATATTTTGATTATACATAAGTATATGGTTTGCATTATTTCACTTAAACTCTTCAATGTTTTTTTTTTAATTGTAGCTTTTTCATTTTAATGAAGATCAATACATACATACACATATTATAAATTTCCTTAAAATTAAGAACTTTTTGATTAAAAAATTTAATTCAATTAAGTATTTGATATTCTCTTTTTTGATTCATGTACAAACGTTGTGTTTAAAAATTTCATTATCGAAAAAATTTTTTTTTGCTTTCACTTTTTCCATAACGCACTTCTTGCATACTCAATTTTCCGAAAATCCTGTACATTACACCGCTCAACTCGAATAATTTTTTTTGCTTCCTGTTTTTTGTGTGTTAAAAACACCAATTACACTCACAAACTGTGATTAGTTTCACCAGCGAAATGGGCCCAAAGTTAAAGGAGTAAATGAAAATTTCAAATTCAAATTATTATCGCTTATTATCTCGGTACATTATCAGTTCAAACATACCATACCTACTGATACTGGAATACAGCTGTATTACAGATACCCACTGATATCCTACCAACTGAATGAATGGAAACGGAATTGATAGCAAATCTTCATTATCTTATAAATATTGCTAAAAAACGAAGATTAGATACTTTTATCTAGCTGGGTCAGTTGGGCATACAATCTACCCGAAACCGAACGGTAAATATCTACACCTGGACTTGTATCACACACACACACACACACACACACACGCAAGTAAGTCCAATGATGTATGCGTGCTTAAATTAACTATAAGTATTATGTATGTATGTATGTCTCGTACATGTGTTGAGGAGGCGCCGCGCTTAAGAAGTGTACCCTGCATTGGAATCTCGCCCCCGAAATATGTTATTTGAACTTTTGACGTCATCAAGTCGGCTGATAGGGATAAGGAAATACAGTTATGCAAATGCATATGTATACATATAGAGAATGTATGTAAGTGTGTATAGTTTCATATCTGTATGCATGTGTTTTCCTTTAATCAGGAAGATATCGGGTAGCAAATCTGCTATCTGAGACCTTCGCTAGATATGGTTATATCAGACCAAGTTGAGGAAGAATTTCTTGTGCATACAGAAGCTATTGTGCACAACACTGTCTAACCAAATGAAAATTTTTTGGTATACGTACTTTTGCAACGAGATTTATTATTACGTTTTCGATAATGTAAATATCGATAACGATAACAATTTAAGAAAGATAAAAATACTAATAACTAATATTACATCTAAATCGTTAACAAATAAAGAATGTGAACAACAGTCGACAGCCATGACTATATCGATATCGATAAATGTCGACAACAAATAAATCACGATGGAGATAGAAATATCGAGGAAGAGCACGCTGAGTACTTCTTTAAGTAAAAACGTAGACCTAAAAACTTGGATAAATGTTTCTATCGCTGATTCATTAAAGCTGACATTGGCGAATTGTTTTCATTAAAGCTTCGTAAAAGCTAAGCATACCAGTACTAATGTATGTACATAGATTTCTTAAAAGGGGCCAGAGAAAAAGATCTAGTTTTCTTTTGGTTTCGGCAAGTCCAGGAAAGCCCGTCAGTTCTTCCTTTAGGTGTCAACTGGGAATGCTAAGTGAAGTCTCGTCCTTCTACCAGCCAATTACCGGTTGCGCGACAGATCTTCCGCTTGTTTTCTTCTTCTTTGTGCCCACTAGACTAGTAGTTATTACACAAGTGCCCTCAACTATCCATGTCTTATTGACCTCTTGAGTAATTGTTATTTCTAATCCTATTCCTTAACTAATTACCTATGCATCTATCGGGACGACTGTGAGATCTCAAGTTTCTTATGGCTGAGGCTCAATGAGAATCGTACTGAAAAATTATTGACGCTAAACAAATCTGCAATGAGGCCACTTACCGGAGTAATCACAGGATACTTTGCTGAAACACCAATGCTTCATTGACGGCGTATACCAACAAGCTTCCACTGCAGAAGTTGTCGGGATGAAGAAGATGAGGAATCGATTAATCACTTCTTATGTCAAAGCCTAGCTCTCCAGCCAAGACGTCTCAAACATTTTGTATCAAGCTCTTTCTATAGCAGATGTGAAAATATTGGATTTCCACAACTTTATCTGGAATAATAATCTCGGGTAGAAGCATATCCTTCCTCCTCTTCGCATTCATAGATGTCATTCAAAATGGACAAATGTGCTTCCGAGTGGAAGCATTGGTAATACTTAATTTTTAGGTTGTCATGCGTATCCTAATTTTACCTCTGTTTCACGCAGTGGCAGGATGGTGCCTTAACGCCACACGATTGGTGTGTAGATGGCGTACCTTCCTTAACTCAGACTGACCTAAATGCGTTCTCCTTCCTAATAAACGTTAACAGGACCAACATTACACATCGGAGGGCGATCTGACACATGTGAGTAACCTGATATTAGCTCTACCTAAATGATATAAATTCTGCCTAGTCAATGATTGAATGAATAACCAATGGCTTTTCTAAAGCCCCCTACAGCTCACCGATACGGACGAGCTCAGAATTCTAAGGATTAGAGGACAACCAAGTAAGACCACATACCACAATCTTTTAGGCCAAGCATAGCGGGAATATACGGATACATCAAGGATTTCATTAATAAAGCTCAGTTGGTACCGCACTGGCAATTGCAAAACATCCAAGTGTTTTCTGAAAAGGCCTGACAATGTGGTAGCGAAATTTGTTTTAGTCTTAGAAGGAGTGAGCCACGGAACCCTAATGACATATGAACACTATAGGCATCATTGACGATCGTCGGTGTACATCTTGTTTGGAAGACACTACAGAGCCTTTTCTTTGCCGCTTTCCGGTCTTCATCAGACTTAGATGGCACATACGTTTTTGGGTCGGAGGTATTGAGAATGGACGAGCTTCGCTTTCCTTCCCTCGATAAAAAAAGTCCCGTAAGTTTTCAGATTAGCAATGAGTTCCCACTTTTCCTGGCTTTCCCTGTCGTTTAAGTCTTCGTTTAAGCCTTAAGTACAGTGGCAATATTGCCTTAGGAGAAGTTGTTATTAGTTTTTCCGGACATCCGCAACTCCATTACATGCCTAGCGCACAGTGCAGCTTTACCATGTTTTTTTGAAACAAAATGTAAAAGTTATCAAAGCATTACCAAAAAAGCTTGTAAGACTAGCTGAAAACAAAGCTTCAAATGCGCCCTAATCCTATTTTATGCTGTCGCAGGATGAGATTATTGACATGTAAGTCTGGAATGCAGTCGACTACCTTTCCATGGCTAATGAGAGTCGAATGTCTGATCCACGGTCATCGGCAATTGTTTGGTCATAAATATCAGTGATCAAGGCGAGTGAGGTCGTTTTTCCGCACACTTCGATGCGGGATTATCTCGAAGAAATTTTTGCAAAAAGATTTCCTCGGCTAATCACTGAATATTGTAAGATAACGTCAGATATCCAGGTGTCTGTAACCAAGCCGTACCCCATTGTTGCTAGATAGTACGAGGGGACTAACAAAAGTTCGGTGGAATGATGATATTGTAAGTGGTTATGAAAAAATTAAAAATGGTACATATTTTGTAGTAATCTTGCGAAGCTTTGTTTTAATCTTCAGAGAAAATGGTAGGAATGGAAGCGACAAAACGTAAAATAACTGACGAAATCTCCGCAGAAATTCTGTCACCACAGCAGGAAGAAGTTCGTCATGTAAGTATTTAAGGCTTTCAACGTCAACTTAAGTCTGTAGAGATTTTCAGTTAATTCCAAACTGCATATGCAACGAACGCATCATCTCTCAAGATCATTTATAAGTGGTATCAAAGGTTCCAGGCTAAGCATTTTTCCCTGGAGGACGAGAGTTGAGAAGAGCAGCCAATATCTTCCACCGACATGACAAATGTGGCTCTGGTTAAGGGAAAAATTGCCGAAGACTCAAGAATAACATAACCAGTCTATTAGGCATGAATGACATGAACGCGAATATTGTGGAATGATCTACAGTACATGAATAATTTGATAAAAGTCATCAATGAAAATGCAGTAACTGCTAAATGGTACACTAAAACTGCTTACCAAAAGTATTAAAAAAATTTGTTGGGAAATAGGAGCAAAGAGGAACTGCGCCGTTGCTTTTTGCACCTCGATAAATGCGCCAGCTCACACTGTTGCACAGACAAGTAACTTTAATGAGCTTACTGGTATCGAAGAAATGCGTACGGCACTATATTCCCAGGATCTGGCGCCGTTTGATTGCAGGGTAATTTCACAAAAATTAAGAAAAAATTGAAAGAAAAAGTCACCGGTGGCAATGCATAGATAATTATGCGTTTAGCGTAGAACATAATAAGCTACAAAAACGCGACTTTGAGGTATATTTTAAAGTTAGAACTACAGATTTAAGAAATGCATGGAAAGTAATAGTGCCAATTATGTAGAAATGATGAAAAATAATTAATATTTTTGTGCGGTTTTCCAACTAAAATACCGAACTTTTGTTAGTCCCTCGTATAATATAATGTTCTTTACCAAGTAGTAGCAATCGTGTGAAAGTACTGCTTTTTAGCAGTTCCCATATCGGTCCAAAAGGACTTAAAATTGATCGGATCATTGATGAGATACTACAGAGAAAAATATTTTAAATTAGACCCTCTAAGGGTGCGTTCACACAGCAAGGCAAACGGTGCTAACCTCCAGGTATTCACACTGAACGAGGTGAGGCGCAGATTTTCTCATGGACTCGGCTGCAAAGATACCAGAAAACTTACCGCCCATGAAAAGCGGAACAAATATTTGCTCAATCTTATTCAAAAGATTAGTTGAAAATTTTGTATTTCCGCTCTTCGCTCGGCTCCAATATCTGCGTGAATATACCCTTATAGCTCAGTTAGGCATACTTTGCACTGCACTGCATAGAATGCCATTTTTACGTAGAAATCAAAAACCAACAGTCTTCTACATATATACAAATGTAATGCTGTGTGCATAACTGAGCTTTTAGGGGAATTTATTAACAATAGGATGAGTCGGGTCAAGTGAACAACTTTTCATTATTTATAAACTATCTAGTATGAACTAGCCATTAGAACTCAATGAACTTGCTCTCGATGGATGTGCGCTTTTTGTTGTACAGTGTAACAAATGCAGCTGCTAGATTGTAAACTACATAAAGGGATTGCAGTGAGGTGAGTAAGTAAAATAAGTAATCGTATAGGCAAAGATAATAGGGCACATTTCTCAAATGTTATGATAAAAGAAGCGATATGATAGCAAAGCCTGGTAAGATGTTTGGACTTCGTGGCAACGAGTTAAAGTACTACTATAAGCGCACATACTTACATGCAAGTATACAAGTTAAACATACCCATGAATTTTAAGCGAAGCCCTAAGGTAAAATGCTAAGTTTTCCGCTTCTTGAATTATTAAAAAAAAATTGTAATTTTGAGCTCAATCAGAAGCTAATTGCACGCTCAGCTGTGAACTGAGCGGTGGTTTCCTCAGAGTGTCGGCTTTTGCTTCGGAGGCAAAATCTCTAAAATGATACGTTAACTTATCTAATGCCATTATCTATTTTGAGATATTCTGAAATAATGATAGCAAAAATCGTTTAGTTGATAGGAAATATGTAGTATATCAGCTTGAATGATATGTATGGTTCATGTTTCGGTTGAAAATGTGGAAAATTTCATTTAAACATAATCAGCAATTGTTCAGTGCAAAATTGGAGCTGATACAAATAGTATGCCACAAAATCACAGAAAAAGTGTATTAAAGAAGAAAAGGAGTGAAAAGTGGAACAGAACAAAAATCGAAAGTAAATATGTGGCAACAAATGGGTTACGTGAATTGTGTAACAGAAGATACAAACAAAAATTACAACAGAATTATTGGCAGTTTTGATATTTTTCAAGTGTCCATGGATCGCGAGCTGCGGTGATGGTAATCATGCGAAAGCTTCAGGAGTGAAGTGATGTGTGCTTAGGGGAGGTACGATAGCTTATTCAGTTGTTATGATTTTTTTCGTAATTTTTTTCCGCCTGACGCGCGTGCTTATCATAAATCTCTGGCAATTTTATACGCCAATTTCTAAAGCATTTATATTAATTTTTGGAGCAGTTTAATATAGTAAAGTATTTTATGAATATGTATATGCGTCCATATATATTGCCGAATTGCCATCAATGGCTTGCTTAATTAACTTTTGACGTTTTGTCGTATATTCGTTCGGTTATCAGCGCAGCAAAAATGAAAAACGAAATAATAAAAGATTTGATATTTTTGACCAAAAAGTTGATATAAAAGTCACATTTCATAAAATGGACACCTCAAATACTCAACGAATAAACAAATGTTATGACTATAATTTTAATTATAAATACTTACTTATATTTATTCATACATAATTATACATACATATACTTACCAGTGATGAGCAAAATTGTATTGACTGAATACCAGGTACTAAGTACAAAAACATTAAGTTATTTATGTTGTGCTACATAATCAAGTACTAAGTGCTGAGTTTTATACCTGAATTAGCTAAATATTTGAAGTAAATATATTAACTTGTTTTCACTGGACTAATACTGAGTACAATAGTAATTAGTATTTTTGGCTTTAATAAATACTGGATACGAAAGTAATTAGTATTTATGGTTTCACTAAATACTGTATCTCGAAATAGTCTCGAAACCCCTAAAGATCCTAAGGATATTGAAAAATAAAAAATGAAGCATCGAAAAGTCCTGCAAAAATAAAAAAGTTCCCAAAACATCTCAAATGTTCTTAAAGCATCCCGAGAAATAAATACTCAACACAATACTATCCCGAGAAGTCTCCGAAAAACTGAGAAGTACCAGTACTGAGAAGAGCAAATACCAAAGATCTTAGAATAGTTTCGAAAACCTAAAAATTCCCAAAAAAAAAAAGACCGAATGATCACGGAAAATACAACACTAAATATCTTAAGTACTGTATACAAAAGTATCCCGAGAAGTCGCGAAAATCCCAAGAAAAGTACCGAAAGATCCTGAAAAATATAACACGAAAAATCCTGAAAGATACTCAAAAAATAAAAAAAAAGTTCAGAAAAATCCCGAAGTCTGCTCTATTTCGTTATACAGATTTTTTAGTTTTGTGCAGGTTTATCTGGAGCTGTGGTTCCTACCCAGAGTTGGATGAGTTCCACAGTTCACCCCCTCCACATCACGTAGGTTTAGAGTGGTTTACAATTGTTAGTATATATGGAAGTTATTAAATACCTTAGATTCCTTATTACTTTAGTATTAAGCATCATCTAACACTTATGTACTTAAGTATTTAGTATTAAGCAATATCCTAAATACTTCATTTTTATTTAGATACTTGAGTATTTAGCAACTCCTAAATTTGTATCCAAACCGGCACCTGCCTGAAGTAGTGCAAAAGTATTTAAGTATGCCCATCACTGGTACCTACATACGCACTCATATTCACAAATAATTTTAAATGATATCGACCGATTGGCCCATATTACCAAATTACTTCAAAGTTCTTATGTGTGTGCATAGTATGTTTTATTAGTTTATAGGTTTTTGCTATTGTTGTAAAACAAATTATATTTCTTGGAAAATATATATTTTTTTCTTATCCATAAAATTTATAATTACTTGCCTTCAACCACATTGGCCTCTTGTTTAACATTGACAGCCAGTCAAAACTGGACGTTTTTCGATTTGTCATTTGTTAGCGTCAAAAACGGCGCATATCGCTAGCAACAATGATGACGGCTTCAGCTATCAAACTTTATTTGGTTCGATTGTTAAACAAAGAAAAGTGTTAAAACTTTTTATATACAATATCGAGAGAAAGAAATGCGTCATCGCGACGAAGCGAAGCGTAACGCAAAGGCTTCCTTGAATTATATTGATACGAAGCATCTTTGCTAACAGTAAATCCTCTTAATGCAAAAGCTTAAGCTTGTTTTAAAATTATATAGGAAAACTTAAGATAACGAATATAAATAATAATACCAAGATGAATAAATGTCGCGATAAGTTAATCGATAAATAGAGCAAATTGATAAAGATATGTGCAGTAATGTTGCTAAATACATATGTTGACAATTACTTCGATAAGTATATTGATAATTAGATAAATACACCGATAACTATAGATATTATATCGAAACAATTGCTTTTTCAAAAAAAAAAAAAATAGTTTTTATGAAACTCCATTAACTAAATATATCAGTTTACCAAATCAATAGTTAGCAGTCAATTCTAAGCAGTTTTGGCTATTAAGAGTAGGAACCATATCCTGACCGGTAGGTCTACACATGTAGTCAACATACATACATATAACAGCGTGCGACAGTCAATGTTACTCACACAAAGATCAACATATTCGGGAAACTAGGGGTCAAATATAGTAAAACTGCGTTTTTAGTTTTTCCCTCTAACGTCAGCATCTTTTTTTTTTAAAGACTTTGGAGTTTCAAGGAGAGGATAAATTCAAAAAATTATTAAGAAGATTCAGTGCAATGTAGCATAAAAGTATGTGCATCCAATAAAGAGAAAATTTTGTAGAATTGAAAAAAATTAATTATTTGGTACACAAGTATGAAAAATAATAAAGTTAAAATTATAATTTGAATACCTTTTCGTCCTTGAACACTGAATTTTTTTTAATAATTTTGTGAATCTATCATAGAAAGTTGCTTAAAAATCGATTGCAAACTTTGTACTAAAATCGTTTATACAGATACAGGAAAGAGAGTTGAAAAAACGCGACAATAATAATAAACTTTAACTCACTTACTAACACTAATGCCTGTTCATGTATCAATTAACCTCGATACGTGTATGCACGTATGTACGTGCATCAAAAAAATATGGCTACCACTCTTCTTTCAACATAATCCATTATTAAACACTGGTACTCCATACGCAGCAAACAATACAGACAAAAAGGTTAGCAATTATGGCTGAACTCAATTTGCTTTCACAAAAAAAAAAAAATATTGATTTTCTATTAGCTTTTTTTATTCCATTAGTTTTCTAACTCGCATGTCGGAAGCCATAACAACGGCTGCTTGTATTGAATTGTTTTGATGATGTCTGTTTTAAGGTACAGAAACCATTAGAATTGCTTTAATAAAAAATAAAAAAGTAAAATAAAAAAAAAATAAAAAAATAACAATGAACAACATAATGCGTTGAAACCCACCCTAAATTCGTTACAAAGAGATGGCAAATGAAAGACAAGCAAACAGAAAACAAAAAAATTGCATCGAAGGATGATGGCAACATTGAGCAGTGCGTTGGCAGCATGGCCTGTGGGCAGGGCAGGGTGTGGATGGCACTGCGTAATGGGTGCGACGCCGTAATCCATGCTACAAATATATTTGTATGTAACTATGTACGTTAGAGCGGAGTAATCTGTTCGGGGCGAAATTTTCGACGAAAGTGTAGATATAGCAAATTCAAATTCTACGACTAATTCTAAACTAAAATGGCGAACAAAAATTATAGCAAAAATTATGTTTGACCCTCCTAATTTTCGAAATAAAAAGCAGTATATTGTATGAAAAACGCAAAATTTTTTAATTGAAAAATTAATTTCGTTCAGAAAAAATTATAATACACCGATTTTTCCTTAAAAATTTTGAGGGTCAAATGTAATTTTTGGTATATGGTTGGTTCACCATTTTTGCTTAGAAACGAACGTAGAATTAGAATATGACATACATTATTTTTTCCACATTAAATTACTCCGCCCTAATGTATATATATATTATTTGGTATGAATACATTCGCTATATACCAAATTTTTGTTTTGTCTTTTTGATTTTGTGAAGGTACATACATAAATATAAATACTGAAATGTACTCGTATTTCCATGCTGTTCTCAACCACAATTCGGGTCATTATATTTTCGTGGAGGCTTTCATTTAATGCTTTCACTTAAAATTCGTGTTACATATGTATATACATACTTATGTACATATAAATAAGTACTTTATACAATTATTTGAGCATTTTTTATTTTTCTTTTTTTTGTTTGTGATTGCATTGCATGCTTTACTATCTACTTACTTTGATTTTATTATTAAAAAAAAAACCGCAAATAGCCAACAACACACTTCAATATAGCAGTAACTTCACTTATCATTGTTTGCCACAATTTGTTGAAAAAAAGTAAGAGAAAGAGGTGTACATAGTAACAACAGCATTGGCAATAATAAAATAACCGAAAATGAGCTGTAAACAATGAAAAAATATCGTAAACGCAAAACAACTAAACATAAGATTTTATATTGACGAATTTATTGCCTAACATGATCGAACCTGCCTGATATAACTGGGCGTATGAAGTACCTGATAAGCTCGCTTGTGTAGTGAATTTCGCTGAATTTTAATGCAAACAATATTTTTGTAGAAAATAAATTAAATTAAATACACACATACATATCTACATATCGAGCATTCCACAAAAAAAAAGTATATTTTGATCGCCCGACTAATTATTTGTCCGCACGAATTTTTCGGCGGAAGTGTAGTTTAAATATAAAATGAGCAGAAAAATCGATTTTTTACTTGATCTAACTTTTTGATATATATTTTTTACAACACCAACAAAAATTAATTAAGCGGCTTTAATGTCCTTTTCATCTATGGGCATCACCGAGATCGACACCCTTAGTATTTGAATGGAGATGCATATACATGTGTACATTAGGGCGGGCCAATTTGTACGTGAGATTTTTTCGACTATGCGCGTATAGCACAAAAGGGTTCTACATGTAATTCTAAGCAAATTTTGGTGTAGATAAGTGCTTAAATATTGTATGAAAATATGCTGTAAGGTTTGGTTTTATATGAGAAATCCATTTCTGTAGGTACTTATCTTTTTCTTAAAATTTCCACCAGAGGGCGAAACAGTGAAAATTTTCACATTTTATTCGAAATCTATTTTCGCAATTTGGCAAACTCTAAATTGATTTTAGGCCCATGGTTTCCTGGGCAAATTTGCGTAGAATTATGCTTACGGTGACCATATTAACCAACGTAAAATAAAATACTTTTTTTTTCAAAATGATTCGGAAATACGTACATACAACTTGTATGATAAAAGTACCTTGCCCATATCGTAATTTAAGTCAAATATTTACCAGTTAATTATATTATTTAATTGTATAAGTTTCCCTGCTGTGGCGAAAAATGAAGCCAAATCCTTTTCAAGAGCTTCACCATCCTTTGCTACCAAAATGCGTTTACCACAATTCATACTGCACGACGAAGCCTGCACACAGTGGTTCAAAATTGGAATTCAATCTTCATAATCCACTGGAGCCTTAATTTTTCCACCAATTTTTACTAAGAAACAAAAAAAAATATTTATTTGGTGCACGTTTTTTTATAATATTTCAAACTTTTTTTTGTGTATTTTTTGTTTTGGGAGAACTATACAATTGTTTTCAACTAGCCTTTGTTATGTAACATTTATTAACTAGAACAGGAGAATACATTTTCTTCAAAACTGCTACTTTTTGTGCATTTTGCACTAAAAAATTTAATATAATTAAATTAAAATTCAGAAATCAGACTCAACTGGTCTCTTGCAAATATTGTAAGCTTTTATAAAAAAATAGCAATTAATCAAATTAAGCGAAAAATTAAGTGAATGAATGCCAGTTTGAACCACTGTGCAGCAGGGGTTTATTGTTCTCTTTCAGTGCAACTGGAAACTCAGCGTGCAACACGATCCTGGGCACAACTTTCCCTATGCTCTATAGATTTTACAAAGGTAACCGATTAAATAGAAACCCTTAAGTGGGGTACGAAACAAACTGGCGAAGGTTTTCATTATATTTTATAAGGGACATTTTTTTTAGTTTTCATATTCTGCGTTTAAAAATTTACCTCTGAAAAATGCATAGCCGATTTAAAGGACTGTTTAAGAAATAAAGGACAAAAGGCGTCCTTTATTTTGAAAAAAAAATAAATAAATATAAAGGACAGGGGGTTAAAATAAAGGACTGCCCTTTAAAATAAAGGACGGATGGTCACCGTAATTATGCTGTGCGTGCATTGTTAAAAAAAAGACCCGCCCTAATGTACATAATTCCATATGTTTTGTCCACCACTGTATATTTTTAAACAAACACGTAAATAAAAGAGCTATTTTAATCAAAACAAATAAAAACAATAATAGACTATCATAAAACACAATCTAATTTTTCTCCCTGCTTATACTTAGTTAGCAACAATGGTAAACCTCCGAGCAGGGACGTGAACCGGATGAAAAATTTGGTCGGTTAGGTTCAGCGGTTCGAACCGTTTTTGCACTTTTGGATTGGTTCGTCAAAGCGGTTTTTTTGGTCTTTGAACCGGGGTTTCGGTTCGGTTGAACGGTTCGAAAATCAAAAAAAAAAATAACGCGCAAGTTTAAGTGTCAAGTGTCAAGTGCAACAACGCGCAAGGTTAAGGGGTCTGTCAAATCAGATGGGTAGGCAACCCATTGATATTCTCACATGGTTAACAAACATGGTAGGTATTACCATGTTTAGCAAAAAGAAAAAAGTGGGTACATTTATCTATTGAAAATTGGTTGAAACGAACCTTTAAACCTTTATCGAAAGTGGTTCGGTTTTCGGTTCGGATCAAACATTTGTGGAAAATTTCGGTTCGGTTAATGGTTCAGTTAATTAATAGAAAAAAAGCGGTTTTCCGGTTCAAAACCGGTTCGGTTCAAAACCGGTTCACGTCCCTGCCTCCGAGTGTATTTCTGCCAAGAGAAAGCTTCTTATAAGAATTCATCAATCCATTTGTGTAACAACATCAAGGCGCCTAACACAAATTAGAGGAGAAGCTCGGCCGAATACTTAGAAAAAGCAATTTATGTGACCTTTGACTTTGAATCAATTTTTTTCAGGCGTGGGATCGATGGGGACTTTTGACATTTCATTCATAATGGTGTTCGAAACACTCGTACCGATTTGGAGCTTTATGCGAACTATTGTGAGCTTACTGTTAGCTCATTCTTTCAATTTAATGAAAAGTTTCTGTGTTCCTCTAACATTAGTGTTGAATTTTTTTTTCATTATCCATTTTAGCGATGGAAATTTTTTCTAATAGTCTGAAGAAATTTTTTTACTATTCGATTGTCAATTTTAGTGCACGATTTTCTCATTTCACTATCAATATTGTATAGTGAGGCTGATTTATTGTAATTCACTACTAAACATCATCTGTAGTAGTGAACAATTTTGCACTTTCACTAACTACTAGTGCAAACTGAAAGTTTAGTACACTACCTGCAAATCGGGCTCTACTCACCACGTTTACATAGTAAAATCTCGGATTATTAGCTATTAAATTTGTTGTGCTTGTTTTTTCTTTCACAACTCAAGGAAAAGTTTAATTTATTCTCTGTGCCACCGTGTTCACTTTTTCTGCTAAATCAAGCAATTTAAATATACATATTTTAACTTAATATTTTACTAAAAATACCTTTACAAATCTCTTCTCATTGCTAGCGTCCAGTTTTGTTTACTTTTACATTTTATATTTCTCCTCTCTTTCGCTCACTAAAAATCGCATTAAACATTTCAACACTATTTACGTTTATACCCGGCAAACATTGAGGTTAGTTATCGATTAGAGAATGATTGGAGGACTAGCCACATTCTCCAATCTCAAACGTTAAAGAACGACTCGAAAAACTATCGAGAATCATAACGATCTCAACAAAAATGGGACATAGTTCTCGACTCGAGAAAATATTGATTCCCTAATCGTATTCCAATGTTGATCTCTGATGGGATTCGAGTGTAAATTTCTAACTGCTGTTTTGCCTTGCTTTGTTTGTAAAATTTTTATTAAATGTATTTGCAATAAAATAATAATGAATTATTTGAACTTAAAAATAATTTATGAGTAATTCATTTGTTGCTCTAATCGTTCTCGAATCGAATTCTAATGTAATTATCTAACTTCGTCATCGACTCGAGAACGATTAGAGAATTACCCTAGTTATCTAATGTAGAAATCCAAATTTCTCTAACGTTAGAGACTGTGTTTGCTGGGTAGTTAAAAGTTGGAGTAAAAATAAAGGGCTACAAAGGTCTAATTTTAAGAAAACGCTAAGAAAAAGCTACACGCCGGCAAAAAGTATTGGCACAGCAAATTTTTTACAATATATGCTTACATTTTTTCTAATATTTTTCTGCCAATTTTTTATAAAAAATATGGTTCATTCTACAACAAAAAACATAAAAATATAATTCTAAACTTTGTGAAAAACTCGCGAAAATTCAGCAAATTTTCAACTTTTAAATCAGCTTTTTTGGAATTTTCTTGAGTATGCACAGTATGCCCAATCAATTTTATTATAATAAAGCACAAGTTTTAAGTAGCTAGGAATTCCCGTTGATTTTTTGGCAATTTTTTCACGCAGTCTCTTTCATACAAAAAGTTTTTTTCGAAAACACTTTATATGGAAAAAATGCAAAATATCATCAACAAAAAAAATTCTCAAAAATCAATGCAATTTTTGATTAACTCCGGACTTGCAGTTGTTTTACTAAGATTTAATGGGCTGCAAAACTGCATACTCAAAAAAATGCTAAAAAATCTGATTAAAAAGTTGAAAATTTGAATGAAAATCGGCGGAAAAATTAAAAAAATAAAAAAATTTATGCATATATTGTGAAAAATTTACTGGGCCAATACTTTTTGCCGGCAGTGTACATAAAAGCTAAACAGAACTTTTTCCGGCTCTGCTCAAATAAAAAATACTAAATCTAATCGGAAAGGAGTTAAAGTGGCAACATTGCTGCTAATAGAGTATCTTATAACGGGTGATTTTTTAAGAGCTTGATAACTTTTTTTTTAAAAAATTTGCAAAATCTCATCGGTTCTTTATTTGAAACGTTAGATTGGTCCATGACATTTACTTTTTGAAGATAATTTCATTTAAATGTTGACCGCGGCTGCGTCTTAGGTGGTCCATTCGGAAAGTCCAATTTTGGGCAACTTTTTCGAGCATTTCGGCCGGAATAGCCCGAATTTCTTCGGAAATGTTGTCTTCCAAAGCTGGAATAGTTGCTGGCTTATTTCTGTAGACTTTAGACTTGACGTAGCCCCACAAAAAATAGTCTAAAGGCGTCAAATCGCATGATCTTGGTGGCCAACTTACCGGTCCATTTCTTGAGATGAATTGTTCTCCGAAGTTTTCCCTCAAAATGGCCATAGAATCGCGAGCTGTGTGGCATGTAGCGCCATCTTGTTGAAACCACATGTCAACCAAGTTCAGTTCTTCCATTTTTGGCAACAAAAAGTTTGTTAGCATCGAACGATAGCGATCGCCATTCACCGTAACGTTGCGTCCAACAGCATCTTTGAAAAAATACGGTCCAATGATTCCACCAGCGTACAAACCACACCAAACAGTGCATTTTTCGGGATGCATGGGCAGTTCTTGAACGGCTTCTGGTTGCTCTTCACTCCAAATGCGGCAATTTTGCTTATTTACGAAGCCATTCAACCAGAAAACGTAACGGACGTAAAGCGCGAAACACATTTCGAACCGAACACTGATTTTGGTAATAAAATTCAATGATTTGCAAGCGTTGCTCGTTAGTAAGTCTATTCATGATGAAATTTCAAAGCATACTGAGCATCTTTCTCTTTGACACCATGTCTGAAATCCCACGTGATCTGTCAAATACTAATGCATGAAAATCCTAACCTCAAAAAAATCACCCGTTATATCAGGTTGGACAAAATATTCAGTTAGGTCACGTAAATTAAATCTGAGCCTTAAGTACTGCTTCAAAGAGTAACTCAACAAAAGAACTGCTTAAAAGAAAAAAGTAGTTTAAAAATATATTTGTAGGCGATTTGATATATCGCACAGATTTTGCCTAGTGTAAATGTGATTTTGCTACCGTTTAAGGTACCAAAATGTTTCAAATGAATGTTTATGGCAAAATAAATGCACAGATGAATAAATGCAATACTCAAATGTACGAAAGTATAAATGTAAGTAATTCTTTTCTCTTTTAAACCATGGCTTGCGCGTGCAGAAGTTAGTAGTGCATTGTATTAGTAAGCTTTTTGTAGAGTAAGCGTTTATTTGGCGATAAAGTTAATTGCTCATTATGGCCAACATAAATCATTTCGGCCTCTGGATTGCAGTAACAATGCAAAATGCCGGTGCTACCATTAGCAACCAATGCCATCAGCTACATAAATTCCAAAAAA
>NW_023458555.1:36739584-36744744 GCF_013731165.1 Rhagoletis pomonella | reverse complement strand
TTTTTTGGAATTTATGTAGCTGATGGCATTGGTTGCTAATGGTAGCAACGGCGTTTGTTGCTTGCATTGTTACTGCAGTCCAGAGGCCGAAATGATTTATGTTGGCCATAATGAGCAATTAACTTTATCGCCAAATAAACGCTTACTCTACAAAAAGCTTACTAATACAATGCACTACTAACTTCTGCACGCGCAAGCCACGGTTTATACGAGAAAAGAATTACTTACATTTATACTTTCGTACATTTGAGAATTGCATTTATTCATCTGTGCGTTTATTTTGCCATAAACATTCATTTGAAACATTTTGGTACCTTAAACGGTAGCAAAATCTCATTTACACTTCTGTGCCATATATTTCAAATCGCCTACAAATATACTTTTAAACTACTTTGTTCTTTTAAGTAATTCTTTTGTTGAATTGCTCTTTAAAGTAGTACTTAAGGCTCAGACTTAATTTACGTGACCTAACTGAATATTTTGGCCAACCTGCTATATGAGAAACTGTATTAGCAGAAAAAGTTCTGTTTAGCTTTTATGTACACTGCCGGCAAAAAGTATTGGCACAGTAAATTTTTCACAATAGGTGCATACATTTTTTTATTTTTTTTTTATTTTTCCGCCGATTTTCATGCAAATTTTGAACTTTATAATCACATTTTTTGTAATTTTTTGAGTATGCAGTTTTGCATCCCATTAAATCTTAGTAAAACAACTGCAAGTTCGGAGTTAATCAAAAATCGCATTGATTTTTGAGAATTTTTTTTTGTTGATGATGTTTTGCATTTTTTCCATATAAAGTGATTTCGAAAAAAATTTTTTGTATGGAAGAGACTGCGTGAAAAAATTTGCCAAAAAATCAACGGGAATTCTTAGCTACTTAAAACTTGTGCTTTATTATAATAAAATTGATTGGGAATAAATACTCTGCATACTCAAAAAAATTCAAAAAAAGCTGATTTAAAAGTTGAAAATTTGCTGAGTTTTCGCGAGTTTTGCACAATGTTTAGAATTATATTTTTATGTTTTTTGTTGTAGAATGTACCATATTTTTATAAAAAATTGGCGAAAAAATATTAGAAAAAAAATGTATGCATATATTGTGAAAAATTTGCTGTGCCAATACTTTTTGCCGGCAGTGTAGCTTTTTCTTAGCGTTTTCCTAAAATTAGACCTTTGCAGGTCTTTATTTTTACTCCAACTTTTAACTACAAACGTAAATAGTGTTGAAATGCTTAATGCGATTTTTAAGTGAGCGAAAGATAGGCGAAATATAAAATGTACTAATGTTAGAGGAACACAGAAACTTTTCATTAAATTGAAAGAATGAGCTAACAGTAAGCTCACAATAGTTCGCATAAAGCTCCAAATCGGTACGAGTGTTTCGAACACCATTATGAATGAAACGTCAAAAGTCCCCATCGATCCCACGCCTGAAAAAAAAAACTTGATTCAAAGTCAAAGGTCACATGAATTGCTTTTTCTAAGTGTTCGGCCGAGCTTCTCCTCTAATTTGAGTTAGGCGCCTTGATGTTGTTACACAAATGGATTGATGGATTCTTATAAGAAGCATTCTCTTGGCAGAAATACACTCGGAGGTTTACCATTGTTGCTAACTAAGTATAAGCAGGGAGAAAAATTAGATTGTGTTTTATGATAGTCTGTTATTGTTTTTATTTGTTTTGATTAAAATAGCTCTTTTATTTACGTGTTTGTTTAAAAATATGCAGTGGTGGACAAAACATATCGAATTATGTACATTAGGGCGGGTCTTTTTTTTTAACAATATACGCATAGCATAATTACGGTGACAATCCGTCCTTTATTTTAAAGGATAGTCCTTTATTTTAACCCCCTGTCCTTTATATTTATTTGTTTTTTTTCAAAATAAAGGCCGCCTGTTGTCCTTTATTTCTTAAACTGTCCTTTAAATCGGCTCTGCATTTTTCAGAGGTAAATTTTTAAACGCAGAATATGAAAAATAAAAATGTCCCTTATAAAATATAATGAAAACCTTCGCCAGTTTGTTTCGCATCCCGCTTAAGGGTTTCTATTTAATCGGTTATCTTTGTAAAATCTATAAAGCATAGGGAAAGTTGTGCCCCGGATCGTGTTGCACGCTGAGTTTCCAGTTGCACTGAAAGAGAACAATAAACCCCTGCTGCACAGTGGTTCAAACTGGCATTCATTCACTTAATTTTTCGCTTAATTTGATTAATTGCTATTTTTTTATAAAAGCTTACAATATTTGCAAGAGACCAGTTGAGTCTGATTTCTGAATTTTAATTTAATTATATTAAATTTTTTTAGTGCAAAATGCACAAAAAGTAGCAGTTTTAAAGAAAATGTATTCTCCTGTTCCAGTTAATAAATGTTACATAACAAAGGCTAGTTGTATAGTGTGCTAGTGTATAGAATAAACGAGGATCTTGAGCGCATCTCTTCATGGGCGAGAGACAATTATTTAAATCTAAATGCGTCCAAAACAAAAGCTATTTGTATTTCCCATTCTTTGCAACTTGTAAATAATTTGCCATTGGTCACATTGCAGGGTACGAGCATCAACTATGAGACGGTTGTTAGTAGCCTAGGGTTCAAATTAAACTCTCATCTTGGTTGTAGAAATCATGTTAATTACATCTTATCAAAAATTTACTTTGTGTTAAGAAAATTATGGTACACTGCTGACTTCGTTCCCACTAATGTAAAATTAATGCTGGTCAAAACACTCATAGTTTCTTACATTTCTTTTGGAGGGCTTGTGTTTGGTAATATTGACTACGAGTCAAAGAGAAAACTGCAACTTGCTTTGAACAATTGTGCTAGATATATCTTCGCTAAAAGAAAATACGATCATATATCAGAGTTTTCTATTAAAACACTGGACTGCAATCTTACTAATTTCCTAAACTATCACAACCTAATTTTCTTAAATAAATTAATTAATGAAAAGCAGCCAGAATACCTTTTCCGAAATCTATGTTTTGCGCAGTCTAACAGAACATGTAACCTTATCGTTCCACGCTATAAATATCTCTCATCATCAAGAACGTTTTTCGTCAGTACTATCAAACTATGGAACTCACTACCAAATTTTATAAAAAAATGAACGCAATGCATTGCGCTTCAAATTGGCTCTGTCGGAATTTTTTGAAATACGAAAAACAGTTATCTAACTATTTTATTTTAATCTATACTATCTATTTCTGTAAACACTTATATCTTCTTAATATTAAGATATTGTCACATGAGTTATGATATATATCCATTAGTTGATGTACTGTAAGAGACAAAAGTCTCACTTGTACTAAATGATTAAATAAATTCTTGTAATTCTTGTATTCTTGTGTTCTTAAAAGAGAATAAATGTACCCACTGCTTTTTTTTCGACTACTTCGAGTTCGGCAATTTCATTGCGACCATGTACAATATTTCTACTCCGGTGGGCACCATTACGACGCACAGTAATCCAGTCATTCGGACTAGTAGCAGCCATAGGAGAATTAGCAGCAACAGGCAGTGTACCAGTGGTAGACATAGTAGAGAACTGAGAACTAGCCCTTTTAGGAGCCAGTGTAGTACTAGAAGTCATGTTAGAAGCTACAGAAGTCGTTAACCTGTTATTAACAGCAGTAGCAGAGAAAGAATTCAGTGCAGATGACGTTTGTAGTGTAGAGCCAATGTTAACCGCAACTGGAATTGCAGCAGCGACTGTAGTGGTAGAAATAGCAGACGAATGTGATACCGCGCTTCCTGCATCACCAAAAGCAGAGTCGACATGCATTACAGGTAGCGTTTCCATTGCGTAAGGCTGCAAAGCAATGGCAGCAGCATTAGTAGAAGCTGGAGAGCCAGAAGGCGGAGAGGTGGCGGCGGCCACTGAAGAAACGGAGAAAACAGTACCCATGACTCAACAACTACAGGTTGTAGCAATCGTACAAAAACAACATTTACCGTTGGTATGAACTCCTTGTGTCATCAACATCTTCTTTATCTATTCATATTCGTGTGTATATGTATACCCTGCATACCAGGATTTCATAGAATTCTGAAAGGTTTCACAATTTTTTTTTAAGAATTTTCTTTAAGAAATCGTACAGAAATTTCTTTACTAGTTCTTGTCAACTGCTTCGTATGTTTTTCTTTACAGATTTGTAAAAGAATCGTAACAAATTTCCGACACTTAAAGATTTCGGGAGCATTTGTTTGCAGGGTATATATATACGTATATGTGTATGTATACGCGGATATGTAAATAAAGCAAAACATACGATAATTTGACACAAGCGTACTCATAAGAAGAAGCATAGCTTCTATCGCTATCACCTGTAATTGATGCGCCTTGACAGTACCACTAATTTGCTTAATTGTGTGAGCGGCAGTTGCCATGACATTCGTCTAGTCAGCAGCAGAAAAACTCTGGTCGATTGAATTGCCTGCGAGAGGGCACTTACAGGGCAACGAGTACATCTTCAGTGTGCAGTTTACGCAAGGCTACCCAGCAAAAAACACTATTACCACAGAAACGAAAGTGCAAACGAGCTAGGCGATGGGAATCGCTTACCCTTTCGCTTCAAGAATTCATTATTTTATCATGGGCATGTCATTGGCGGTAAGCCCTTACCCGCAGCATTACCTTCAAACGAAGGGAGAACGCATGGATAAACAGAATCCAGGTAAGCGAACATAGAATGCCTTACAGAGAAACTAATGTAGAATGTATAGATAAGTACATACTCATTTGTATTAAATTGAAATCAGAAAATGTCTTAAAAGATTAAAATTAATTAAAATTTTTATAAATCAGTTTTTATACATACATATATATGTATTTAGCTATTTAGATTTTACTTAAAAATCGGTATGTACATACATGCATATTTAATTAAGCTTAAAGTTTTACTTCCTCACTCCTGTACTTCACTTCATTGACTGACTTCAACTTCGCTGCAAATTAAACAAAGCAAAACATGATTTTTATGCGAGACAAATTTTCACAGAAAGTAACGGTAGAAAAAGAATTTTTGGATATTCATTCTATTTTTCAGCTGACTACGATGCTGAAATGCATTCTACTTTGCATTCTCCGAAATGAAGCAAAGAAGCGAAATAAAAACAAGTAAAAAAGTCTAAGTTCGGGCGGAGCCGAACATTAAATAC
>NW_023458555.1:36719790-36739484 GCF_013731165.1 Rhagoletis pomonella | reverse complement strand
AAGTTATGAATTGCCTAGGGGCGGCAAATATTTAAATCCGCCACTGGCGGCCCTGCATCTGCGATAAAAATCGTGGGTGGGGTATCCTAACCTATAACCTTTTTTGCCCTTTTTGTGACCATTAGGCAGTGTCCGGTGATTACACTGACTACTAATCTGAGAGAGGAGCGGTCCAGCCGAGTAAGAGCTGTGGATCGTATTACATCAATTTTTGGCCAAATTTTCCTGGTACAGTTGGTTTCTACAGCCCACCTGGTGCTTACTCCTCGATAAGTTCAGCCTTTAGTCTGTGTTTTGCAGGAGGTTAGAGGTATGCCCGCATTCTGGGCAGAATTGACTTCAGATATTTCCGCCCCCCTCCTTTCCAGCTCGTCGGCTACGCAGTTGCCAGGAAAGTATCCATGTCTAGGGATCCATCCAACTGTCAAGGAGCATTTTGATGCCAGCATCTTGAGAGTCTTCCTGCATTCTCTGGCTACTTTGGACGTTATTCCGTTAGATTCGAGAGATTTGATAGGAGCCTGGCTGTCAGAATAGAGAGAAATAGGCCGTCCTGACGAGGCGCAGGCCATGAGCCACCGGGCCGCCACCATTATGGCGTTTAGCTCTGCTTGAAAGACGGTGCGATGGTCCGGTAAGCGAAAACTGAGATTTAGCGCGAGTTCGTAAAGGTAAATCGCGCTATTCATTCTTTTGTTTAGCTTGGAACCATCTGAATATATGGCCGTGGACCCTGGGTACAAGTCTGTAGCGCCATCCCATTCGTTCCTCTCTCTCTCTGTAATTCTTGTGGATAATTTGTTGTCTAGACCGAGTAGAGGAGTGGTATAATGTAACTGTCCTAGATTATCCGATAGAGTTTCAAGTAATTTTGCGTGTCCGAGGTATCTCTTGCTCCAGCTGACGATGGATGAGCGCAAAAGCTTTTTATTCTGTAGAGAAGAATGACAACGCAGCGTCTGCGTGGACTTCCCATCTGTCTTCTTACACTAGACGGGAACTGTGTATGTTAGAATGGGTTGGTTTGACAATTTTGGTATGATGTCCGAGCTTCTCCCTAGCAAGTGCAAATGGAGGCCCTGCCATTTTGAATTATGATTGTTTATTACTTAAATATTTTGCAGACCACTTAAATTAAAATTTCGTATATTTAAACTGCGAGGCAATCTAATGTACATAGACTTGTTTTTTTAATTCCCTCGCCATAAAATTTCACTTATAGGTACTTTCTTTTTTCACTTACTCACTGTTTGTGTCTCAAAAAAAAAAATTCACCCCTAAACGTGTTAAGCTATTCTATAAAACCGCTACACAACCCTTTACTTAGCTGCTTTCTTTTATTTATTTTTTCACGCAACTGCGCTTTCACGGAAAACTTGTATTAAATACCTTTAGAGAATAATTTTTCCCTCTTTCTAGTGCTATGTAGTGCGGCTATCTCTTGGAAAGGTGTTCACTTCATTTCTACACATTTTTCTTATCTAAAATGCCTTGTGTTTTTTTGACTTATGTACTTACATATATATACAGACATTTTTCTGTTTTGGTTTTGCCTTTTTTCGTTTACTTTAAGATAACGTAATAAGTCTTTAAATAAATTGCAGACTGTTCGTTAATTTCTTCATTTTTATTCTACTGCATGCACTTACATATGTATGTGCATAGAAATGTATATACATACTTGTATGTATATAAAATGTGCGCCTTGTTGTTGTGCTGTTTTAACATCACTTACAGAGAGAGGTACACATTTTAGCCCAGTGGAATTTATTATTGAAATTATTTTTCAATGCCTTTTAAATAAAATTAAGTCTATTAGAAGCTCTTTGAATTGATAAATATTTTAAAAATTGCATTTCAAATGCGATTTGAGTACCCAAGTTTAAAATATTAAACAAAAAATTTAATGACAGTGCATTACTGTTCATATCGAAGTCTTACGGTTGCTAAATTAGGTGAATAGAAATATCGGACACAACAGGTGTCTCATCAATGTTATTAGCTTTCATTTAAACCGGCTGAAAAATGAGGGCGCTGGACTATTGTGAACAGCAAATTCCAGTCGAGGTCGAGGGCTGTCGCGGGGGCATAAGGAGTGCTGCCTCGGTAAAGGTCTCTACAGCCGGATCAAAGATGGAGAAGGGCGTAAGGGTGGCAGTCGTATACGCGGAGCTCGGCCTCAATAAATTCTATAAGCTGCCAAACTACTGAAGCAGGTGAATCTCTATATCGAAAGTCAGGTTGCGATAGAAGAGCTTCCGTCGCAATGAACTTCTTCAAGAAGTGTGACGAATTGCAGGGCAGCTTTAGATGTGCTACATTCTGGCACAGACGTACATATTTACTGGGTTGCGGGACACACCGGCGTCGCAGGCTACGAGGACGATGATTGGCTTACCAAAGAAGGCGCTTTGTCGTAAACCATCCTGATAGAAAAGATTCCGATATCTCTCCAAGCAATTAAACTGGAACTCGACCTGTCCATGATCGAGAAGGCGCAGAAGGAGTAGAACAAAACAAGGCTGCAAGATGTCGAAAGACCTTGCTGGCTTGCCAGCTAACCTAACCCATGCATTGTCATTTTGGGGTCGTAGAACTCCAACTTCAAATAGATATATAAAAATGGTAACCAACTTTTCCCATCACCTCCGCCGACGATAGCGGATTTTATTTCTTAAGTTGAAGTACACAAATCTATTGAATAGCTATTTTTTATTTTTATTTATTGTTAAGAAAAAGATCTTAATTTTTGGGTATTTCTTCAAGCAAATGCACACAAACGCGCAGTCCTCAAATAAACCGAAGATAGAGATGAGCTGGAGATAAAGATGAAGACGATGCTGAAGTTGAAGATGAAAATGAAAATGAAAATTACGACGACAATGAAGAAGGGAATGGAGATGAAGTTAAAGTTGATATGTTCATAAGATGAAGATAAAATTGGAAATTGGCTGAATATGCTGATAAGGACGAAGATGAAGATAAAAATTATAGTTTAAAAAACTAAATCCTCCCTATCATAATTGCCATACGTACTGTCATCAGGTATGTAACTTGAGAATAGAAATCGCTGCATCTTTTAGGCGCATCAATATTACATAGTTACATCCCAAGCTAATAAAAGGAAGGTAAAAATGACTATGAAGATGAAGTTGAAGGGGTCCACGTCGTCTTAACCGTCTTCACTTTCATCTCCGTGTTTGTTTTTTTTGTATTCGTGATCGCTATCGTGGCCATATTCGTCTTCGTGTTCATAGTCGTTTTCGTGGTCTTCTTCTTATTCGTCGTTATGTTCCTTTTCGTACTCGTCTTCATATTCCTGGCCTTATTCGTATTCATCTTCGTGCATATATTCGTTTTCGGCGCCGTCTTCTTATTCGTCCTCGCCCTCGTCTCCGTGTTCGTCTCGCTTTCGTATGTATATTCGCTTTCGTGTTCGTCTTTGTATTCATATTTGTGTTCGTCCTTGGATTTGTCTTAATATCAGTCTTAAACTTAGAATGTACCATATGTATTTATTTTTAATGACATTTATTTGACGATTTTAAGCTCGCTATCGTTTCTTAAAGAAAATACCGGAAGCTATTTTTGCTTTCTAAGCAAAAAAATGAAACCAAATATTAAAAATAATAGTTATTTACTGAGTTTTATTTATTGCTCAAAAAAATAATCCTCTGTTTGGATTTGTTCTAAAGCATTTTTTTTTTTTTAAATATATAGCCGTTTATAGCCGTTATGATCGCTGGAAGAAACCTCAAACTTTGAAGCACTTGTAATCCAACATTTGTGAATTTATGGCTGAGATTCCGCCTAATAAATGTCGAAAGTTGGTCGAAAATATTTCAAAGATATCATGCAAAGATTCCGAAACTCTCTAAAGTTGCACAAATTAGCGAATTTCTACTTTTGTACATTACTAAGAAAGTTTGATCTCTGACATTCAGTCAGCCCTAAAAGCATTACAGCACACTAGATAATGCAATGTCTAATTTACTCGGAAGGATGTGGTAGGTCTTTCTGTTGACAACTCCTTCTGTACTTTCACCTTCGATTGTGTTCGTGGCGCGCCCTTGCCTTTCTCATCCCCCATAGCTGCTCGGTCGAAGGATCTTTTGACCGGACTATCATCATCCAAATATACGACATATTGAAGCCAAGCTCAATGTTGTTGTTGTTGTAGGGGCACTACTAAGCCCCGCCTATTCCGGGTCAACGTTCAATCATTGTCGTCAAACTCAACTAAAGGTAAGCCCAGGAAACGGGCTGTTTCAATAGGGTCAGACCAAAGGGAGAGGGGTGTCAGTTGAGTTGCATTAACCCTCTAGTAGCCTGAACCGCCTCCAGACGGTCGTTAACTAAACACGTATTTAGTGCACCTATAATAATTTTTTTCTATATTTAGAAAAAAAGCGTTCCTTTACGACGATGTAAATTTTAATCCGTTATGTCAATCCGTTTTATTTTAATCGGCAGTTGAATCCCAGATTGTGAAAGACTCGGTTAAAATTAATTATTTCTTGCTATTAAGTAATTCCGTAATTAAAGAAATTTTTTCTTTTGAAACATTTTTTGATACAAAAAAATTCAGTGGGTTTCGTAGTTAAAACCACAGTATTTTGATATAAGTTTTATAATTATGTCACCATTCAAAATGGAGAAAATTGCTTTCGAACACAGACCGTCTACAGACCGGCTTGCCAACATACAAAAACCCAGTTTGCATTTTTGACCGTCTGCAGACGGGATTGCCGGTTCGTAGGTCAACATTGTGTAAGAGAAAGCTGAAAATACGTCAAAGTATATCGGCGAGCCCGTCTCCAGACGGTCTTGGTTTTTCTCCCCTGTAGGAAAAAGTTACTGTCACAGATCGAAATGGACATCATTTCTGGATTTCTCGTGCTTAAATCACCCGTTCCTGAATTTTTCAACTCATAAAAAAATTGGTCTACTAGAGGGTTAAGCTGGCAAGTGAAGAGGTGGTTGGTGTTGTGCGAGGAGTCTTCACATGCCGGGCACTCATTGGGGATATTGGGGTCGAGGTAGTTGTTGAGGCGGCTACAATATCCAGACCGTAACTGAGCCAGCGTAACGCGGGTCTCTCTTGGCAGTTGAAGCTCAGTCTCGCTGAGAGTTATACTGGATATCAAAGCCACTGTAGGTGGTGTTTATGCTGGATTCTAGGTAGACAAAGTCCTTCACTACTTCAAAGTTTTACCTGCCAACAGTGACACCCAATACGCGAACACTCTTGGTTCTCGTTCAAAACTGGACCAACTTCTTTTGATTCGATTTCTAAGTTGAAATATGCTGCGCTCACGGCCTCGTGTTTTTGCGTTACGCTTTCTATCATTAGATTGAATAAGTTGCACCAAACTGAGTTGCTTGTGTAAACTTTAAAGCCCAATTTGGTCTCGCAGCGTTTAAAGCCTAATTTGGACGGAGCTCAGCGCCACTCTACATAGCCGTATTAGTTTTGTGGAGATCTCATTGTAGAGGCAGCTTCTCTTCATGCAGTCAAAGGCGGCTTCATTCATAATCGACAAAAAGGTATTGTGTGTCGAGTTGCTATCATGGGCCTTTAAAAAAATTCGGCGCACTGTAAAAGTTAGGTTAATGATGGATTTGTATTAAGGACATTGTATGCGATATTGAGCCTTTTCAACTTCTTTCGGTGATTGACACAAATAGCATTATTTCCCTTCTTGCTATGAACGGTTCAGCCGGTATACCAACAGTTCCAAGGGCTTGTTTATAAGCCTTATTATTGCTCTCATCACCCCGTCTTGGTCGACAAGTCCCTGTCGGTGATGGGCATACTCGAATACTTTTGTATTTAAAATGCCTGTTTGGATACTTTTTTCGAAAACCGGTTTTGGAGTTATTCGAAAAATGGCAATGTTAAAAAAGCGGTTAAGAAAAACCCGGATAAACCGGGTTTTATTGTACATATTTTCTCTAAAGTAGCACTTACTGGATGATGGTTCCATGCGCAGAGGAGGATGGTTCCTTGCGCTGAAGTGCTCCAAGGTGGAAAAAACTTTTGACTGCCATTCACCTGGGAGTGGCCAGAAGTGATTACGTACGGCTGAAATCGCAGCTCCCAACGTCCGGATATTGATAACCACGTATCCTCTGGATAGCGCCCTAACACCCGTTTGGGAGCGAGCTAAAGTGAGAAGGCGTAAACCTCCGCCAATGAAAAACAAAAAACAGCTTCGGCTGAGACCCCCTTTTTTTGATGACGACCATGGCAAACCTATTAAGGACTATGATTTGAGGGTATGCACCTGGAATATCCAGACACTGCCCATGCTCTGAGGGAAGAGAAGGACGAGGCGTCCAGGAATCTTTTCTATGAGCGCTGCCCCCGACACAACAAAAAATCGTGCTTGGCGAATCAATGCCAAGGTGGGCAAGGAAGGGATCTTAGGCGCCACTGTCGGAAAATTCAGCCTCCACGACGAAGCGTCCGATACGGACTGAGGCTAATCGACTTCGCCGGGTTCCGGAACATGACAATATGTAAGATAGAAAGACCAACTGGTACGAAGAGGAGTGTAGAGAAGCTGCAGGGAAAAAAGATGCTGCCTACAGGCCCACGCTGCGGTTGCCCGAAATGGTTTGCAAATGATCTCGAGCTATTTCCGAAATGCTCCTGAATTAGTCCCAAAGTGGATTCGAACTATTCCCGAAAAAGTCCAAAATTATCACGAAAAAGTTCTGAAATAGTTGTGAACTCTTCCGAAATCGCGCTGAAATATTCCTTATTCAGTCCCAAAACTAACTAGGCGCGTAATAGTCCTGAATTAGGCTGAAATGGTCCCGAAGTGGTTCTGAAATAGTCGTAAACCAGTTCCGAAATGGCACTGAAATATCTCTGAAATGGTGCTGAAAAAGTCCTAAACAGGGCCGAAAATGATTTTTTTAATTAAATTGTTTTCGTGAAACTGGCTATTAAGGTTCTCATGTAAATATGTATTTTAGAATAATTAAGTGCATAGTACTTGATTTTTTACTACCAGATAAATACCTAAACACTTTTTTTATTTGTACTTAGTATTCAGTAAACACTATTTTGCACATCACAGCTTTATGTGAGTACTGTATATTTTGTCGGCGGAGAATTTTCGCACTTAAATGATCGTTAGCCAGCATACGCATACCTACATGAAACGTAGTAAAGCACTCAAGTACTTATGACCGTACGTATGTATGTATGTATGGATGTACGTAGTATATCTTGCAGTTGCACAGCACTCGATAAATAATTTTTTTTTTTCAAATTTAATTACACTTTGTAGAGCTTTATTATGTAAGTATTGTAGTTTTTATGGCGACAATTATATTCCAATTTTCACAAATTTTAAAAACATTTACTATGTTTGGGGTTTGAATTTAACTGAATTTTCACTTAGCTATGCACAAGTAAATATATGTACATTTTGATTATACATAAGTATATGGTTTGCATTAATTCACTTAAACTCTTCAATGTTTTTTTTAATTGTAGCTTTTTCATTTTAATAAAGATCAATACATACATACATATATTTTTAATTTCCTTAAAATTAAGAACTTTTTGTTAAAAAAATTTAATTCAATTAAATATTTGATATTCTCTTTTTTGATTTAAGTACAAACGTTATGCTTAAAAATTTCATAATCGAAAAATTTTTTTTTGCTTTCACTTTTTCCATAACGCACTTCTGGCATACTCAATTTTCCGAAAATCCTGTACATTACACCGCTCAACTCGAATAATTTTTTTTGCTTCCTGTTTTTTGTGTGTTAAAAACACCAATTACACTCACAAACTGTGATTAGATTCACCAGCGAAATGGGCCCAAAGTTAAAGGAGTAAATGAAAATTTCAAATTCAAATTATTATCGCTTATTATCTCGGTACATTATCAGTTCAAACATACCATACCTACTGATACTGGAATACAGCTGTATTACAGATACCCACTGATATCCTACCAACTGAATGAATGGAAACGGAATTGATAGCAAATCTTCATTATCTTATAAATATTGCTAAAAAACGAAGATTAGATACTTTTATCTAGCTGGGTCAGTTGGGCATACAATCTACCCAAAACCGAACGGTAAATATCTACACCTGGACTTGTATCACACACACACACACACACACACAAGTACGTCCAATGATGTATGCGTGCTTACATTAACTATAAGTATGTATGTATGTATGTCTCGTACATGTGTTGAGGAGGCGCCGCGCTTAAGAAGTGTACCCTGCATTGGAATCTCGCCCCCGAAATATGTTATTTGAACTTTTGACGTCATCAAGTCGGCTGATAGGGATAAGGAAATACAGTTATGCAAATGCATATGCATACATATACATAATGTATGTGTAAGTGTGTATAGTTTCATGTGATAGTCATAAAAACTTCTGTATGCATGTGTTTGTGAATTTTTTCCTTTAATCAGGAAGATATCGGGTAGCAAATCTGCTATCTGAGACCTTCGCTAGATATGGTCATATCAGACCAAGTTGAGGAAGAATTTTTTGTGCATACAGAAGCTATTATGCACAACACTGTCTAACCAAATGAACATTTTTTGGTATACGCACTTTTGCTGCGAAATTTATTATGACGTTTTCGATATAGATAACAACTAAATTAAATGTAAATATCGATGACGATAAAAATTTAAGAAAGATAAAAATACTAATAACTAGTATTGCATCTAAAACGTTAATAAATAAAGACTGGGAATAAAATCGATAGTCATGACTATATCGATATCGATGAATGTCGACAACAAACAAATCGCGATGACGATAGAAATATCGAGAAAGAGCATGCTGAGTACTTCTTTAAGCAAAAACGTAGACCTAAAAACTTGGATAAATGTTCTTTCGCTGATTCATTAAAGCTGACATTGGCGAATTGTTTTCATTAAAGCTTCGTAAAAGCTAAGCATACCAGTACTAATGTATGTACATAGATTTGTTGAAACGGGCCAAAAAAAAGATCTAGTTTTCTTTTTGTTTGGGCAAGTCCAATATAGTCCGACAGTTCCTCCTTTATGTGTCAACTGGAAATGCTAAGTGAAGTCGCGTTCTTCTACCGGCCAATTACCGGTTACGCGAGAGATCTTCCGCTTTTTTTCTTACTAATTTGTGCCCACTAGACTAGAAGTTGTTACACAAGTGCCCTCAACTATCCATGACTTATTGACCTCTTGAGTAATGTTATTTCTAATCCTATTCCTTAACTAATTACCTATGCATCTATCGGGACGACTGTGAGATCTCAAGTTTGTTATGGCTGAGGCTCAATGAGAGTCGTACTGAAAAATTATTGACGCTAAACAAATCTGCAATGAGGGCGCTTACCGAAGTAATTACAGGATACTTTGCTGAAACACCAATGCTTCATTGACCAAAGCTTCCATTGCAGAAGTTGTCGGGATGAAGAAAAAGAGGAATCGATTAATCACTTCTTATGTCAAAGCCTAGCTCTCCAGCCAAGACGTTTCAAACATTTTGTATCAAGCTGAGGTGAAAATATTGGATTTCCACAATTTCATCGGGGATAATAATCTCGGGTGGAAGGATATGCCTCCTCTTTGCATTCATAGATGTCATTCAAAATGGACAAATGTGCTTCCGAGTGGAAGCATGGGTCATTCGAATGCGCCGTCCTAACCTAACCTAACCTAATACTTAATTTTTAGGTTGTCGCGTATGCTAATTTTACCTCTGTTTCACGCAGTGGCAGATTGGTGTCGTAAAGCCACACTGATAGGGTCCGATTGGTGTGTAGATGGCGTACCTTCCTTAACTCAGACTGACCTAAATGCCTTATCCTTCCTAATAAACGTTAACAGGACCAACATTACATATCGGAGGGCGATCTGGCGCATGTGAGTAACCTGATATATATTCCGCCTAGTCAATGATTGAATGAATAACCAATGGCTTGTCTAAAGCCCCCTACAGCTCACCGATACGGACGAGCTCAGAATTCTAAGAATTAGAAGACAACCAAGTAAGACCACATACCACAATTTTTTAGGCCAAGCATAGCGGGAATATACGGATACATCAAGGATTTCATTAATAAGGCTCAGTTGGTACCGCACTGGCAATTGCAAAACAACCAAGTGTTTTCTGAAAAGGCCTGACAATGTGGTACCGAAATTTGTTTTAGTCTTAGAAGGAGTGAGCCACGCAACCCTAATGACATATGGACACTATAGGCATCATTGATGATCGTCGGTGTACATCTTGTTTGGAAGACACTACAGAGCCTTTTCTTTGCCGTTTTCCGGTCTTCATCAGACTTAGATGGCACATACGTTTTTGGGTAGGAGGTATTGAGAATGGATGAGCTTCGCGTTCGTTCCCTCGATAAAAAAAAGTCCCGTATGTTTTCAAATGAGCAATGAGTTCCCCCTTCACCTGGCTTTCCCTGTTGTTATTGGTTTTTCCGGACATCCGCAACTCCATTCCATGCCTAGCGCACAATGCAGCTGGAATGCAGTCGACTACCTTTCAATGGCTAATGAAAGTCGAATGTCCGATCCACGTACATCGGCAATTGTTTGGTCATAAATATCAGTGATCAAGGCGAGTGAGGTCGTTTTTCCGCACGCTTCGATGTGGGATTATCTCGATAAATTTTTGGCAAAAAGATTTCCTCGGCTAATCACTGAATATTGTAAGATAACGTCAGTTATCCAGGTATCTGTGACCAAGCCATACCCCATTGTTGCTAGATAGTACGAGGAGACTAACGTTCGCTGAATTGATGATATAGTAAGTGGTTATGAAAAAATTAAAAATGGTACATATTTTGTAGTAATCTTGCGAAGCTTTGTTTTAATCTTCAGAGAAAAAGGTAGGAATGGAAGCGACAAAACGTAAAATAACTGGCGAAATCTCGGCAGAAATTCTGTCACCACAGCAGGAAGAAGTTCGTCATGTAGGTATTTAAGGCTTTCAACGTCAACTTAAGTCTGTAGGGATTTTAAATTAATTCCAAACTGCATATGCAACGAACGCATCATCTCTCATTATCATTTATAAGTGGTATCAAAGGTTCCAGGCTAAGCATTTTTCCCTGGAGGACGAGAGTCGAGAAGAGCAGCCAATATCTTCCACCGACATGACAAATGTGGCTCTGGTTAAGGGAAAAATTGCCGAAGATTCAAGAATAACATAGCCAGTCTATTAGGCTTGAATGACATGAACGCGAATATTGTGGAATGATCTACAGTACACGAAGAAATCTGATAAAAGTCAGCAATGAAAATGCAGTAACTGCTAAATGGTACACTAGAAACTGCTTACCAAAAGTATTAAAAAATTTGTTGGGAAATAGGAGCACAGAGGAACTCCGCCGCTGCTTTTTGCACCACGATAAATGCGCCAGCTCACACTGTTGCACAGGCAAGTAACTTTAATGAGCTTACTGGTATCGAAGAAATGCGTACGGCACTATATTCCCCGGATCTGGCGCCGTTTGATTGCAGGGTTATTTTACAAAAATTAAGAAAAAATTGAAAGAAAAAGTCACCGGTAGCAATGCATAGATAAGCTACAAAAACGCGACTTTGAGGAATATTTTAAAGATAGAACTACAGATTTAAGAAATGCATGGAAAGTAATAGTGCCTACTTATGTAGAAAAGATGAAAAATAATTAATATTTTTGTGCGGCTTACCAAGTAAAATACCGAACTTTTGTTACTCCCCTCGTATAATATAATGTTCTTTACCAAGTAGTAGCAATCGTGTGAAAGTACTGCTTTTTTACAGTTCCCATATCGGTCCACAAGGACTTAAAATTGATCGGATCATTGATACGATACTACAGAAAAAAATATTTTAAGTTAGACCCTCTAAGGCTGCGTTCACACAGCAAGGCAAACGGTGCTAACCTCCAGGTATTCACACTGAACGAGGCGGAGCGCATATTGTCTCATGGACTCGGCTGCAAAGATACCAGAAAACTTACCGCCCATGAGAGCGGAAAAAATATTTGCTCAATCTTATTCAAAAGATTAGTTGAAATTTTCGTCTTTATTTGAATATTTTGATATCTTGTTTACAACAGCGTCATGAAGCTGAAAAATCAAATAGAAAATTCAAATTTCAAAAAGCTTCTAAAAAGCTTGCAGCACTTTGAAAGATTCACTCCGCTCTTCGCTCGGCACCGATTTCTGCGTGAACATACCCTTATAGCTCAGTTAGGCATACTTTGCACTGCACTGCATAGAATGCCATTTTTACGTATAAATTAAAAACCAACAGACCTACATACATATTCATTGCTGTGCATTGGGTAACCGCTTAGCGTAAAGCTCATTTAACAGATTCCTTATGTGACAACACTCATGCAATGCCAAGTATGCATAACTGAGCCTTTAAGGGAATTTATTAACAACGGGATGAGTCGTATCAAGCGAATAACTTGTCAAAAGCTACTCATTATTTATAAACTATCTAGTATGAACTAGCCATTAGAACTCAATGAACTTGCTCTCGATGGATGTGCGCTTTTTGTTGTACAGTGTAACAAGTGCAGCTGCTAGATTGTAAACTACATAAAGGGTTTGCAGTGAGGTGAGTAAGTAAAATAAGTAATCGTATGGGCAAAGATAATAGGGCACATTTCTCAAATGTTATGATAAAAAAGCGATATGATAGCAAAGCCTGGTAAGATGTTTGGACTTCGTGGCAACGAGTTAAAGTACTACTATAAGCGCACATATTTACATGCAAGTATACAAGCTGTAATCTCTACGAAGTTAAACATACCCATGAATTTTAAGCGAAGCCCTAATGTAAAATGCTAAGTTTTCCGCTTCTTGAATTATTTTAAAAAAACTTGTAATTTTAAGCTCAATCAGAAGCTAATTGCGCGCTCAGCTGTGAACTGAGCGATGGTTTCCTCAGAGTGTCGGCTTTTGCTTCGAAGTCAAAATCTCTAAAATGATACGTTAACTTATCTAATGCCCATTATCTATTTTGAGATATTCTGAAATAACGATAGGAAAAATCATTTAGTTGATAGGAAATATGTAGTATATCAGCTTGAACGATATGTATGGTACATGTTTCGGTTGAAAATGTGGAAAATTTCATTTAAACATAATCAGCAATTGTTCAGTGCAAAATTGGAGCTGATACAAATAGTATGCCACAAAACCACAGAAAAATTGTATTGACGAAGAAAAGGAGTGAAAAGTGGAACAGAACAAAAATCGAAAGTAAATATTTGGCAACAAATGGATTACGTGAATTGTGTAACAGCAGATGGGAAGAAAAATTACAACAGAATTATTGGCAGCTTTGATATTTTTCAAGTGTCCATCGATCGCGAGCTGCGGTGATGGTAATCATGCGAAAGCTTCAGGTGTAAAATGATGTATGCTTATGGCAGGCATAATAGCTTGTTCAGTTGTTTTGATTTTTTTCGTAATTTTTTCCGCCTGACGCGCGTGCTTATCATAAATCTCTGGCAATTTTATACGCCAATTTCTAAAGCATTTATATTAATTTTTGTAGCAGTTTAATATAGTAAAGTATTTTATGAATATGTATATGCATCCATATATATATTCCATCAATGGCTTGCTTAATTAACTTTTGACGTTTTGTCGTATATTCGTTCGGTTATCAGCGCAGCAAAAAATTAAAAAACAAAATAATAAAAGATTTGATATTTTTGACCAAAAAATTGATATAAAAGTCACATTTCATAAAATGAACACCTCAAACACTCCAAGGATAAAAAACATTCTATGACTATAATTTTAATTATAAATACTTACTTATATTATTCATGTATAAATATGTATAAACGTACTTGCATATACATACCAGTGATGAGCAAAATTGTACTTACTGAATACCAGGTACTAAGTACAAAAACATTAAGATATTTATATGCTGTGCTATATAATCAAGTACTAAGTGCTGAGTTTGATATTATTTACCTGAATTAGCTAAATATTTGATGTAAATATATTAACTTGTTTTCACTGGACGAATACTGAGTACAATAGTAATTAGTATTTTTGGCTTTAATAAATACTGGATACGAAAGTACTTAGTATTTATGGTTTCACTAAATACTGTATCTCGAAATAGTCCCGAAACCCCTAAAGATCATTAGGATCTTGAAAAATATAACGTGAAGAATCGAAAAGTCCTGGAAAAATAAAAAGTTCCCAAAAAATCTCAAATGTCCTTAAAACATCCCGAAAAATAAATACTCAACACAATACTATCCCGAGAAGTCTCCGAAAAACTGAGAAGTATCTACCGCAAATCCCAAAGATCTTAGAATAGTTTCGAAAACCTAAAAATTCTCGAAAAAAATACCGAATGATCACGGAAAATACAACACTAAATATCTTAAGTACTGTATACAAAAGTATCCCGAGAAGTCGCGAAAATCCCAAGAAAAATACCGAAAGATCTTAAAAAATATAACGCGAAAAATCCTGAAAGGTACTAAAAAAAAAAGTTCAGAAAATGACGAAGTCTACTCTATTTCGTTAAACAGATTTTTTAGTTTTGTGCAGGTTTATCCGGAGCTGTGGTTCCTTCCCAGGGTTGGATGCGTTCCACAGTTCACCACCTCCACATCACGTAGGTTTAGAGTGGTATACAATTATTAGTATATATGGAAGTTATTAAATACCTTAGATTCCTTATTACTTTAGTATTAAGCATCATCAAACACTTATGTACTTAAGTATTTAGTATTAAGCAATATCCTAAATACTTCATTTTTATTTAGATACTTGAGTATTTAGCAACTCCTTAATTTGTATCCAAATCAGCACCTGCCTGAAGTAGTGCAAAAGTATTTAAGTATGCCCATCACTGGTACCTACATACGCACTCATATTCACAAATAATTTTAAATAATATCGACCGATTCGCCCATTTTACCAAATTACTTCAAAGTTCTTATGTGTGTGCATAGTATGTTTTATTAGTTTATAGGTTTTTGCTATTGTTGTAAAACAAATTATATTTCTTGGAAAATATATTTTTTTTTCTTATCCATAAAATTTATAATTACTTGCCTTCAACCACATTGGCCTCTTGTTTAACATTGACAGCCAGTCAAAACTGGACGTTTTTCGATTTGTCATTTGTTAGCGTCAAAAACGGCGCATATCGCTAGCAACAATGACGACGGCTTCAGCTATCAAACTTTATTTGGTTCGATTGTTAAACAAAGAAAAGTGTTAAAACTTTTTATAAACAATATCGAGAGAAAGAAGTGCGTCATCGCGACGAGGGGAAGCTTAACGCAAAGGCTTCCTTGAATTATATTGATACGAAGCATCTTTGCTAACAGTAAATCCTCTTAATGCAAAAGCTTAAGCTTGTTTTGAAATTACATATATAAGAAAACTTAAGATAACGAATATAAATAATAATAGGTTTGTATAGTAACTTCTCCAGTAAAACATTGCAGCGAGAGCGTAAAAGCAAAATAGAGCGTAAAATTGAGAAGAAGAGAAAACTAGCAGAAAAAGTTAATGAACACAAAACTAGCAAAAACTTGCAAGTGAACAGCCGTTGCACTGTTTTGACATTCTGCTGTAAACATTTTACTATTTATAAATCAGTCTTAAACTCTGCTTTACACACAAGCACTTACACAGTCACAATATTTTGATTTAAACTCCTTTTACTTTTGTTTGTGCTAAACCAATTCAACAAATGACGGCTTTTGACATTTATTCTTCTTCTTCTTCAGCTAGCTAATTTCTGCTAGTAAAAATTTCACTAGCAAGAATTTGCAGCTCTCCCGTGTTGTTACGCTCTCGATTCAGTGCTCTCTTGCAAATTTTTTGGGTTATCATACGCTTTTCCAGTAAAAATTTGCAGGTTCCAGTACAAATTAGTACTGAATATTGGTTACTATACAAACCTAATACCAAGATGAATAAATGTCGCGATAAGTTAATCGATAAATAAAGCAAATTGATAAAGATATGTGCAGTAATGTTGCTAAATATGTTGACAATTACTTCGATAAATATATTGATAATTATATTGTTAAAATATAGATGGAAATTGTGAGGCCGATACTAGTATAAATACACCGATAACTATAGATATTATATCGAAACAATTGCTTTTTCAAAAAAAAAAAAATTAGTTTTTATGAAACTCCATTAACTAAATGTATCAGTTTACCAAATCAATAGTTAATTGTCAATTCTAGGCAGTTTTGCTTTTTTTTTTTTTAAAAAAAAACTAGTTTTTATGAGACTCCATTAACTAAATATATCAGTTTACCAAATCAATAGTTAATAATCAATTCTAGGCAGTTTAGGTTATTAAGAGTAGGTACCATATCCTGGCCGGTAGTCTAAATATGTAGTCAACATACATACATATAACAGCGTGCGACAGTCAACATTACTCACACAAAGATCAACATACTCGGAAAACTAGGGGTCAAATATAGTAAAACTGCGTTTTTAGTTTTTCCCTCTAACGTCAGCATCTTTTTTTTTTAAGACTTTGGAGTTTCAAGGAGAGGATAAATTCAAAAAATTATTAAGAAGATTCAGTGCAATGTAGCATAAAAGTATGTGCATCCAATAAAGAGACGATTTTGTAGAATTGAAAAAAATTTATTTTTTGGTACACAAGTATGAAAAATAATAAAGTTAAAATTATAATTTGAATACCTTTTCGTCCTTGAACACTGAATTTTTTTTAATAATTTTGTGCTTAAAAATCGATTGCAAACTTTTTACTAAAATCGTTTATACAGATACAGGAAAGAGAGTTGAAAAAACGCGACAATAATAATAAACTTTAACTCACTTACTAACACTAATGCCTGTTCATGTATCAATTAACCTCGATACGTGTGTGCACGTATGTACGTGCATCAAAAAAATATGGCTACCACTCTTCTTTCAACATAATCCATTATTAAACACTGGTACTCCATACGCAGCAAACAACACAGACAAAAAGGTTAGCAATTATGGCTGAACTCAATTTGCTTTTACAAAAAAAAAATTATTGATTTCCTATTAGCTTTTTTTATTCCATTAGTTTTCTAACTCGCATGTCGGAAGCCATAACAACGGCTGCTTGTATTGAATTGTTTTGATGATGTCTGTTTTAAGGTACAGAAACCATTAGAAATGCTTTAATAAAAAATAAAAAAAGTAAAATAAAAAAAAAATAACAATCCAATAACATAATTCATTGAAACCCACCCTAAATTCGTTACAAAGAGATGGCAAATGAAAGACAAGCAAACAGAAAACAAAAAAATTGCATCGAAGGATGATGGCAACATTGAGCAGTGCGTTGGCAGCATGGCCTGTGGGCAGGGCAGGGTCTGGATGGCACTGCGTAATGGGTGCGACGCCGTAATCCATGCTACAAATATATTTGTATGTAACTATGTACGTTAGGGCGGAGTAATTTGTTTGGAGCAAAATTTTCGACGAAATTGTATAGCAAATTCAAATTCTACGACTAATTCTAAACTGAAATGGCGAACAAAAATGATAGCAAAAATTATGTTTGATCCTCCTAATTTTCGAAATAAAAAGCAGTATATTGTATGAAGAAAAGGCAAAATTTTGTAAATGAAAAATTAATTTCGTTCAGAAAATATTATAATACACCGATTTTTCCTTAAAAATTTTGAGGGTTAAATGTCACTTTTGGTATATAGTTAGTTCACCATTTTTGCTTAGAATCGAAAGTAGAATTCGAATATGCCATACACTTTTTTCGACATTAAATTACTCCGCCCTAATGTACATATATATTATTTCGTATGAATACATTCGCTATATACCAAATTTTTGTTTTGTCTTATTGATTTTGTGAAGGTACATACATAAATATAAATACTGAAATGTACTCGTATTTCCATGCTGTTCTCAACCACAATTCGGGTCATTATATTTTCGTGGAGGCTTTCATTTAATGCTTTCACTTAAAATTCGTGTTACATATGTATATATGTACATACTTATGTACATATAAATAAGTACTATATACAATTATTTGAGCATTTTTTATTTTTCTTTTTTTTTGTGATTGCATTGCACGCTTTACTATCTACTTACTTTGATTTTATTATTAAAAAAAACCGCAAATAGCCAACAACACACTTCAATATAGCAGCAACTTCACTTATCATTGTTTGCCACAATTTGTTGAAAAAAAGTAAGAGAAAGAGGTGTAGTAACAACAGCATTGGCAATAATAAAATAACCGAAAATGAGCTGTAAACAATGAAAAAATATCGTAAACGCAAAACAACTAAACATAAGATTTTATATTGACGAATTTATTGCCTAACCTGATCGAACCTGCCTGATATAACTGGGCGTATGAAGTACCTGATAAGCTGGCTTGTGTAGTGAATTTCGCTGAATTTTAATGCAAACAATATTTTTGTAGAAAATAAATTAAATTAAATACACACACACATATCGAGCATTCCACGAAAAAAAAGTAATTTTTCGGCGGAAGTGTAGTTTAAATATAAAATGAGCAGAAAATCGATTTTTTACTTGATCTAACTTTTTGATATATATTTTTTACAACAACAACAAAAATTAATTAAGCGGCTTTAATGTCCTTTTCATCTATGGGCATCACCGAGATAGACACCCTTAGTATTTGAATGGAGATGCATATACATATGTACATTAGGGCGGTCCAATTTGTACGTGAGATTTTTTCGACTATGCGCGTATAGCACAAAAGGATTCTACATGTAATTCTAAGCAAATTTTGGTGTAGATAAGTGCTTAAATATTGTATAAAAATATGCTGTAAGGTTTGGTTTTATATGAGAAATCCATTTCTGTAGGTACTTATATTTTTCTTAAAATTTCCACCAGAGGGCGAAACAGTGAAAATTTTCACATTTTATTCGAAATCTATTTTCGCAATTTGGCAAACTCTAAATTGATTTTAGGCCCATGGTTTCCTGGGCAAATTTGCGTAGAATTATGCTTACGGTGACCATATTAACCAACGTAAAATAAAAGACTTTTTTCAAAATGATTCGGAAATACGTACATACAACTTGTATGATAAAAGTACCTTGCCCATATCGTAATTTAAGTCAAATATTTACCAGTTAATTATATTATTTAATTGTATAAGTTCCCCTGCTGTGGCGAAAAATGAAGCCAAATCCTTTTCAAGAGCTTCACCATCCTTTGCTACCAAAATGCGTTTACCACAATTCATACTGCACGACGTGGTTCAAAATTGGAATTCAATCTTCATAATCCACTGGAGCTTTCATTTTTCCACCAATTTTTACTAAAAACCAAAAAAAAAATTTTATTTGATGCACGTTTTTTTATAATATTTCAAAATTTTTTGTGTGTATTTTTTTGTTTTGGGAGAACTATACAATTGTTTTCAACTATTTTTACAAGAATACAAGAATTTATTTAATCATTTAGTACAAGTGAGACTTTAGTCTCTTACAGTACATCAACTAATGGATATATATCATAACTCATGTGACAATATCTTAATATTAAGAAAATATAAGTGTTTACAGAAATAGATAGTATAGATTAAAATAAAATAGTTAGATAACTGTTTTTCGTATTTCAAAAAATTCCGACAGAACCAATTTGAAGCGCAATGCATTGCGTTCATTTTTTATAAAATTTGGT
>NW_023458555.1:36675007-36709790 GCF_013731165.1 Rhagoletis pomonella | reverse complement strand
TGCTACCATTAGCAACCAATGCCATCAGCTACATAAATTCCAAAAAAAAATATAAGAATAAGAATAATAGCAAAGACCGCCAGTTGCAACTGCAACTGCACTTCCAAATTAAATTTTATTACTAAGATTGCGGAAATGACAAAACGAATGACTGGATGCATTTTGAATGGGAAAGGTAAATGCATGCAGCTCAAATAAAAATAAAAAAAAATAGACAAAGCACCAGCTCAGCAGCAAGCGTTGCTGAATTATCGTGCATTTATTGTGCTGGCGGCACATTTGTGGCATGCAGGCCTCGCTACGGCCGGCCTGCAGTTAGTATTTTGTTTGTGCTGTTTTTTTTTGTGTTTGTTTTTGGCGCTGCGCATCAAAGCATTGCAATCGAAATTTGCTATTAGACAATCGCTTTGTTATGTTCATACAGCCATGAGCCGCTTATATTTAGTCATGGCGGCGCGCCGCGGCCAATCTATCTAAGCGCATTTGTGGCATTTGAGATATTGGAAGAGCCGCAGAAGGAGCACCACCGAATTGAAGTACGTAGGTATGTATGTATGTGGAAAACAAGTAAAATAATGCAGCTAAAATTCAATTCAAATCCAGTGCGTGCTCTCCAGCACCCAACCACCAGGCCGCCCAACCACCTGGCCACCTGCTTGAATCAGCATTTCGTTTTGGGTTGTCCTCAGTGACGAGGCGCATCATCAGTCATCGCGTATGTCTGCCGTTATGGCTGCGCTCATCAATTATCACAAAACGCCATGGCCTTGTTGACTTTGCAGCTCCAAAATAAGCAACAATCACAGCGTTGGGTGTCTATGTACCAGCCCTCAGCCACTCCCGCCATTATGCCATTCGCAATTGTGCGTTGCGCCGCCAGATTGGTATTTTGACATTTTTACAAATGGCCTTACATGACTTCAACATTACTAAATACTGCGGGCGCTATCCATGGTTGGGCGCTCGCAAGTCAAACTCATACTTAAATAATCTCAAAAGAGGGTAAAACCACAAAGCTACCACCCTTGTGTATATATGTACATACATTTTTATACGAGTATAAAGAATATTGGTAAGGCATTTACATAAATATGTATATCTGCAAATTTTGGCTTGTCCAAGTGGCGCTTCAATTGGGTATTTCCTTTGTTTGCTACAAAATACGTACCGTGATTCATGTTCCGTTTGTGTCGCTTGTTTTATTGCGTTAAAGTGGTAAAGTTATAAATCTTTTGTGAAATACTAATGACTCTGGCATTAAAATAGTAGAATGCTTTTATTTCGGTGCGCTGGTTAATTAATTAAGACCCCGTTATTTTGGTATCTCATTCTTTTCCATAATTGGTTGCAGGTATTTCTGTGGAATAAGAATATACCGTTAATTTACTTAAAGAATGTCACAACTCATAATATTTGTAGAGCCTATATTTTTAGTTTTTTAATAGCCACACATTTTTACTTCACCAACATATTATAAAAGTTCTCATTTTCGTTGTTGGTGTTTCCGACAGGGTAGAAGTATGACGCATTTTGGAACGATTTTCTGTCACCTCTTGTCAAATTTGGTTTTCGTTCTGGAACTAAATTTAACAACGTATAACGCAAAATCGTTCCAAAATTCAACATTATAAAAGCTGAAATTTGTTACAACCGAGCCAGCAAGAAAACGTACATTTTACGAACATTATGTTTTACGAGGGATTCTCGTATCGCCAAATAGTTAGAGAAAAGCTCGTAAACGATAAAACAATAAAATATAATAGAAAGAGGCTTGTCAGCACAAGAAAAAATTTTAGTTTTGTTGACAATTTTTCTTCAATCACTATATTTTATAAGTAGTTTGTTAAATATTCAATTTAAGAAAATTATTAAGTATGTGATTTATTGGCAGACTGGTGCAAACGCCAAGGACGATCTACCACTTTCTTTTATAATTAAACTTCTTGTAAGTAGCTACTACATATGTAATTCAAAAATACAAATTAATTTAACGAGTTTTGCAATTCTTTCACAGGCGGCGCGGAGTAACACTAAAGGATTTAAACGTTTAATTCCCCTATCTCGTAAGTTTATAGTTATTTATTTTTTTAATTTCCTAGTTTATTAGGTCTTTGCAGTTATTGAACTTAATGTTTTATTGATAATATGGCTTCTCAATTAAAAAGGCGTGCGAAATCCGAAGCCTTATCCGTACTAGCGTCAATAAATGATTCATTAAAAAAAAATTATTACAGATGAGGTAGCAAAACTTTTCTCGTGGAAGGGAACTGGTACAAAAGCAGCGCTATTGGTTTGGCAACGACTGCGGCAATAAGAAGTACGGATCATAATATTATTTATTACCACTTTTTACTTAATTAAATTTTCCGGTTTCCAATGGAGTTTAATCTTTCACTTTATTTTCTTAGGTGCTTTTCGTCAAAAATTTAACTCCCACGAAGAAGTTTTTATTTCCGTATCAAAGAAGCACTTCCAATATGCACACGACCGGCAAAAAAAATTGGCAGCCTATCGGCAAAAAAGATAAAAAATAAATTCAGCAACTTTATAATCTATATATTAATACGCTAACGAAATCCCATACAAATCTTTTCCTCCCTACTGATCCTATGTTTCTCAACCGATTTGAATGATTTTTCTTTTGTTCGAAAGGTATTTCAAAGGGGAGGTGCGCATTTTGTTTGTTTTTTCAGTAGGTGGAGTAGGAGTGGAGTTATTCCGAAAAACTTCATTTATGGTCCGATTTGCTTCAAATTCAAGATACGTATTACTAACATCAAGAGAAATACACCTGCAAAAAATGGACCCGATAGGTGGCTTCAGAGCCGAGTTATTCCAATTTCTGTATAAGCCTATGAATTCCTGCTTTGGTTTCATCATCTACTATCTATATATTAATACGCTAACGAAATCCCATACAAATCTATTCCTCCCTACTGCTGCTATGAATTTCAAAATTATTTAACATAATGTATATTACTCCACCAAACAATATAAGAGACCTAGACGATCAACAGGTGATGAAGGACATAAAAACTTCCCAAGCAAAATGAAAAATTGTGTAAAAAAAGTGAGGTGGTCGAATTTCGACAACGGGGCGATACTAGTATATATTAAACCCCTCTTATTTAATTGTTAATTTGTTAATAGATAGTTTGTTAATATTTATTTATCTGAAAATATCTTCACATATACAGCGCCGGGAAAAAATAATGGCACAGAGAATTTTTCGCCATGAATGCAAAGTTTTTTATTCTGATTTCTTCTCTAATTGTTTTTTATAAAAATATAGTTAGTATGAAGTTCTACTTTCAAATCAGATTTTTTAGAAAAATTTTAAGTATGCAGTTTTATAGCTCATTTAATTTTAGTATAATAAAGTGCACGCTTGAATAGCTAGAGAACCTCTTTGTTTTTTGACAATTTCTTATACGCAGTTTCTTCCATACAAAAAAAAAATGTCGCACATAATTTGCATGGAAGAAACTGCGTGAAAAAATTGCCAAAAATCAACGCGGTTGTCTGGCAACTTCAAGCTTGCACTATGTTATACTAAAATATAATGGGATTTAAAACTGCATACTTAGAATTTTTCTCAAAAATCTGATTTGAAAGTAGATCTTCATACTAACTGTATTTAAAAAAAATAATGGGCGAAAAGAAATTCAAGTAAAAAACTTTGCATACATTGCGAAAAATTCTCTGTACCAATACTTTGATCCGGCACTATAAATATTTATTAATTATAATTCCATTCAATAAAAGAACTACAATAATTTGAATTAATTAATTGCCTTTATTTTTAGCATTCGAAAACAGTAGATAAAGCAGTGTAGAAAAACGCTTTTTTAACGTAAATTAATCGTATACGAGACTCGTTTACAATTAAAAAACGGACGTAAAAATATTCGCATACGAATGCTTTTTCGATCCGTTTACGAGTGTTCGTAGGCGATGCACAATTTAAAGCGAAAAAGTGCTCGAAAAAGAGTCGTAAACGGCTATCATAAACGATTTTTAATCCGTTTTTTCTTCGAGAAAATATCCAATTACGAGCTTGTTTACGATGATTTTGCTGGCTGGGAAGCATTTATTGATTTCTTGCTGGTATCAGATTGGGCTGAAATTTCCACACATGCATACATAGGTACCCTGCAGAAAAATTTTGTCTGTATCAATTGATAATAAATAACCAGCTTACAGTTAGCTTTTTTGCGGGATTTCGACAAAAAAACTAACTTTTAATTAGCTAAGACAAAACAAACTTTAAGTCAGGTTAAAGTCGCGCAGAAGTCATGCAGACGCTACCGGGAGTTGGATTTTCTCTAAACTAGCTACCATCTAAATTTCCTCATACAAAAATTACTTTGAATACACTTTTTTCTGCACTTCGCAGAAGCTTTCTCGAACTCAGGGCAATTAAAATAAATATCGAAATTGTACATTATCATTTTTATATTATGTCTAATGGAATTGAATTATGGGACCTTCTACAAATGAACATCTAAACTAAGTATGTAATATTAATAATAATACTAGATTGGCGCTTAAACATACGTTAGTCTTTGGCTGAGCTTCATCTCCGATTTGCGGCGTGCGCCTTGATGTTTTCACACAAAGCGGAGGGACCTACAGTTTTACGCCGACTCCGAACGGCGATCGTAATTTTGCGAGAAGCTGTTTTTCATGGCAGAAATACAGTCGGAGGTTTGCCATTGCCTGCCGAGGGGCGACCGCTGTTGAGAAAAAACCTTTTTCTATATTTTTTTTTTTGCGATGTTGCTTTGACCAGGGCTTGAACCCAGGTGTTGATGAGTGGAAGCGCGCACTGCTTACCACTACACCACAGCGGCCGACGCACCAATGGCCACCATATTTACCGGAGTTTTCCTTATGGTCCATTCTAGCTAATGCATGATTTTGGTTACCCAAAAAATTCAACAGATTACATTTCGTACTCCCATTTGAGTAGCGATATATCAAAAGACAAGACCTACAACCAATTTTTTTTTTTAATTATTACAGCCTTAATGGTCATTTCAGCAGTACTGAAGTCCTGGTTATACGAACGTGAGAGAGATGAAAATAAAAATATCTATATATATTTGTACAGACTTGTACATTTCCACAGCTACAGAGTGGGGGTTTTATTCCGCTGAACTCATTATGGATACAAATTTCTAGACAACGCCACTCTGTGGCTGCCAAAATGTACAAATCAAATTAGTACAACACAACTGCGAGCATAGCAGTGCGGGCACTTAGATTTATAACCGACACTAAAAACAATAAAGCTTAAGAAAATCAGAACATCTATAAGAAAAGAAATTATTTTCTTCTTTTTATTAATAAGAATCCTCTTTAATTCTTCTTCTTCTTCTTTGGCTCTGTAACTGCCAAATTAATTTTGGCCGAGTTCAAGAAACCATGCCAACTGGAAATGCCAACTGAAACCAAGTCCTTCCCCATTTGGTATTTCCATCGCAGTGGAGGCCTCCCTCTTCCTCTGCTACCACCAGCGGATTCCAAGTTGAATACTTTCAGAGCTGGAGCGTCGGTGACCATTCGAATAACATGGCCCAGCCAGCGGAGCCGCTGTATTTTAATTCGCTGCACTATGTCCGCTGCACTCGCCGTCGCCCGTAAATCATCGGATGTTGTCATTGTCCATGCCTATTTTTCCTTTTTAATTACTTTACTATAAAAAACTACATTTCACAGAGAAGATCTTCTTGTTCATACTGATAGATCTTCTTCATCGAGAAAATGAAATGTTCTTAATTTTAAGTCTTAATTCTTTTTGAGGTGGAATTCTTCATAGAAGAGTCTTTCTAAGATTTATTTACATTAGACCGTCCCATCTTACAAAGATCGAAATTGCATTCGAATCGAAATACTTCCCTAGTAAAAGTTGGATGATTTTTGACGAGCTTTAATTTACTGACATTAAGGTGGCACGTTAGGGTGGTAGGAATTAAGATCTGGTGGGTAAGTACTGGAAATTGCCTTGCATAAATATTTTAAACTCAGAGGCGTACGTGAACATTTTTCGGTACGGTCTAATGTACATATACAGTCAGCGTCAAAAATATGCATACCCTGACCTTTTGACAATTTTATTTATTTATATTTTCCATGCCAATTTTTTTCTAATTTTTTTATTTCATACAGAACTCGGGAAAATGCAGGAAATACCAATAAATCTTAATCGAAATTTTCTTATTTTCTTTTTTAGAAAAATATTTATTATTTTGGTTTTATAAAAATATAATTTATTCAACAGCAAAAACCACAAGAATCATTTTTTTTTTAATTCCATACAGAATCAGGAAAAGTAAAAAAATTTTCAGTGAAATTTTAAAATTTTTGGTTGGAAGAATTTTATGTGTGCAGTTTTGTAGCCCATAAAGAAGTGCAGTGAAAATTTATATACATATATGTATGGAAGATACAATGCATGAACACGGTCTTTTTTTTATATGAACACCCTCAGCGAAAAAAATTACAAAAATCAACGGTAATTTTTAGCGAGTTGAAACTTGCACTTGTTTACACTAAAATTTAATGAGCTAAAAAACTGCGTGATTTTTCTAAGAAATCGGATTGTAAATTTGAAAAAATGTTGATAAATATTCTAAAATTTGTTCGAGTTCTGTATGAAAGTAATACAATTTATTCTTGTGATTTTTGCTGTTGAACGAACTAAAAATTTTATATAAAAATATAAATAAATAAATTCGCCAAAACGTCAGGATATGCATATTTTCGACGCTGACTATACGTATGCAGCTTCAAGCATTAAGGCTGATGGCATTCACAACTTTAATCAAACTCTTATCTTGACTTAAGCGGTTTTTATTAATAAATTTACCTGTAAATTGTATGTAATACTTTCGTTGATAAGTACATAATTGAGTTTTGTTGAAGATTTTCTGTAAAATTACCAAAAAGTGACCGTTTCTCATTTGTTTTTTTTTCATGCAAGTAAACACAATTGGGTGCCACATGTGCGCTGAAAGGTAGATACTTTGGGACTCGAACAGGTCGACAGTGCTTGTAAAATAGAACATCCAACAGCGATGATGACGGCAACAATGCGCTTTAGAAAAACAACAATGTGTATAAACAAACAAACAAAAAAATAAATACATACATAAATGAAGTACGAGTAAAAACCATCAAACTGAACGCGCATGCGCAATCCACCGCACTTATGCATACACTTGAACACGCTGAACTAACACATGTGCAAAGGTATTACACCAATGCTTATCGCAGATGCGACGACAACGTTTACCAACAACCAAAGGCGATAACAGCGGCGGTGGCGGCAAAAACGACTGTTTAAGCGATAAGATAAGAAACTCATACATGCACGCCAACTCACCTGGAGTGGTCGCAAATAAATCATAATTCACACATTCATTCAAAAAACATACACGCATACATATGTATGTATGTATATGCACCTACACGGTTATGGCACCCGCACAGCCAAACAAAAATATGTACATATGTACGTGATTTACCAGAATAGTAAGTGGTTTCCCGCTACTCAACCGCACTTTCAGCGCCCTGACAACGTGTCCGGCGGTTCTTGGAGGTAAATATTCAAATAAATATGTATGTAGCAAAATTGCGTAAGTATGCGTGCGAACTGAAGTTGAATGTGTGCATGCATGTATGTATGTATTTGTAAGGCTGTGTCACGGAGTAGGTTCAGTAGGTTTGGGTACCTCTCGACAAATTTAATTGGAACGAAAAGGTGCTAAACGTGCATTGCGTCGGGTTGTCACTATTCATAATTCATAGATGTGTCCGCCAGAAGAAGTCTATAACCCACGTAACCACATTTAGTGCATAGAACATTTAGCTTACACGCGCCGCAGTTAGTAACACCAAATCAATAGATGACAAAATCTAAAACAGCAAAGAAGTGGCGAAAGTGAAAAAAGTGATCGGTTGCGTCAAAAAAGTGCGCTAAAAATAGCGAAACGTTTACCATTTCAGTTGAAGTGAGTGCGAATTCACTGAATAGTTTTGAAATTCATGGAAAAAAACGAAGAATTGAATTTTCGTTTAAGTGTAAAAAATAAATATTTTATCGCATTAGTGTTTTAAGAAAAGTAAAAGTGAACCTGCAATTTGAGCAGCCGAAATGCAACTTAAGGTAATGTACATATGTACCAGCGTGGAGTCGTCATATCAGTTCAGAAGTTTTGCACTGATATCCCTATCTTTGCTGTCACTATCTCGGTGGTGCTACTACTATTTTTTTCTTTTATCAGACCAAAATGTGAATTAGGCGGGAAAAATTATCTAAGTTTGGACCTGATAGCAGTGACGGTACACCATGTGTAACGAATTCTCAAACCAAAATATTTTTCTTTTTGTTTACAAAATAATGTAGAATCAACAAAAAATGTTGCATCGCTGGCTGATTAGCTAAGTAAACTACAAACTAGGTGAAACTCTTTAAAATGGGAAAATTAATATATTTTGCTAAAGTGATTTTTCAATACGATATTCGAAAATAAATTAAAATACATTACACACATATTTGAAGAAATACCCCGCCATGCAAAATATGAGAAAGAGGCAACAATCATCAATGGCAACGAATTGGCGACTCGCCTATTTTTTTGCCGTGGTGAGAAAACGGCAACATCATTTTTTTTTGTCATTTTGGGAATATGTTATTAAAAATTCCCAAATTATAAGTTTGTAATCAAAAACAAATGAAATATAAAAAATAATAAAATTGTTCCAAGTCATAATAAGCAAATATCGCCTGTAGCAATAATAAAGCGATAAGAAAACGACTCATTCAAGTAATAAGAAAACGACGCGAGCAGGCGAGTTGGCTTTTGGCGGACGTTTTAGAGCGACTGGTAATATGAAATCGATACGATAGCGATAGTACCGGTAATAATTTTGTTGACGAGGGCAACACTTTTCCTTATTATGGGCAACAAAAATTGTCTGGTGGGTAGTTATACATACATAATGTGGCTTAAATTTTTTTCCATACAATTTGTACGGGCATGAGGATTTTTGACAATTGTTTAGCACTTGATGCGTCCATTTAGGGACGGGATAGGGAGCTGAATAGGGAAGGTAGACGTATTTGCCACAATAAGAAGAAAGAGGTCAAAATACGTGAGTGCGTAGGGCTTGAAATGGGGGCCGACAGAAAAAACACTCGAAATTTTCATCAGAGAGTCGAGCGACTTACGGAAGGTTTCAATACTCCTGTAGGGACAACCATGGCGATCTAGTGGCCGATGTTCATCCCGTACCTAAATTACGGAGGGAAAACTTTTCGACCTTTTTAAATGGCAGCCCCCAGTCGATGACGATGTAGTCGATGTCCCAGCGCTTGACTATGACGAGGTACGAATAGCGATTATGCTGATGAAAAGTAACAAAGCTGCTGGAGCTGACAGCCTGTCGGCCGAGCTAATAAGGTGCATGCCCGACGACTTGAATTCAAGCGACCCCGCCATGCACGCCAACTATTTTATCGAGCGTGTTGTGTGAAAGACTGAAGTCCTCCGTCAACGTACTAACTGCGCCTTACCACTTCGGCATCAGATCTGCCAAATCCGCCATAGATCTCGTATTTGCAATACGCCAAAACTTGGAAAGGACCCATGAGAATAGGATCGACACAGAAGGCATTCTATTTGTCGATTTCAAAGCCGCTTTCGACAGCACAAAAAGAAGTTGTCTTTATTTGTTGATGTCTCAATTTCGTAACCCCGCGAAACTAATACGGCTGTGCAAAATGACGTTGAGCAATATCACCAGCCCCATCAGAATTGAGGAGCACCACTCCGAGTCGTTTGATACCAGTCGAGGTTTCATACAAGGGGACTCCCTTTCATGTGATTTCTTTAATCTGATGTTGGAGAAGACAATAAGAGTTGCAGAATTGAACCGCTCAAGCACAATACCTTATAAGCGCGTACAATTGCTGGTGTATGTCGACGACATCGACATTATTGTTAATAAATAAGGGCTACGTGTGTTCTGCCCTCTCGGAATTAGATAGAGAAGCACAGCGTGTGGGTCTGGTGGTGAACGAAACGAACAAAACGAAGTATCTCCTGTCATCACTCAAACAGTCAGCACATTCGCGCCTTGGCACTCCCGTCCTTGTTTACAGTTATAATTTCGAGAAAGTACAGAATCTCCTTTACTTGGGAACCACAATAAACACAACACAAATTCAACGCAGAATCACTCTTGCCAACAAGTTCCACTTCGGACTGAGTTAATTTTTTATTATGTAATATTTATTGGTTTTGAAATTAATTTTTTTTTTTGTACAGGAAGGCCCCCCAAAATTTCGTTCTGGCTACGCCCATGTGTATGTGTAAGTTCTGGTCCGAATTTCATTATATTGGAGCAAAGTGATTCTTCATCCTCCTCATTCTATTGAGCTTTATAGTTAATTAGGAATTGAGAACATTATTTAAACTAAAATACACCTCAACATACACACATATGTGAGTCATAAAAAAACAAATTAAAAATTAAGTCAATTCCTGCAAATAGGTAGTGCATTCAGCTAACACTTCATTAGGTAATTAAATGAAGCAAGTTTTAGTACTGAAAATTCTCATGTTATAAGGCTATAAATTTTCAATAAAATAACTGCTAACAAAATGTTGTAAATAAATAACCAGCACATACATATGTATGTAGACTAACATGCGCATGTGTTTGAATGTACGGCCGTGTGAGCGTACAACGACCCACAAAGTAATTCAATGTAATTTTTATGGCAACATATTGTGATAAAGCCTAAAGGATGTTAGCAGATTGTGAGAAGAAAATATACGAGTTTGCTTTAATTATTCTTGTATGCAACTAGAACTGCGACTGCACCCTGTATTTTCGTATTAGTTATGCAACTAAGCAACCGAGTGCTTCCTTAAAGCATAACAACAGCACTAATGCCGTGGGCGCCACTGTCATTGGCTTATCAAAAGCATATACTTAATAACTCCATTTCAGACGCGCGCACGCATATCCTTTTCGAGTGCAGCGTATCCTTTTGCTGTTAGCTGCCTAATGGCTGTTTGCGCGCGTGTCCAATGCATACATACTTAGCGGAGGATCACTCTTAAATTGCGCCAACGCCATTGACCGAGCGCACGGCTGAAATACTTCCTGCCTGAAAAAAAATGACGTTTACTAATTCATTCATTTCTATGCGGCTGCAAGTGTTTAGTAGGGCACATACATATCTTCTTTGCGCTCGCTACTAATGTACTAATGCACTCATCTTATCGCCATCGATGAGTGCTAACTTGGCCTATTATCCTGTGGTGCGATCGCTTGTTATCCTTTTTCACTTTTTCACCGCTTCGAGGTGATAACGTTGACATAATATTCCCATTCCACTCGGTGCGTGTGTACATCCGAAATGCAGGACATGAGTGTCCTTTTCCTAATACACAAGTGTGTCTTTATGCGTAGGTAGTTGAATACCGTCTTTTGGTTGCGCATCCATTCGATCGTTTTGGCGTCGGCCAATTTATGAATGAAATGCGTCGGCACTCAATGAAGCCAAATACCTATTTAGCTGAAATTAAGAAGTAAAATAATGAAATAAAATTTGTTAGGCAATACCTACTGCGTGGTTTTTATTGGAAAATTTAATTGTGTGTGTGTGTTTTAGTTTTGTTTTTTCAATTTCACTTTTTGGCCATTCAATGAACCTTTTTTTAAGTCTCATCTTCGGTGTTTTTTTCTCCTCAACTCATTTTCTGGATCTCATGTGGAAAGGAATTTTGACGCCAGCGGCACAATTTAATTGCTCATAAAGATAATGGATCTTTCCAGTTTTTAAATGGGTTGCGGCATAACGCTGTGAAACGGAAGAAGCGACGGTAAAAAAGTGTGGCATGGAGTTGACAATTTTTCTTTTTTTTTACTTTTGGTTTAGTTTATTTATTAGGCTGCTTTATTGAGTTTTATTGTTAATGGCTGGCGCCTAGCTCATGAATGACTAATGCAGGGCATTACAGAAAATGAAAAAAATAAATTTTTTTTGTACAGTGCATTTATTAAGTACAATACGATTCATTAAATAAACTACCAGGTTGACCGAGCTTTGCTCGAAGTGAATATACGAGTACGGGTTATTAGATAGCTTTTAAAAATAATATTTCGGAGAAATTTAAAAAAAATGTCTTTTGAGTTGAGTTGGCAACTCTATTTGGAAATTCGCTGGAAAAAGCTTATGGAAGTTAACGAAATTAATAAATTTAATTTTATGCCCATATTGCGTTGTTTTTTTTTTATTTTGTAGAATCAAACATAAGTGGCAACCTTTCTCTATATATGTATGTCGGTTACACCACAAATTAATTTCATTTAGTTTTTAAACTTTATTGCTTTAAAAGGTTTATTAAGTTTTTAAATTAAATTTAATTTTTGAAACTTATTTTATTTTATTTATTTTTTAAATTTATTTTTTCTTTTGAACTGACCTCAAAAAGAAAACGAGGTTATCAATTCGTTGGAGATTTTTTTTTCTGCATGTGTATATGTACCGGATCGATAATTCTTCTTCCATTTCGATTGATGCCCATCTTTTGACAATCCATTTAACTTAATAAATAATTTGATCTTAATTTTTTCAACAAAAAACAAACCCAATTTAAAGATTTCTTAACACTCGTTCTTTGGATAACCATATTTTAACATTTCATGTAACTTATGCATAAGTAAACTAAATATCACTTTCAAAACATTGTTATTTTTGAACTAAAATTTCCTTAAATATTTTTCGTCTGACATTGCTATAAATATTTCAAGTAACTGATGAATTGAGTGGAAATTTATATTTTAAACACGTGGCAACCCTCCTAAATAAAATTCTTAAATAAAGGATTTTAAACCCATTTCTATTGATAACCATCGGTTAGTAATTCATTTAACTTATTAAATAATTTTAGTTTAGCCCTTTAAACTGGGGCAACCCTCAAACACATCAAAACTGTTCTAAATTGTCAAACTAAGTATTCCTTGAAGCTCTTTAATTTGACTTCCTTTGTTAATATTTCATTTAACTTGGGTATAAAATAGTTCAATTAGACTTCTAAAATAGGTGGCAACCCTATTCAAAATATTTCCAAACTACTACTTTCTTAAACCTCTATTGTAAGACACCCATATAGCGATACCTTATTTACTTACCAAATTCCTTTAATTAAAATTGAATTACATTTTTTAAACATGTGGCAACCCTCCTATACGAAGTTAAGTTATTAAGTCTTTTCAAAACCATTTCGATTGATACCCATAATTAATAATTGAATTAACTTTTAATTAATTTGTGCTTAATTTCTTAACAGGTGGCAACTTTTTTCGAAAAAGTTAAACCTTCTTGAACATCCACACCCTAAGCCCATTAATTTGGTACCTCACTTTTGAAAAGCTCTGAGGATCTGAGCGCATTGATTAGTAAATAACTTGAGTTTAATTATTTAACAGGTGGCAACTCCTTTCGAAAAAATAAAACCAGTTTGCACATCTATAGGCCAATCGCTTTAATTTGACACCCAATTTTTCAAAATCGAACGAACGGTGCAGATCTTTTATGCTGCTCAAAAAATTATATATATAGATTTTATTGTTTTCCTTTGTTTTAATATTTTTTTATTCTTTTTTAATCTATTTTTTTTTTTTACTTTTAGATGTCATTGTTTTAAAAAGAAAAAAAAACATTTTTTTACTTTTCTTAATTTTGAGAAAATTATTTAATTTGTCTCTTTTTTACAAGCTTCTATTATGTTTCACCTGCGTGTACTAAAATCTCACGCTCAATTTCTAACTAACTACCCTATGAGCCAGTGACTTGGAACTTGAAACTTAGCTCAAAACCCGATCACATTGCAATTTGAAAGTGGAGTGAATCCGCTAGGTGGCGCAGGTGCAGAGCTATTTGAAAAATCCCTATTTCTGCTCCGATATGATTCATATGCGGAATGTGTATTACTTACGTTAAACGGAATAACTACACAAAAAATGTTTCCCGTTAGGTGGTGCAGAAGTTGAGTTATTTTGAAATTTGGCATTTATAGTCCGATTTGTTTCATATTTGAAACGTATGTTACCTAACTGGAAAGAAATAACTCCACAAAAAATTTTTCTGTTAGGTGGTGCGGGGGTCGATTTTTCTTTTTGTTTTCAACTACTAATAAAAGTTTGTGTTTAAAATTTGAATTTTTTTTAGTTACTTGTATAATTTAATTTTATCGTTTTTAGTAATTTTTTTTTAATTTTTGTTTTTATTGTTTTAAAATGAAAAATACCGGTTTTTTATTTAATTTAATTTTAAGAAAACTTATTTCTAAAAGACAAACAGAATAACGCTAAGACCTCCTCGATCTTTATCTTTATCTTTTTCTTCATCTTCGATCACATCATATTGTTCATCTTCATCTTCATTTCAACTTCATCTTCGTCTTGATCTTCATATTCTCCTTAATTTTAATTCTAATATTTGTCTGACTGTACTTTTATGTTTACTTCTGCCTTTGGCTGCGTCTTTGCGTTTTTTGTCTTTGCCTTTGCCCGTCCCAGAAGCGTTCAACGCAGCCGCAGTACCACCTTCCCCGCGGCATTAAATATTTAACGCAAACATCTCCGAGCTCGATTGAGAAGTTTCACTTCAAAAAAGTCACTCTGTGTGTTAGGCCTTTTTAAAAAAAAATTTCGGCACACGATTTTACGACTAAACACTTTGCACAACATTTATGAAGTCATAATTCAATCGTATAATTACATTATAAACACTGGTTAAATAAACGAATAAATAAATGTGTGGAGAAAAACACGTTGTATATAAAATTTAAAATCACCTTCACACAATCTAATGTCTAACCACCACTATCAACGCCAATCGAAATTGTTAACAAAAATTGTTGCTGTTGTTGTTATTATGCAGATAAGTTAGATACTAACTACCAGCGGCCGTGGCTGTGTACAGGTCGACAAGGCAGGCTGTTGCCGATGGCAGGTGATGATGGTGCTGGTGTTTTTTTTTCTGAAATGGTGGACACGGTGGTGTTGATGGTGATGATGATGACTGAGCTTTGACTGAGCGATAACTTTACACTTGACTAACATGGCTATGCGCAGATATACAATCGCACATAAGTACATACATACATACATACTAGTTTTTTTTAATACCATATACCAGTATCTTATCAATACTATATAAATATTGATATCGATTTGACTGCCGAGGAAACTAAATCAACTTAAATCGCTCTTGTTTATTTTCACACACATGTAAGTGTTTAGTATTGACACCGTAACTTTTTTGAAACGGGTGCAAAAGATAGTTTAGCACGCGACTTACAATAAAGTTTGAAAAAAACGAAGTACATAATTAAAACAAAACCGTAAATCGTGTACCCATTTGCCCTTCTTCGAGCGAATGAGCTTTGAAATAGAAATATTTAAATCATTGTTGTAACATAGATACATATTAGCGTGGGCCGAAAATCCGCTTTTTTAGAATTTTGATTGGTAATAGCAAAAATATACCTTACATATAATCCACGGTGCCGTATCTGGAAACTCGAAGAAAGTATGGCAACGGCCCTATATTATCTTTTCGTTCTGCGATTGCGCGCATAAGGCATGACACACTCGTTAATTTTTCCATCCAAAATCTTAGGGTGATCTCCAAGTGCTCCATTACGAACCTAAATAGATTCATCGAAAAATCCAAATGGTAAGACGAAATTGACGCTTCATAAAAGCAGCTGACATCAGGAATCGCAGAGAAAGCGAATCAAACTGATGCTCTAAGCGCTTATTTGGTATTGGGCAAGGGCTCAGGTGACGCTTCAACTAACCAACCAGAAAGTACATACATACAAATTCTTAGGGAAATATCAAAAAGTCAAAAGGGTTCAAAAAAGTTATAAACATACATACATACATAAGTATGTTTTTTTTTTACATTTTACATTTTTTTAGATCAAAATACGTTGCTTATTTTAGTATTTTTTATTTTTTTTTATGTGTTTACTTTGTCGTGACAAATTGAGGTGTTGTCAATGGTTGGTAAATATCTTCGATCAATTTTAAAGTTCGAATATTTTTCTGTTAGTACAAATGTATGTACATATTGAGTCTGACTACTAGATTTATAAATATTTGTTTAAAAAACATTCAATGACGTGCTGAGTATTTTTTATGATTTTTTTGGGGAAGTTTTAAGGTTGTGCAATGCAAGTGCAATTATGATTCATTGCTATGTTTATTTTATTTTATTTTATTTTTCGGTTTTAAAGGCTTCTTGCTTTGACTAATACGAGCGCTACCAAACCTTTAATTTTTCTGTACTTTTTAGAAGTTCAGGCAACCATTCAAAGAGCGTTTTTCTTAGCAGAAATGAGCAAGCTATGCCTTAGCTTAAATGTAGTTAAGTCGCTGCTTAATGTAGGCTTAGGTAAAAACCTTATTTTTAAATTTTTTTACACGATGTTTCTACAATCTTTTTTGCACAACTTTTAATTTCTTTTGCTGCTTATTGCTTGTAAATTTAAAAGCGCTCGTATCCGTTCTCGTTTTTTTTTTAAGACACTGTTGTTGATTTTTAACACCCTTCCGCTTTTTCTTTTCATTGCTTGTTTCGTAACTGTAAAGAGTCAACTTTGATTTCCGATTGACATCGATGACTCGAACAACAAAACAATTTCTGAGGCAAATGAAATGTTTGGCATGATGCCTATGTTGGCACATACCTGCATATTTATGTATGTACATTAGACTGCATCACTCCCCATACAAAAAAAATAATCGGTGCTGTTTTTCCATTGGAATTATAAAATTTATTATATTTTAAGACGTCCACCAAAATATTTCGGAAAAATATTAAGATTTAAGTGAGCTGGACTGATTTGAAAATACCTCTAAAAATGGAATTTTATATGAATAAAAATAGTTTCTTAAAAATTTTTTTTTGAAAAAATCCCCTCAAATGTCAAAACGGTTTTAGCTTCAAAAAATTCCATGAAAATATTAAAAAAAATTAAAAAAAAAATTTGAACGGAATCGTAATAATGAGATTTTTGATGCTGTTTTTTAACTTTTTTCAAAGATTTGTTATAAGAAAAACTTTAATAACACAACCTAAACTCTGCCAATTTAGACTTAAGAGGTGTCATTGGAAAGGTTTTTTCTCATCGTTTTTATTTCTTCGTATGTATTTCTAATAAACTCATTCAAAGGATGACAGAAAAAGGTAGGATGAACGAACGTTATTCAAAGTTGAATTAAGATGTGTTGGTATTTGATAAAATAAAAAATTGGGATACGAATGACTTTTTTTGGACAGAAATAAAAACAGTGTGAAAATACCTTTCCACTGAGATCCCTTAAGTCTAAATCAGAATAGTTTTGGCCCAGTTATTCAAGGTTTTCGTAAATCAATCAAAAAACAGCATCAAAAATCTCGTTCTTACGATTCCGTTGAAAAGATTTTTAAATATTTTTATGCAGATTTTTTAAGCTTAATCTGTTTTGTCATCTGAGGGGACTTTTTTCAAAAAGTTCTTTAAGGAACCATTTTTATTCATAAAAAACTCCATTTTTGGAGGTGTTTTCAAATCGGCCCAGCTCACTAAAATCTTAATATTTTTCCGAAATATTTTGGTGGACTTCTTAAAATATAAACAAAATTTTGCAATCCCGGCGGAAAAACTGCAACTTTTTTTGGTGATGCAGTCTGATGTACATACTTACACACATACATATGTGGATGCGAAAATTGTTACCAATACTCCGGACATTTTTCCGTTTCTTGTCATTAGTGTTGTCTCTTATGTCAACGACATTTCAACTTATTCATTACCCCATTACCAGTAGTAGTACTGCTTATAAACAAGAATTTGAGCGCGCTTCGAAAATACGAATACCACTGCCTGCTTGGAATTCGGGCTCGAAATTATTTACCACAATTTCCTTTGCTTGCTCTAGAAAATGAAAAGTGAAAAATGTTGTTGACACAAAAAGTTGTAGCGGCGCACAACAACAATGCTGCGCAACATCAGCTATTTAAGGCCAATGACAACAATCACTACTACTCGTATACACTATATATGTATGTATGTATTTCCAAGACGATCCATTGACAACAATATCAACATGATTTTTATTGTAGGTGACAAATTGATTTTTTTTTGCCGCCAAGTCATAAGTTTTTGTAGTTTACCGCTGGAGCAAAGAAGAAGAACACTCTAGACCTGGCTTATGACTTGCCGCAATTTGTGACAATATAAATACATGCCTACAAAAAAAACTACAAATTTATGCACAGTGTTTTAAATGATGATGTAAAGAATTAACTCAACTTTTCGAGATTGAGCGAGGGATTTAAAGTCGTACATGGGATGTTCAAAAAGCCACTGTCTTATTTATTATTAATAGTAGTACCTAAGTTTTCATGGTTTGGTAACAAATAAGGACGGTTTCCGAGAAACTTATAGATATACATATGTACATACATACTTGTATACATCTGCACATTACGTTGGTCCAAAGAAAGTAAAGTCGTAATTTAGTATTTTCACCCCTTGGGTTGTTCTATATCGCAAAACAATTTATCCTTGCTTTTTGGTTTTTAAATTTTGTATTTTATATTTTTTGTAGAAATTGTATAGATATTTCATGGGTCCACCCATTGCATTTTTTGGGGTCTTTGATTTTCAAGGTCCTATACCATTTCTACGAAAAATTGTTTTTCCCCATTGAGGGGTGTTTTTTACATAGAACAATCCTAGGGGTGAGAGCATTAGAATTCCAATTCTATCTTTTTCACCCACGCATTTTTGTACCACCCTAATGTCAGCACATTCGCGCCTTGGCACCCACGTCACTGTTGAAAGTTAAAATTTCGAGAAAGTAGAGAACTTCGTTTACTTGGGAACCAGCATTAACACCGATAATAATGTCAACATTGAAATCCAACGCAGAATCACTCTTGCCAACAAGTGCTGCTTTGGCCTGAGTAGGCAATTCAGGAGTAAAGTCCTCTCTCGACGTACGAAAACCACGCTCTATAAGTCACTCATCATGCCCGTGCTGGTATAAGGCGCAGAAGCATGGACAATGACAACATCCGATGAGGCGGCTCTTGGAGTGGTTGAGAGAAAGATTTAGCGGAAGATTTACGGGCCTTTACGCATTGGTGACGGCGAGTACCGTAGACGATGGAACGATGAGCTGTATGAGCTTTACATAGTGCAGCGAATTAAAATACAGCGGCTACGCTGGCTTGCCCATGTCGTTCGAATGGACACCGACGCTCCAGCTCTGAAAGTATTCAACTCGGAACCCGCTGGTGGTAGCAGAGGAAAAGGGAGGCCCCCACTACAATGGAAAGATCAGGTGGAGAAGCACTTGGCTTCACTTGGCGTTTCCAATTGGCGTCAGTTGGCACAGAGGAGAAACGACTGGCGTGCTTTGCTGAACTCGGCCAAAATCGCTTAGGCGGTTACAGCGCCAAAAAAGAAGAAGACAAATAATTTTATTTTGCAAACTGTGCGAAGGTCCATCAAACCCGCTCTCTATCTGTGGGGCAAGGGGTTTTTAGTATGTGTCTATCGTAGGGTCTCGTTCCAATTTTTTTTTAGCATTTCTTACTTTTATTGTATTTATTAGCTATCAAGTAATATTATTGACAAAAAGCTGAGACAGTTGCTCATTTTCGTCGGATTCATGCTTTGTTAAAAAATTCAATACTTCTGCTAAAATTATTTTTAGAATTTTTTTCTTTTTCTTTATATTTTGTACTTTTTTGTTGTGTAACTCAACCAAAAAAAAAACCAATCACAGTTAAAAGATGACGAACAAAGTTATGCGACATTGACGCACTTTGGCGCGTTCGCTTAACGGAAATCCAACGTCAACATTGGGATCCTCCGCTTTCGAACCAGACCGTGCCGGCATTTGAGCTTTTCGAGGTGTTTAGCACTTGCCAAACTGTTATTTTTTTTCTTTTACTTTTTTCCGTTTGCACTGGTTACAAGCTGACTGACTGTTTTATGACCGGAACTTAGGCCACGCTTTCGAATATGCAACAAAAAATGTTGTCGTCAATGACAGCAAGAAAAGTCAGTACTAAGCAAACAATGACACTGGCAAGCCTGTACTACATATGTACATACATATAAACACATGACGACTGAGCGACATAAACATCGACTCATCCACCAAGCAAAAGTTCTACACTTGTTGAGCTAATTGTGCGACGTTTCATTTTCATTTTGAACTTTGTTGCAGATGGAAGCACAGGCGCAGCAACAATTGCATCAACAGCAACAGCAACAACATCAACATTTGTTGGCGAACATTAAAACGGAAAAGAACAGTGGTGAGCCTCAAGTGCCAACAGCGTCAACGCCAACACTCCAGCAACAACAGCAATCGGGAACACCGCCTCTTGAGGAGAATCAGCAAACTGCACAGGATTTACATCTTATACAAACTGCAGCGAAAACACAGCATCAACAACAACAATCGCAAATTTCTAGTCAATCAAAATCGCATACGCCAAGTCAACAGCAAGAGTCACAACAACACCAACAACAGCAGCAGCAGCAGGTCCAACAGTCCCCCACATCTGTTAGCACATCAGTGGCCTCCATCGCTGTCACAGCTCAATCACAATCCAGTGAGGACTATAGCATACCGTTGCCGCGCCACACCCAACAGCGACGAATATTGACCACAGCGGGTACATTGTGAGTATGAATTATTAAAAAAAGAAAAAATATGTAAATAAAAAATAGGCAGTGAGTTTTCCGCAAGGTGGTTCTTGAAGTGGAACTTTTTTGCGCTAGGTTGGCTGTAAATCCAAACCCCGGTGAAATGAAAAAGCAACGATTAATTTTATGATATGAGTTAAGATTAAGATTATGATTAGGATTAAGAATATGATGTAAATTAAGACTAAAATTTAATATTAAGATTGAGTTAAGGATTAAGTTTTCAATTAAGATTAAGATCAACATTTTAATTATGATTAAGATTAAGATTTCAATAAAGATTAAGATTATGTTCAGGATTATGATGAAGATTAGGATTAAGATTATGAATAAAATTAAGATTAACAATAAGATTAAGATTAAGATTGAGACTAAGATTTAGATTATGATTAAAATTAAGATTAAGATTATGATGAAGATTAGGACTAAGATTGAGATTATGATAGAAATTTCGATTAAGGTATATATTAAGAATAAGATTAAAATCAAGATTAAGCTTGAGATTTAGGTTTAGATTAAGATTAAGAATAAGATTAAAATTATGTTTAGGATTCTGATTAAGATTGCGATAAAAATTATCGTTAAGATTAATACAAAGAATAAGTTTAAGACTACGAATAAAATTAATATGAAGTATAATATTAAAATCAAGATTACGTTCAGGACTAAGAAGACAACTAAGAGTAAGATTTACATTACAGTTATGATAAAAAATTGGACTAAGATTTACAGTAAGATTATGATTAAAATTTAGATTTAGAAATACACTAAGATTAAACTGAAGATTAGGACTATGATTGACATTAAGATTAAGATTACAATCAAGATTAAGATTAAGATTATATTCAGGATTATGATTTAAATTAACATTAAGATTAATATATAGAATAAGTTTAATATTACGAATAAAATTAAGAATAAGAATAATATTAAAATTAAGCTTATGTTCAGGATTATGATGAAAATTAAAATTAGGATTATGATTAAAACTTAGATTAATATTATGAACAAGATAAAAATTTAGACTAATATTAGGCTTAAGATTAAGATTTAAATTAAGATAAAGATGAAGATTAAGACTATGATTAAGATTTAGATTGAGATTATGATTAAGATGAATACGAAGGTTAAGACTGATGTTGACACTAAGATTAAAATTATGATTAAGATTAAGAATAAGATTGAGACTGAGATTAAGGTTAAGATTAAGATTTAAATTGAGATTGAGATTATTATTATTAAGAATTAAATTACGGTTAAGATTTGGATTTAAATTAAGTTTAAGATTTATATTAACATTAAGATTAAGATTAAGAATAAGATTAAGAGTTAAATTAAGAATTTATTTAAGATTAAGGTTAGCATTAGGATTCAAATAATTTTTCATTATGTATTACGTATGCAGAAAAAGACTCTTGTGATATGGTGAGATATTCGGGTAATGGGAAGAATCGCCCGTGGGATCCCCTTTTTTCATTGATATTAGATTAAAACTAAAGATTTAGTGAATTTTATGGTTCATTCAAAATTGTTACATAAGTCCAAAAATTCGTTAAAATGCTCCCAAAATGAAAACGTTGCCCTGAATATAATTCTTTTAAAAGTAAATGAAATTTGAACTAAGGCAAGGAACACGTTTTCATTGCCCAGTCGGATACTCAAATGAACAGAGTTACTGATTGCGTGATTAAGGAACTTGGCAGGGATAGGTTATTTAACATAAGTTTCATTTGTGAAATTCGGGTTTTGAATTAAATTATCCTTTTTGCAAAATGATATCAAGTAGATAAGAGAAGAGAGGAAATTAATATTCCCACTACAGCCGCATCTGCGTTTCGGAATGTCTGGGGTTTTAAACGATCAAGGGCTGTTGTTTCGGCGATGAAACCCTTTTTAAATTGTCGATCCTTTCCAATTGTTATTAGTCTCCCAACCAGAAACCTACTCCTGCTGTATATGCCGTAGAAGACTACTCCGAACGACGATTCGGTTTGATGCAACTTGTGCAACGGATGAAGTCACCTAAAGGTCTTAGGTCAAGCAGGTAGCGGACCAAATCCTCAAGATAAGCGCCAACCAGAAACTCCTTGGCTGCCAACAATTCGCGCAATGCGCTGATGCCTCCTAGCACCTAGGAAGCCAACACGGAACTCATCCGAAGAAAAGAACACCTATCCTCCCCATTTCCCCTCCTTCCCGACCAGGTGATTGTTCCATATTGGCGTTGAAACAAATCCAGAAACTAATTCAAAAGTTGTTTATCCTTAAAAGTGGTTCCAACTATCGAAAAAAGTTAACCATTTTTAAGAATCACTCCGAAAGTTCTTAAAAACCCGAAAGGCAAAACACGAAAAATCCCATAAAGTCTCGAAAAAAATTAAAAAAAGAAAACGAAAATCTTTTAAAGCTTCGAAAAATACCGCAATACGGTCTTAGTCCCGAAACTCAGAAAAAAAGAAGAAAAGCTTCGAAAAATACAAGAATAAGCTAAATATTCTTAGTTAATTAACTGTATACATATGTAGTAATCCTGAAAAGTTCCGGAAAATCCTTAAACAATCCCAAAAAGTAAAATAAGAACAATTCCTTAGTCTCAAAAGATTAAAAAAAATTAAGCAAGGCTTGATAAGCTCCCAAAATACAGTATTTCTCCCGAAAAATCCCCTAAATCTTCCTAAAGTATCCCGAAAAGTAAAACACGAAAAATTCCAAAATATCCGAAGAAAATTTTGAAATACTTTAAAAAATCCCGAAGTACGGTTTTAATCTCGAAACTGCGAAGAATCTCGGAAATCTTAAAACATAAAATAAGTCCCGAAAATATCCCCTAAAAAATCCCGAAAAGTACAGCAAGAGAAAGCCCAAAAAATTACGAAAAAACGTCAAAGAATCCGAAGAACATCTTGAAAAGCTTCTAGAAATCCCGAATTGCGGTCCTAAATTATTTTTCTATATTTTACTGTAAACAAAATTATTTCCAAAAACTCCAGACATATGCTGAACAAATAAAATAGGTCCCGAAAAATTCACCAAAGTTCTTAAAAAATCCCAAAGAGCAAAACACGAGAAATCCAAAGAAGTCGTGAAAGGCCCCGAAAAATTCCGAAATTCGGTCATTGTCCAGAAATAAACCAAAAACTCTTAAAAGTCTCGGAAAAAACTTTTAAAAATAAAATAAGTACCGAAAAAATCAGCAAAGTTTTTAAAAAATCCCGAAAAAATACGAATAATTTGGAAAAGTCTCTGAAGAATCCCAAAAAATCCGAAGAAAACCTTGTAAAACTTATAAGAATCGTAAGTCAAACGGATTTAATAACATGCAATATTTCACTTTATTTCTGCAGTCGTAAATACGCTCATCAAAAGATTGAAGCGGGATTTTCTCATATTTCATATATATATATATATATTTCATATTAGTTAAAAGACTTCCAACAGCTTATTTTTGCTACTCACTTCTTTTCCATTTTTCTTTAATTAATATTTCATGTTTCTTTTATCATTTCTTTCCAATCGACAGAGAGGTCAACGATAGTCGTGAGGGTGAACAGCCCGACTCTCAGTCCGAATATCACCATCATCAGTCACCGGCCGATTATGTGGTGATGGCGCCACGCAATGAGGAACACCCACCACCAGGCACCGCTGTCTACACGTACGCAACTACCGAAAATGGTCAACAAATAATTTGCACTGAAACCGGTGCAGCTATAAAGCTCGAGGATATCGAAAAGGATCAGCAAGCCAGCGCGGAGGCGCATCAGCACCATCAGCAACAATTGCAGCATCATCAACAACTGTGTCCGCCACCTGGCAGCGGTTACGGTGAGACGATAGTAGTGTCTGCTGCTGCCTTGCATCAGCATCAGAACTCGCACGGTGTCATCAATGCGTCCACACATGGCGGACATCCGGGTACGGCATTGCGCTTCGAACATGATGGCCGCTACAGTAGTGTGCTGCAGGATAATGGCAGCGGACAGACGATCTACTACGATGCCACAGTGGTGGATTCGTCAGCGCATCCCAACGAGACGAAAACCTTTACGGACCTTGGCAATTCGGAGTACTATGCCGGCCCGCCATCGTACGCGTTGCCACCGCCCAACAACTCTATTTATAGTGTATCAGGTCCCACCCAGCTGATTTGCAAATCGGATCCAAATTTGGGCGCCATACGGCAACCGGGACAATTTCAGTCCTTGCTCGAGCCAGGCATGCAGGAGCAGTCGATATGGGCGCCATCAAATGTGGAATTCTCGGGATATGTAAGTATGCATAACTTATGTATAAGCAGGTGTAGCTACACCTCGGCAACGCCACTATCTCAGCTATGCAATTGGCCTAACATATTTCACCCGTTATCCGCGCCTAAAATCAAAATTCTTTGCCATTTTTTACTCCCCTCTAATGGAAATCTTATAGAATACCTATCATCATCAGGTAGTTGATGACTACGGCACCGGCAATATGACAACGACGCACTGGGCGAGCGCAGCGCCAATTACCGCTTACGAGGCACCGTTGGCATCAACCCTCTATGAGTCGCCCAAATGTGAGAACTGCGGCGCCCACTACATACGCAAAGGCAACGACTTCTACTGTCCCACCGGCTGTAATCAACTGCGACCGACGCATATGCGGATACCAGCGCGTCAACCGAAACCGAAAGCGCCCGCCAATGCGAACAATCGACGCACAGGCGTCACCTGCGCCAACTGCAACACCACTACGACGACACTATGGCGACGCAACAATGAAGGCAATCCCGTATGTAACGCTTGTGGACTCTACTTTAAGCTGCACAACACCAACCGCCCGCAATCGATGAAGAAGGATGGCATACAGAAGCGCAAGCGTAAGCCAAAGAACAATGGCGGCATGACGACCATGAAGCCGCTGCCATGTAAGTATGCGCTACATAGGCGCTTACAATTACATTTCACCGCCCAACAACGCTCGCTCATTCACTCAAAGTAAATGATTTTTCACACACAGCACTACCAGGCATGCCGCAAAATATGGCGTTGATGACTCCGAACGGCACAATCTACCCCTCACAAGTGTCCGCTTTGAGTTTGCCCATGAACGGTGGTGTAGGTGGTGGTGGTGGTGGTGGTGGTACCAGCGGTGGTGTGGTTGGATCGCAATCTGTAACTGGTGAGCTGCACGACATGTCCATGAGTGGTAGTAGCGCTGCAGGCGCAGGAGCTGGCTCAATATCTGTAGGCACTGTGGTGGTGGCCAGTGGCGCGGGCAGCTCGGTCACCAGCACCGGGCCACGCAGCGTACCGATTGTACATCATGTGACCGGCGACAGTCACTCACCCTACAGCAATCCACCATCGCAAAGTCAATCACCGCATTTGTCCAACCCATCGCCGCTGAGTCGACAATCAATTGCACAGAGGTGAGTGTGGTAAATGGGATTTTGAGGGAAATTAGTTTACTTATTTGGATTTCTTATTGCTTTCAGTGTACAATCCATTGAAGCAGCCACACGGCCCGCGGCAAATAGTGAAATGCCGACTAGTGTCATAACGCGCACTGGACTACCCGAACGTTCCTCGAATAACTGAGAGGCCCTAACCCCCCTCGCCTCTTATGCAAACATTTTACTCAACTTGCAAATTGAGTCAGGCAGCTTGATTAGACCAAAGCTTATAGAAATATACTTATGTATTTTATTTATGAATATACAACGTAAAATGTCATGAATAATGCCGCTTTCACAGTGGAGAGTTCATTCACATTCGGAACAACACAATAACTGAAAGTTTCCGGCCGAATATGCGTTAATCCACCACTGTTGAAACGGTCCTTAGTAGGGTGATCCTTAAAATATCAACATATGAATTTTGAATGGGCACCAATTTACTTTGTATTTTGTTCTACGGCTAAAGTAGACTTCCACAACTATTTCAAAATTTTAAAGGCATTGTAGGAGTCGCTGGGAGGATTTAAAAAATTTTTTTTTTTTAATTGCAAAAATTTTACAAAATTTTGATTTGAATCATATACATTCTTAAACTTGCTGATTTTTAGCTGGTCAAAATCAAAATTTTGTGAAATTTTAGATTTAAAAAAATTTAATTGTTTCAAACCCTGGTAGCGACCGTTAAAATTGTTTAAAAATTTAGAACAAAATAAGTTGGCGCCACATGATGTTGTTATTGTAAAGTCCACCCTAGTCCTTAGTGTTATATAATACATATTTTGATTTTTAGTTTAGGTTTAAATTGAAAAGAGTTGGTTGAAATTCAGTTTAAAATATCAATGCCATAAAATTTGCTTGCCTCTAACTTTAAAAGACAATTAGTGTGTATTTAAGTGTCAAAAAGTGTGTTGCTCAAATGTAAGTATGTCCTGAAGAAAAATAGCATTTGCTTATACTATTTAGAATATACATGTGTATGTATGTACATATATCTGCGACGTCTGATATAAAAACGATAACTACATTTTTCATAGTTTGAGTTGTGTTCACTAAACAAAATAATTTAAAAGGGTGCTTTATAAGGTGCCAAAACTTGATTCCTTAAATACTTGAATACTTCATAAAAAATGTGAAGATCTTCTCTTTTCTATTTAAAAGGGGAAGTGAAGTTATCATTATTAAATCTGACGCCACAGAAATATATGTACATACATTCATATCTACATATGTTATTCGCTTAAAATTACTTATTTAAATTCGTTTTGTAAATTACTTATACATAAATAGTTATTTTTATTTAGATAGTACTATATAAATACTTATTTTGAAAGAAATCTGTGGAGTTTTATTTAATTTAAAATGGAAAAAGTAGCACTCTTATGTGAGATAAATAAATTTATGAGTGAAAACCATGACTGATGAAGCGTAACTGGGAAACATTAGATAACTGTTTATGCCAATTGATCGGATTTTCGGAGGCAATTCACTGATAAGTATTCGAAAAATAAGATCGCACTCACGGCGAATTTAATACGGTGGTGGGAAATCATAACGTCAAAATGGTGTGTTTGTTGTAATTCATACTGTCATTGTGTGTATAATTTGTTAGTGTAATACGACTAACATCACCTTATTAAATGCGCCTTGTGTGTACTTATATATCCAGTTGATTTCATACATTTTCCTAAAAGGATCTGACACCCCACTGGGAAAATAGGTAAGCACCTTAAGAGGTAAGCCATGTTTTCTTTCAGTTTTTAGTACTAAAATTGTCATCCTGGCCAATGTCATCTACTTATAAAGCGCGAAATGAACACCACCGACGACACATTACGTTGTCAGTTGCAAAATAACGTTCAGCCGAAGTTATTTCCAAGCGCCGAACTACTCCGAGCGACTGCTCTGCATTATGCGTAACTTCTTTGTAAAGCGGCTCAGAGGTATGTCTGATACCAAATGTACATTCTTGATTCCTACTTACATAAGGCAGCCACGTCTTTGTTAAAGTAATGGAGATTCGGCAGGGAAGTGGTAAGGACTGCCAGATGAAGGGAAATACCTTACCAGCAACTTACACTTCACCCTTACCACGTATCTCCCTTACTTTAACAAAGACGTGGCCGCCTTATGTAAGTAGGAATCAAGAATGTACATTTGGAATCAGACATACCTCTGAGCCGCTTTACAAAGTAAGTTACGCATAATGCAGAGCAGTCGCTCGGAGTAGTTCGGCGCTTGGAAATAACTTCGGCTGCACGTTATTTTGCAACTGGCAATGTAATGTGTCGTCGGAGGTGTTCATTTTGCGCTTTACTAGTAGATGACATTGGCCAGGATGACAATTTTAGTACTAAAAACTGAAAGAAAACATGGCTTACCTCTTAAGGTGCTTACCTATTTTCCCAGTGGGGTGTCAGATCCTTTTAGGAAAATGTATGAAATGAACTGGATATATAAGTACACACAAGGCGCATTTAATAAGGTGATGTTAGTCGTATTACACTAACAAATTATACACACAATGACAGTATGAATTACATAATAAACATAAATTTATTATTTTTTTTAACAAGACATGAATTGCTGGTAATTTGAAACTAGACCTACATTTTGGTGTTTTAAAAACTGGATATAATTTTTTGGCCATTTAAGAGCTAGACATAAATTTTTAATAATCGGTAACTCATGTTTTTAGTAAATTTTTTTTGGTAAAAAACTTTTGGTAAATAATATGTAACTGTATATTTTTTAATTCAAGTACGATATATGATTTTCTTCATTTGCTGGACATACAATTTTGGTTTCTTAAAACTGGACATAAATATATGGTAGTCCAAAACTATACATAAATTTGAGTCTTTCATAAACTGGGCATACATTTATGTTCATTTAAGAACTACGCATCAATTTTCAATGCCATAAAAACTGTACTTACTGGTATGTTTTTTTTTTTGGTTACAACAAACTTTGGTTAAACATTTTAAACTCCAAAACTGTTTTTAGTAAATAATTTAAGAACAAGATATGTCTTTGCACATTAATTTTTGGTTTTTTAAATCAGTTAATGAATTTCAGTTAATTTACAAATATACATAAATTTTTGGCCATTTAAAAACTAGACATAACTTTATGGTCATTTAAGAACTAAATATATATTTTCGATAATATTCAAACCGAGCTTTCTAGTGAATTTTTCGGGAACGTAAAGTACGAGACATGCTTTCACCATTTAAAAGATGGACATAAATGATTGGTTTTTAAAAACTGAACATAAATTTATTGCAGTCTAAATAGAGTCATAAATTGGGGTTTTTAAAACTGAACATAAATTTATGGTGATATAATAAATAGACATACATTGTCAGTAATGTCAAATCTGGCCTTTGCGACAACAAAAAAATTGAATTTTTGGTAAATTTTGAAATGTCTAAAATATTCAAGTAATTTAAAAACTACACATTGGTTTTTCAAAAGAGAGACATACATTTTTGATTCATTTAAAAAATTGACATGCATTTATGGTAATTTTGAAACCGGCCGTAATTTTTTTTCTGATTTTAAAACTGTAAATTTTTTTATGGTAATTTGAAAAACGGACATGAAATTTTTTTATTCAACAAATGGTCATTTAGAAAAATTTGGTTACACATGGACCGTAATTTAAAAGCTGCATATACCTAATTATTTTCTTTATTATTTAAAAACTATACAGAAATTTATGGTTATTTAAAAACTGGGTTTAAATTTTTGTTCATATCAATTCCAAGTTATTGGGGATAAAAATATTAGATATTAACAAAAAAGAAAGAACTTTTTTGATGTTTAAAATCACGCCATCACTTTTTGCTCATTCAAAATCTGGACATAATTTGTAGGCTGTTGAAAAGCATATTATTTGAGGACATGTATAATAGACATAAAGTTTTGGCCATTAGATTAAGAATAAATTTTTTGTTCATTTAAAAAATGTGGCATAAATTCTTGGTATTTTCAAAACAAAAAAAAAAAACGATTGGTATATAAAATCGCAAGTCTTTAAAAAAGCAGTGAACGGCTATTGATCAGTAAAAAAGCGTGGGCGCAGAAAACGGAACAGTAAAAAATTAAGATGCATGCACATATGATCAATTTTTAATGCCCGATTTTTTACCCCATTTTACCATTCAGTAATCTTTCAAAAGAGTAAACTTTTGTCCACTTGTTATCGTCAATTTTGAATATTTAGTTTTCAAAAAACCCGACATTTTTCTTTAGTCTTCCAGCGGGATCCGATTGAATAGATTCAGGTATGGAGCGTTTGTGTTCATTCGTATGGTATGACCGCGCCAGCGATACAGCGGCTCCATCTTAATCCGCTGCGCTATGTAATATCGTTGTAAAGCTCTCCATCGTTCCATATATTGTGCGAATTTTGGCTTAAATTTGAGGGGCGCTGTGGGTTCTCCTTCCGAGCTTTATGTTAGAATGGCTAAGAACTCGGGAATAGTGTTGCCAAGAGATGTGCACCACCAATAATTATTGGCATTATAATGCCAGTTTGGCACGCAAGTGACGAATATTTCTATACTTCTTGAAAATATCCTTCGACTCGGCACTTAAGGGTGGCGGAACTAGGCAAAAGAGGTAATTTGCGAAATTTTTACGGTTACATTCCAGATAAAAAGAAGAACCCTTTCTCCTGCCAGGCAATCCATCTAAAGCATACCGATACCTCGCTGATGTGCGAATCCGTTTGGCTGTAAAATATTTTGTAGACACCTTAGTTGGCATATAAAAATAAATGAGTTATAAGCCAAATTATCGTTAATGACATAATTTATTAATTCCTCAAGCGTATACGGAGCCCAACGTTTGGCAACGGGCAACCACAAGTCTTCCCTCGAATGATACTCGTATTTCATTGTCAACAATTTGGCAGCAACCAAATTGAACCGAATTAATTTTAATGACCCTCGGTAAAAAGGGTAAACAAAGGAACAACAACAAATACACAAAACCAATAGAACGAAAACAAAGAAGACGGTAGAAAACAAAAAGGACAATTACAACAATATGTATAAGGCACAGAGACCGAAAACAATTGGACAGACGAGACGAGCGAATGGTCAGCCAGACACTTGGACAAGTTGTGCGTAATAAAAAATTGAAATCCTAAATAGCGATTTGGTGTCATCGCTTAAAAGCCTGGCTCGTATGCAGCGGTGATACAACGCGCGCGCGCGCGCAGACGTACGATCATGCCAAAGAAATACTAAAGCCCAATTGGTGCTACCTTTCAGCGCTCATGTCACAATTTTGGCCGCATGTGTGCGTCATAACGCCAACAACGCCAATAACGAAATCAACATCGACACCACCAGCATTGCCGGTAAATTTTTGCCGTCTTTGATGCGCGGGTAGCGAAAACAAAAAAGCGAATAGTGAACAATTGTAGGTGAGCGCGAAATTCGGCTCCATGTCTGTGGTATGTGAAGAGTGTTAGCAGTGGCAGGACTATTGCAATCGAAAAAAGTAGGAAGGGGAATTCTTAACGCCATGGAGCGACGGCGGCGTACGCGCGACCAATTAGGTAAACTTGTTTTACGATCATTTTAACGATCGACCGCGGGTCTGCTTAGCGCAGTTTGACAGTGCCATGGGGATTTCTCGATCCTCTCTTTAGCACTTTTGCAATCGTGTTCTGTTCGCTGATTTTGTGGAATGGAATGTATACTATGCACATATGTATGACAGTAAGCGGTGCCATTTTTTTCTGTTCAATTATTGTTGCATAATTAAGCAATTTGTATCAAAAATAACGTCAACATATATGTATGTATGTTTACACATTAATTAGGTGCGATTTTTTGTTCAATATTTGCGGTAATTACACAGGTCCACAAAAAAAAATTGATGAAAGGTTCCTCTGACCAAACCTAGCCTATGACATGTTTTTGGGGTCGCTGAACACGAATCTGTTTTGTTCCATCACGTCCGAGGTGTTTTTTGAGGTTAGGAAAACATCTAGACGTGATGGACCAAACGGACTTCAGATTCGTGTTTAGCGACCCCAAAAACATATAATAGACTAGGTTTGGTCAAAGGAACCTTTCATCGATTTTTTTTTGTGGACCGTGTTATCTTAATAATCCACCCGTAATGCCTTTATGGTAAGCTCGTCGGCTCTTCACTGAGAAAACTGCATCTCGTTCGTCTCACCGAATGGATGAGATACCCAATATGCAGCATGATTTTCGGATTTTCCTACAATTTGTGCAGTGGTCGTTGTAAGCGATATCTTGACTCAAATGTGAGAGTCAATATTATCTACCAACACTTGTAGACAAAATTTCGTTTGATGGTAGAGTAAATTTTTTAATTGTGGTAAATTTTTGCTCCAATATTTTTTTGCAAAAAACAATTAAAAGTTGAAAATTTCCGTTCTCTCATTATTTTTCTTGATTATGTTTGTATTCTGCTTCTTATTTGGCGCCGTTACCGCGTAAGCAATTTTGGCCGAGTTCAACAAAGCACGGCAGTCGTATCTCTGCTGTGCCAACTGACGCCAATTGAAAACGCCAAGTAAAACCAAGTCCTCTTCCCATTTTACCACCAGCGGGTTCCGAGTTGAATACTTTCAGAGCTGAAGCGTCGCTGCGCATTCGAACGAAATCACCAAGCCAGCGGAACCGCTGTGTTTAGATGCGTGGCACTATATCCATGTCGTTGTATAGCTCATACAGCTCATCGTTCCATCATTTGCGGTACTCCCCGTCGCCAATGCGTAAAGGCCCGAAAATCTTCCGCAAAATCCTTCTCTAGAATACTCCAACAGCCGCATCATCGGATGTTGTCATTGTCCATGCTTCTGCGCCATATACCAGCACGGGCATGATGAGTGACTTATAGAGCGTGGTTTTCATACGTCGAAAGAGGACTTTACTTCTCAATTGCCTACTCATTCAAAGTAGCACTTGTTGGCAAGAGTGATTCTATGTTGGATTTCGATGCTGACCAAGGCGAATTGAGATATGAATTCGCCGCCCTGTTCTCTATTGCTAATGAGTAGTTGAGAATGAGGTATATTTTCTACCAGTAGAGAGGGTAGAGAGTTACAGAAACGAGCTACTGGTCTATGGCAAGAATGATGGAATACAAGATTGCTCCGATCAGAGAGGATTTTTGAGAATAACTTTTGTGTGACGTCACACTGGTGCAATTGCGAGATAGAAAGGCCAAAACGTGTGGCAAGAATGGAAGAAGAAGAAAACATGTTGCAAGGAAAACGTGAACAAGTTGCACAAGTGTGACGTCATGCAAACAACGATTCTGTCAAATTCGTTAAGAGAGGAATAGCGGTCCGAGATCGGCGCAACCTTTGTATTCTCTCAATCGTGGGTCTATGGTGGATTTCCCATAAGCATGGCCGAAGAAAATAAGCGCGACAAAATCCGTTTAAAGCCAGTGATGGGCAGAGAGACAGACCTTTTACTCAGCACGCGCCTATACAAAATGTAAAGAAAGCTTATGAGAGCTTTGCCCGCGGGCAAGGCGGTGCCTATCACCGCTCTAGAAAAATTACTCCTTCCGACAAGACCATAACCCACGAATGCAAAAGGAGTTTTCCTGATTTATCTTCTTTATTCTCTTTATAGATTTTCATCAAAAATTAAGCACAAAGAAATGTGATTTAGAAAAATTTAAACAAAAAATTTTATTTTTTTTTTAGGTTATTGAGCTAAACAGAAAAGCTTCTTTTTCATATTCTCTATTTGGCCAGCTAAGTTATACTAGTTGCTCAAAAAATTTAGTACATCACACACCAAGCATGCAATTCAACCTCGTCAACAGTGCTCGCCAGCGAGAGAGCGCCTGCGAACATATTGCCTAACATACATACGCTGCACATCCAATCGATTCGACGCACTGATTTCTTGAAGTTTTTTATCTATGCTGAGTGAAGGATTTAAAGCGCGTTTTCTTGTCGTTTGTCGGTCGGTAATTTCTTGATGAAATCACGGCGATCGCAACTTGCCCTAATAATGGGAATGGGAACGGAATATGGGCTCTCGTGACGGCGCAGACACGTCGCTATTGTCGTTTAATCTTTTAAGATGCTTAAGTGGCGCCTAAGTGCAGTTGAGGTCGCTGCAACAGCGAGTTCAGCTTTTAAGTGTGCAGATGTAGGACGAAAGAGTGACAGAATAACAGAGGAATGCAGTAGGTAAGCAGTAGTGGGAAAGTGATAGCAATTGAGCGCAGCGCGTAGGTCAAGAAATACGTTGCGCTTCACGGTGGTCACTTAAAAGTTTAATGAAATGCAACAGCGTTGACAGTTCATTCTTCTTACAAGGCTCATTAATAGTTTTAATACATTTTCGTTAAGGCGCTGTGTGTTGGAGCAAAGCAATGAGTGCGTTCGGTGGTTGCACACCTCCGCTTGGCAATTAATTGCTGCTGTGGTAAATTGCACGCTAGCCAATGCGAATACAAGTGCATGTATGTATGGCGACTGGTGCGCACCAGCCTGCCGGGACTCAAATGCAATTAAGTTAAAACGCCG
>NW_023458555.1:36674866-36674997 GCF_013731165.1 Rhagoletis pomonella | reverse complement strand
ATTTATCACTCGAAGGCCAAGCGGAGGTGGAACCGCACAGGATCTTACAGGATTACCCGGGAGTTCTGGGTGTCCTGTGACCCACTTAAAACCAAAGCTCTCTTATAAGTGAGCAAAGAAGATACCTACCA
>NW_023458555.1:36655177-36674766 GCF_013731165.1 Rhagoletis pomonella | reverse complement strand
TTTTTTGTTTTTTAATTAAATTTTTTGTTTAAAAACGATTTTTTAGTTTCATAAAATTTTGAAGAACCATGTTATTTTTTGTTGATTTTTTAATTTTATTTTCCCCCGTTTTTAATTCAATCTTCCCTAAATATTCTATTTTATTTTAAAAAGAAAACTATTTTTTTATTTTCATTTAATTTTTTGTAAATTATTTATTTAACATTTTTTTTTTAATTCTAGATTTGCTTATTGTAAAAAGAAAAATGAAAATTTTTTTGTTTTTTATTTACTTTTTTTTAGTTTTTAGATTTTCTAGTTTTAAAAAGGAAACAACTTCTTTTAATTTTTAGAAACTTTTACTTTCATTTTTCTTTTTATTTAGGTAATATTTAGATTTTATTGAGAAGCAGCATTTTAATTAAAAAAGAAAAATAAGGATATCAAATCTTCGGAATACCTTTTTATGTACATACATATTTTGTTACCGGATAACTTTGGACCATGTGAACCGTTTTCGATAATTCTCTTTCGTTATCGGAGGTGTAGTCCCTTAGTATTTTGCTGTAGTTCAGATCATTGGGTGATGAAGAAAGTGTCGGTATTCATAAGTTTTTATGTGAGCATTGGAGTCGGAAGTATTTTTTGCTTAAAAATTTAATTTTAGTTTTTTTTTTAAAGAAACGTCTTTTTTAATTTCGTTTAATTTCTAGCAAGTTTTTTTTTTATTTTTAACATTTTCAAAAATTTTTTTTTAATTATTTAGACTTAATTTAAAAAATATTTGTTAATGTTATTTACTTTTTAGAAACCTTGTTTTTTTTTGTATTTTGAATTCAGTTTTGTTTCTTTTTTTAATTTAATGTGCTGTTGCCTTTCAGTTTTATATTTTTTTGTTCCATTTAACTTTTTGAAAATTTCTCTTTCAATTAGTCTTTCGAAATGCTGAAAAGAACTTTCAAGGTAGTTTCCAGAATTGATAATTGCTGTGAGTAGAAAGACAGTTGCCAGAATTGCCCAGTAAAGCTCTCCAAAATGTATTAAACATTGGCTAAGAAAGTATTTTTATTGTTCCAGGAGAACTATTTAAAAAAAAATAGATGACACCGAAAAATCCAAAAAGGATAACCATAGGTTCCGTCAAAAAAAGGTTTTCTTTTTTTAATTGCCTTGCAAAAATGCTTTACACTCAGAGCTGTACGGCGAACTTTTTTTTTGTTTGCTTGTAAGGTGGTACGGTCTAATGTATGTACGTACATATGTAAGTTTGTACTTTTTGCATGCATTTATGAGCGTGCGTTTGTTTGCCTGATGGTTACATGAAAAATGTACTGGTAAAACTTAAAATTTATGAGCGAAAAGTGAAAATTTTTTATTTACTACCCAGCATTCTTTAGCTCAGCACCTCATCGCCTCATCGTCTTGTTCACACTCACACCCACTATTTATGTACATATGTACTCGTACCTCTTTCTCACTTCGGCGCACGCACGCAGAATTGTTGCGAAATTCTTTTGTGTTGAGTTGCATCGTCGATGTTGATTGGATTTGCGGAACGAATGAAAACAAACAAGAATTATAATAAATTCATGAGTTAAGCGCACCGTTTTATGGCTTTTAAAACGATGATGCAATAGCAAAGTTGTTTGGGGAAATAAAATTACAGAATTAACAAAAAAAAAACACAAAAAGAAAACAACAAAGGAGATACCAAAAAGTAAGCAAACAGCCACAGCTGACTGCCCGTTTTGTTATTTTCTTTTGTGCGGCACAGAAGTGGATGGCGACGAACAACTGGTCAATGCAAAATTTATGTAAATTTCTGCGGTTTCTTATTTGCTTTATTTTAATTTTTTCTTAAATTTTTGTTTTGGTATTTTGTGTGTTTATGGTAATGCACAAATCTTAATTATACATAATGCGCTTTGTCGTGCTTAGGCTCGTTTTATTATCCACAACCGATTAGGAGCATATTAACTTTTTAAATGGTTGGTAATTTATTTAAAAGTACATACATTCCAGTTTTGCCATTTTGTTATTGGCGGAGAGCAAAAGTAGAATGCTTATACTTCCTTCATGTTATAAAAAATATATACAATGCTATATATATACTTACTTATATATATATATACATAAATACATACTATTAGTGTGCGTCTTATTTTCCGAGGTACTGCGCAGTCGGCATTGCCCAGGCTTGCTCATGTCATGAAGTCAATTTTAAAAAATCCAATATGACGTCCAAAGATTAAAAGAATTAATGAATTTTCATGAAATGTTTTATTTAGAGGTTCCTAAGTTCGCTCATTAAAAATTGTAAATTAGTTGTGGAAAATTCAAAATTAAAAACTAAATATTGCGTCCGAGTTTTGAATAAATAAGTAAATTTTCATGAAATTTGGTAGTTAGATTGAGAAAACTGAAGTTTTGAAAATGCGAACTTCGTATTAAATAAATAAAATCTTTAAAAATATGGCGGGAGAGGTAAAATTGTTTGGGCTGAACATTTGGCAGACAGTCCCAACTATCTCCCATTTATAAATATAATTACTGTTATTATTACGTAATGTGATCATAAATTCATTATAAATATGTTCCCTCGAATACAATAAAAATCATCAATTTTGTTAAACAAATTTATTGTGTTACTCAACTGAAAATGACAGTTTGTTTGGGAAATTTTCCTTATTTCTAAAGAAATTGACAGCCCATTCGATAGCTGTAAACTCTCAATGTTGTAATTTGACGTAAAATTCGTGACTAGCGTTTCTAAAACCCTAATCAGTGTTATTCTAAAAAATAGTTTTTTTTTTTATTTCTCCAAAATTTACAGTCCATTTTACAGTTGTCAACTCTCAAAGTTTTAATTTATCATAAACTTCGTGGTCCAAAAACCTAATCAGTAGGATTTTTAAAAATATTTCCCTTCTAATTTTTTTGCGTAAAGCATGGCTTCTCCGACCACAGTGCGACTTCAAAAATCAGGAGGAGGTTATCTATTCGACATGTTGGCTACTTATGATAACATAGGTATACATATCTCGGTAAACGATTTATCAATTTCTAGCAAAATAAGCGGTGTAAATATTTCCCTAAATCTAGGGAAGCTACAAGTTGAAAAATTATGAAGTTAAGATAGAATTACGCCCACGTCCCACGTAAAGGTAATTTTCAGAACTACGAAAACTAAGATATTTCGATAACTTACTGAAGCCATCCCATGCAAAATTTATATTTACAATAATCGCAACCTGAAACCAAATAAATTCAAATAAACACGAAATCATTTCGCGCAGACTATTCTTTATTAGTGCAGACTACACTATCTATGCGATCGTCCACGAGCAGAGGTTATAGTCTGAATTTTCTACCCATAAAGTATGTAATACCTCTTCTCAGCCTCTTCACATACATACATTTTTAACCGACTTTAAAAAAGGCGGAGGCTATCAATTCGTCGGAATATTTTTTTTTGTGTATGTATGACTTTTTTTAATCAAAAAAATGGTAGCGGAATGGTGGTGCCGTTTTAATTTGGTTTGTAATTTTGGCTTAAAAATTATTTGTTTTTGTATTAAAAATTAAAAAGCATAAAACCAGTTCAAGAGGCGAAAAAATTAAAATTTTCGTTTAAGTATTTTTTTGAACTTTGATGACAAAAAATTATTCATTGACAGATCAGAAGGATGAAATGGTATCAAAGTAAAAAAAAAACAGTTGTTTACTGCCGAAGGGGCACTCTATGCCAACAAAACCTCCCTCTGGCTACACTTGTTTCCACTTGTTTCCTTTAGTTTATGGTGGACATCTTGATGTTGTTATGCAAATGGAGCGGGACATAGTTACAAGCCGGCTCCTTGCTGTTCGTGTTTTATGTGCAGCTTGGACAGAAACCGAGGGCGTAGGACGTATCTATAAGCACCAGGCTGACACAATTGCGATCATACTAATGGCTGACGGCTAATGAAGAAAGGGGCCATTCACCCAGACTTCATTGGAATATTCAACTTAAGGTCATCAGTTACCTGCCTCTCTAGGCAATTTTTTTTTTTTAGGCAGGAACACTTGCGATTTGGGAGTCATTAAAATGCATCGCCATAAAATATCAAACCCTTACAAAAACTCACCTAAACATTTTCTAAGCTAAAATTGTTTGGCACAGATCACAGATTCCAAAGTGATAGGATTTTTCTGCAATAAATGTTCAAGCTGCACTCAAAATATTTTATAGCCCTCTAACTAGTCCCGCAATAAAAGTCTGGGCTAAAATACTTTAGATAGCATAAAGAAATTGTTTTAATCTGGTTGTTAGGTCACTCGGGAGGATACATCTGGACATTTCGCTAGAGGGGGCTCAGACCAAGGATTCCTTGGCCTGCATCATCGTAATTAAGTGGATATATATTACGTTCAGCAAAGAATATAAATAATCGAGAGGCTGCGCAGTAGAACATTCGATTGAATGGAGAACATTTTATAGCCTGTAATTCGATCTCTTTCAAATTTTTACTCCTAAGACAAGAAATCTTAAAAAGGACTTAAAAAATATCTTTGCATACATATATGTATAATTCTTAAAACGATTTGAAAAGTTTATTGCAAAATATGTAACTTACCGTAAACAGCGTATTTCAAAGTTTATTTAGTTTGATGAAAAATTCGGCAGCTTTCTAAAGTCGATTTTGGCTTACGATTTAAATTTGATTTACTTTAATTTTAACTTTTGTATTGCACTCACTTTTAATTCTTCAATTGCCATATGTCTTATATGATTAATTAGTTTTCGCAGATCTTGCTCACAAATATTTTTGTTCTGTTTGAGATTAATTTGTATTTGTATTCACAATTGTTTCGGTGCGCCCTTTTTCTCACTTTTTAACATTCCACAAGTTTATATTAGTTATATATTTAGTAAGGTTAAAACTCATATAAGCCGTTTCATGTTTGAAATCTGAACAACTACTAATTAAAAAAAAAAAATAAATAAACAAAAACAATAGCGAAATGCTAAGTAATTAACTTGTTTGTTATAATGTATCTATGTATATGCAAGCTATGTACATGTACATTAGGGTAGTCCGAAAATTCATGTGAAAAAAGTGAAGACGGAATTTCAATGCTATCACCTCCTAGGATTATTCTATACCTTTTTTTTTTATTTCGAAATCAAAAAATATTTAGAGGTCGGGCAAAGCGCTTACAGTTTTTCATGTATTTTTATGGCAAAAAACAGTTTTTGGTAGAAAAGGTATGGAATTCTTCAAAATCAATATTTTTCGATCGTAAAACTGTGCTTCTCTTCAGTGGACTTCCGATAATAATAATACCCAATTGTTTATTTAATCACTTTTTATTATTAACTATTTTTTATAGGTCCCACAAAAATCCCAAAAAAGGCAATGGAGGAGACCCACAAAAAATCACTAGTGCTAATAAATGGGTAAATAAGCAATTGGGTATTATTACTGGAAGTCTCCTGAAGAGAAACGGGGTTTTTAAACCGAAAAATATTGATCTTAACGAATTCTATATCATTTCCACGAAAAATAGTTATTTTCCCATATAAAATACACGGAAAACTTTGAGTGCTTTAAACGGCTTTTAAATATTTTTTTTTTTTTTATTTCAAAGTAAAATAAAAACGACATATTTTTCGGTATAGAACAATCCTAGGGAGTGAGAGCATTAAAATTCCGACTTTACTTTTTTCGTTCGACCACCCTAATACACATACATTGTCTGATTTAACGACTAATAAATATGTACATATGTATTTGCATGTAAATAGATGAACATTTACATATCTCTATTTAATAACAATTCAAGTCTCTTTATTGTATATTTAAATGCCTAGTTTACTTTATATTCATCTAAATATATAATTCACGCACGGGCCAATAAATATTTCTTTACGAGCATCAACAAACACCAGTTGGCTAGCCGCTAACCGACAGAGTTCACTAACATGATAACGCTGTTGGTAGCGAAGGCAATTAATCAATTATTCGAGAGTCATCAATACCAATGCATTAAGCGAGTTAAAAGTAGCAAAAGCAGCAGCAATCAATACAAAAAAGTATACAAAATACAATGAACTGTGGGACGTGACAATAGCAACAACAAACACAGAGGCAGTAATAAGGCAGATGAAGAGTCTGTGCTACTTAGCATTTAAGTAGATAGATGTGTACGAGACGAATAAATAAATACAATAATGTATGCTCGCTGACGCTTACTATTTATGCCTACGAGTAAATGCCGGAGTTGTATTGGTGATAAAGATTGCAATGGCGGCTCACTGTTGGGATCGTGCTGCTGTTTAGAGTTTGACATTGATGATGATTAATTACTCAGAGGCGCAAACAGTTGAGAGCATACTTGCGTGCATACACCAATTGTATGTGCCTACTACATATGTATGTAGGTATATAAGCATACATATACACGTACATATATTTTTACGAGTGGGTGGAAAGTGGAAAACCCATTTTAGATAAGGCATCTGTAGTGTGATTTTTTGTGTGGATATTTAATACAATGAAGCTACATAAATCTTTAGTTGAGTATGTATAGTACAGTTAATCGACACGCTCAACTAAACACAGCAGCCGTGCGTAGCTAGCCAATCTGTGAAATAATCTGCTGATTTATACTTTGATAGCAGTTATGAGTTTACTGATAGAAGTAAATTTGAATCTACTAGTCCGTTTTGAGCAAATTGCATGCAAACATTTATCTCGTTTAAGAGATGGGAGTAGGGATGCAAACGATGCATTGATCTTTTTGAAACATCGATAATATCGATTCAAAGCCCGATGTCTGCCATCGATGTTTAAAATTTACTAACAACGCGAAATTGACGATACATCGACGGTAGTTTTACCTATGTTTTCACTTTCAGCCTTGCTTTCGGTATTTTTGACTGACCTTAAATTTATTATTCATTCTTTGGCGAAACTTTTGAGTTTAGCATGCAGTATTGAGAATGTCAAAAACCTAAACACTAAAACAGTACCGACCACCCCTTAAAATTTCAACAAGATCAGACCTAGGATCATTAGACCCGAGCGACCTTACGATGGTATTTAGATTCAAATTATAGCTAATAAAATACAGAAAAAAACATTCATAATTATTAAATTATTAAATTTTGCTTTAAATTTAACTAGAACTTAACAAATTGTAAAACATCTGGCACCATCGATATATCGATGCTTCTTTGACGATGTATTTTAGCCTCGATGTTCTTTTCTCCGAGCAAGTTTTTAAAATTTTCGAAAACCGCAAATTTAAAAAATTTGGAATTCTCAAGTCAACCGAAGAAAAAAAATAAAAATTTTAGAAACTAATATTTGATTGCAATCATAATTCGGTTGACATGGAATTCTCCATATATAATATGTATTTACATATGTATGTTTGTTTTTCAGTAAAAATTTGTTTCCTTTCTCGGAGTTCCCTCGGTAATTTTATGTAGCAAATTTTGACAAAATCGTTATTTTGTTGGGTTTTCATCACTCTTCATCCTCCCCTCATAGGGCATTTAATAAAAAAAAGTCATATGCCTAATGCTCATCCTACTAATATTAAGACTGTTCCCACACTCCCGGACTTGCAGGCTTTACAGGAAAGCTATCCCCGTATGCAACGTTTCATAACGTTTACAGATTTTCCTGTAAATACTATAAAACCTGCATACCCTGGTGAACGGGAACGGGCTAATTACACTGGATCACACTTTTTTTTTGTTCGCCGGATGCCACTATCCACTCCCTATGTAGAATTGTAGAATTGCTCGGTGATTCCAAAAATCGAGTTATTTTTTTTTCTTTGGATAAGTTTTCGAGATATTTTCAATTGACCGTTATTCAGCTTAAAACAAAAAGTGTTTCCACTTAATTACGAACCAATATAATAATTTTTATATGGAATACGCCATATGAAGCTAACAAAATTCTCCATAAACCGTATATACATACATACATCACTTTTCGATAGATCTGATGGTTTCTGATAAATTAATTAATCATTCCAGATTTTTGGTTTTTTTTATGAAAAAAGTTCACAACTCTAACAGAGGAAAAGTAAAAAAATAACGCTTTTTTGCCATTTTTTTATTTTATATGAAAGCCTTTTTCTTTCAAAAAATAAAAAATAAGCTACTTGTGGATAATTAAGAAAGGAATAGTGGTCAAATGAAAATGCGCAGGGATTTTTTTTTTGTGAAATATGAGCAGAGTTGCGTATCTAACATTTTTTCCTGCTCATTTTTCATACAAAAAATCCTACTTTATTTGTCCATCGATTTTCTCCATCAGCAGCTTGTTTTTTTTTTGTAACAGAACAGGCTTTAGCACAAAGGCAAACAATTTACACAGCATCCGTTAGCTTTTATTTTTCTGCTGTTAAAGCTTGAATTTTTTTATCAAAAAAACTGCGATGATTAATTTATTTCTCAGAAACTATCAGCCCTATCGGAAATTTACCCAATTGGTTCGTAAGATATACATATGTTATTTTTTGTAAAGCTGAATAACGGTAAGTTGAAAATTTCTCGAAAACTTCTCCATAGAAAGAAATTAACTAGATTTTCGGAATAATCGAGCAATTCTACATAGGAATTGGATAGTTGCATCCATTAAACCAGTGTAAACATGTGAAAAGTTTGCGAGTAAGTGGGAGTATATTTTGAGATCTTTTAATTAAAGAGCATAAAAGATACTTTTTCAAATGTTTAAACTAATTAGTAAGTTAAATAAAATGCTACAATAATGGGGGTGTTAAGTCAACTGTTTTAATGTGGATATCAAAAGAGATGTTTAAGAAAATATTTTTGAAGCGTGTAGCCACCTGTCTAGAAATATTAAATCAATTTTCTTAACAAGTTAAACGAAATATTTTAATAAATATATATAGGTAGAGTTTATGAAGTCTTCATTTATGTTGCCACCTGCATCGAAATTCCAGTTAACAACAAGACAAGTTAAACTTTATATTTTAATATAGGTATCAAACGATAGAGATAGATTTCAAAAACATTTTTGAAGCGGGTTACCACATGTTTAGTAATTCAAAATCAATTTAGTTGACAAGTTTAATTAAATATTTTAATATATGTGCCCAATGAGATAGGTTTAAGTAAGCTTTATCTTTTAAACATTTTTGAAGAAGGCTGCCACCAGTTTAAAAATTTGATTTCAAGTTTATGAGAGGTGATATGAGACACTAAAAACGGCTTGAAAATAATTTAAGTTCAAGAAAGAATTTTATACAAAATGCTTTTAATAAAGGGTTGCCACCTGTTTAAAAAAGCCAAATTTTAGTTAGTTAATTCGCTAATTGAGGTACTACATCGGGCTTTTGTACATATTTGCAACAAATTATTTTGTGGCATTTTATAATAAACTTGCCACACTTCCTAAATTTAAATAAATCAACTTTTGTATGCTGAATAAAGTATAACAATTTGGCATTGATATGAAACTAAAACTATATTCATGCAAATGTATAAAGATTATTTACGAAAGGTAAGTTGTTCTTCATATTGAAATCACTGATTTAGTTCAAATTTGACGAAAAAATTAAACATGACCTAGAATATAATTTGTATATTTTCCAGGAAAGCGAAATATCTAGAAATTTGCGCTGTTTGTTTTCTACCCGACTTCACTTGATTATAATAGCCCAAAGGAATCGAAATAGATGTTCATGTATAGACATACATCTTTAGAATGATATGTACTACATTCGTCCAACTGAACTATAGATGGGCGCGGTATATCTGTACCGACGGTACTAATTTTAAAATTGCCGCAATAGGAGGTATCGGGAAGGAAAAATTTCACTTTCCGACACTCCAAAAAAATCCGCGAAATCGAAAAATTCATAAAATATTTTTTAACTGAGTAACCAGAAGATGCGCGGATCCTTCAGTACGACGAAAGTGTAATATTTCTTGAAAAATATAATCAAATACATTACACTGGTCTACAAGGGTTTTGCGAATAAGACGGGACCTGGTGTTTCCGAACGGATTTTTCGTGCTGAACACGAATCTGGGGTCCAAAACTTCCCATCACGTCACGTTTTCGAGAAAAAAGGGGTTGAAACCCCTAAAAACAGCGTTTTTGGCCATTTTTGAAAAATTGTAGAGCTGAACCCTGACGTGCTACAAACTTTGTATATGTCAGAAATTAAAGGCTAAATCGTGCCCTTTCGAATGAGCCCTATGCCGAATTAATCCCATGCCCCCTAGATTCGGTGGGTGTATTTGTGTCTAGGAGTCCAATTTTTATATCCACCATATTCGACCCGTCATCTTAAATTTTTAAAATCTAACTGCAGATTCGTAATCAGCGACAAAACCTTGGCATTATTAATTTTCTATGATCGTTTAAGATTAAATTCTTTCTGTGATCAATTTTTCCTGCACCCCTAAACACAAATACACCCCCTGCTTTAAGGGTGCACGCGATCAATTCGGCATAGGGCTCATTCGAAAGGGCACGGTTTAGCCTTTAATTTCTGATATATGCAAAATTTGTACCACGTCAGGGTTCAGCTCTATAATTTTTCGAAAATGGCCAAAAACGCTGTTTTTAGGGGTTTCAACCCCTTTTTTCTCGAAAACGTGACGTGATGGGACATTTTTGACCCCGGATTCGTGTTCAGCACGAAAAATCCGTTCAGAAACACCAGGTCCCGTCTTATTCGCAGAAAAAAAGTTGAAATTTGTAGACCAGTGTTATTTAAAATGATTTTCAAAGCCATGTGGATTTTATTTGGTGATAGATTTCGGGACCCATGGGATCCGTGCTACCAATCTGAAAAACGTTGGATTGGGCGGGTTTGGGACCTAAAAATTTAATGTCGGAATGTCCCGTGCCAAACTTGGTAAAGTTGTACAAATGCATATAGGTAAATTAGTATTGAAAATGGGAGAAACCAGTAACCAATATCCCACCTCTCATGCAACTAAATGATCGAAATTTGGAATTCGGAATATACTTTTGGCAAGAAATTGGACTTTTTTTCAGTTTATTATGCTAAAATTGAATGGACCACAAGGATTTTTTTTTGATTAATTTGTTATTTTTAATGGTTCATAAAAAAGCAGCAGAAAATTAGTTTTTCATTGAAAATTCTTTTTTTGGCTAAGTGAAAAATCCAGATAGAGAGCTGAAATTTTGGTAAAATTTTTTGGCGACCGACGCAGTCTTTTTTCAGTTTCCGCTAACTCAAGAATCAACTTCCAATTTTATTTTATAGATAAATCTTTACCGGGATATTTAAACATTTTTTTGATTTTAATTATAATATGTTCGTATTTGGTGCTTAAATATAATTTAAAACGTTTTTATTGAAATTAAGGTTGCTTTGCGCGTGGCTTAAGATTTTTAAAATTTTTACTTAAAACCGTATTCGCCTTTCTTGTTTTTGATTTTTTAAGCCATTGGATTATAGCGTGCATAGTATTATATATATATTTTTTTTTTTAATATTTTACTTAAACCCGCATTGTTTTTTTTGCTTTTTTATGTCGTTGAACTATAGCATGAATAACATCAAATTTGCTTTTTTTTGTTATTGTGCAGTTTTTTGTTGTACCTAAATACATGGTACACACTAGGCCAATATGTTTGAATAGCATCAAAATATATAATTTTTTTTAACACGTTTAATTTAACTGATTTACATATTTTATCGACGATGTGTTTGCTTATCAATTTCGTTTAACATAATTTAGTTAGTTTGTCATTTATTTTACTTTATTCGTTAGCCTTTGCTAAATATTTTGCGTATATATAAAATGAAATTTTTACAATTTTTAGACCCGTTATTGATATTTCAACTATTTTACTATCATTTACTTTGCGTTTCACTCTCCGTTTATAATTCCATATGTTCGAATATCGCTTTTATTATTTTTATTTAGAATCATTGAAAACATCGCTAAATCAATAAAAATAATTTTTATTGGTTTCTGCACACATACGAATACACACTCACACACCCTTTTTTTCAAATTGCGTCGGCTAATTGTTTATTTATTCAAGCGCGCGGCTCCTCCGCATTTTATTATCGACAAACTCGAACTCGAACTGCTTTTGTTGCCACTGGTCGTTCGTTGGCTGTAGCTGTAGCTGGTACAGCAGTTGGCGGTTTGGCGTTGAGTAAAAAAATTTAAAACAATACAAACCTATGTACATATGTATGTATGTGTGTATGTGTGTATGTGTGTGTTTAAAAATGTACGTTGAGAGCGCTGCGGCACGACAAGCCACAAACATTCAAACACACAAAGGAAAATAGTTTGGAGTTACAAAGCCAGCACGCACACCAGCTACACGTTATATACAATACAACAACAAATTTATAATATAAAGCAACAACACGCAATATAATTAACAAGTTTTAAACCGAACCAACCAAACGAAAAGCAGCCACAGCCGGCGGTTTGCGGTGGAGCTTGTTTGCATTGTTGGTCTTTATGGCAGCAGCAGTCTTCGCCATCCAAGATGGAGCCGAATACATATGTACATACATACTTACAAAAAGTAAAGCAAAATTAGCGTAGCAACTTATAAAGTAGCCCCTTAAGAAAAAGCCCCACACTCTGTGCAGAAAAAGTTCGTTTTTCTTTGCCTTCCTTAGAATAAAAATTCTCCCGAGGAGAGCACACGACACACAGTGTAACGGAAGCGGTTAAAAATTATAAAAATTCAATATTCACTTTTGGTAAAAATTTATTTTGTAGATTAATAGCTAATAAATGTAGTGAAACAAATTTAATAAATATTTAACATACGTATGAAAGCCAGCACGCAAATCTCGCCAGAAAAAAACGCTAAAACATTCTTGCAAGTACATACAATTAAAAAATAAATCAAGTATTTCAACGATTTTACCCTTAAAAGGTTTATTTGGAAGAAAAACTATCGGCAGGCTGTTCATTAATTAATTTGTTTCAGTGTGTATTAAAAACCAACGTTTTGAAGGAATCTGCAACTGAAGAACTTTAGTTTTTATATAGTTAGCTTTATATTTCCTCTGTAAAGAAACACAAATGTGAGATAGACCCTTTCTATATTAAGGTAACGATATGTATCTATTACCTGTATGGAAAATATTGCTTTAATCCACACTAGAATAGAGATGGACAGCTCATGATCGCTATCGCAATTTTTTACGCATGATATGACTGTTTCGGAATCAAAAACTACGATAGCGATTCAAAAATTGTCCCTAACTGGTTAGAGAATCTTCCCCTGGCGACTCATTTTTATACTATAGTATTTCCTCCCCTGGCGACTAATTTTTATACGATAGTATTTCTATGGCATACATATATCGAATATTAGCCAAATCCGACCATAAATACCATTTTTAGTAATACTACAACTCCAGCGCCACCTGACGCCTCATCTTTTGGCATAGTATTTCTCTGACAGTTACCAATTTATGTACACAGAGAAGTTTACGTTTTCACATTTGTATGGAACGTTTTATTTTTAAAAACGTTTTGACCCAGGTTTTGCACCTACAATATTTATTTTAGTTTTGAGAAAAAACATCCTCAATTCATATTCTAAAATGTATATTTTAGTTTTTAAAATGAACATTTTCAAATCTCTTATTAAAACGATCATGTGATAATTGGAAATTCTCATATCCAGATGAGATTCTAAAATTTTTATTTTATATACCAAAATATGCGTTTTCAAATATGATTTTGAATTTCTATTTTGATTAAAACACAAAGTCATTTGATATTTAAAACTATACATTGCCATATATTTATTGATATATGTACATATGTAGACATACTTACATATGTATTAATTAGTTACAAAGTTTAATAACTGAATGATATGTACATATTCTGGCTTTTCCTCCACGGGCCTTGATAATTTTGATTAACGCTGGTTAGATCCTGTAATATACATAGAAAAATTTACAATTATTATTAAACAACCGATTAGAATTTGTTTTTGTAAGCAAGTCTTACCAAAGCTTTTCTCTAATCCTTTCATTAAGTGGCGTAACGATATCATATTTCCACATCTTTTGCTATGTATGTATGAATGTAGCTTGAATCATCTGCACAAAATTTTTCCGACAAATAATACAAACAGATGAAAAGTATTTAAGTTTTATAAGTAGCTTTGAAAATTCTAATACTAAACGTTTTCTTTTTAAACCGTTCTCATGTTTAATTGACTGAAACGAAATTTTCATTTTTATTTTAAAAGTGTTTCGTTTTACTTTTCTGGTTGGAAATTTTGTCGCACTACAATTTGTAGGAACAATATTCTAAAACGCTTCATTTTAGTTTTAAAAAGGCACATTTTTGGCGTAATTTTTTTTATTTCAAATGTTCTCCTCAGTCGAAAGACAAAATATGATATAATGTTCGATCTTATTTTGCGAAGATTACGTTTTAAAGTATGTTATACAAGTAGTGTATTTTTAATTTTGTATGCAGTAAAATTGTTTCAAAAATGTTTGTTTTACAATTTGTTTTGAATACATGAGTTTTACCTGAATAATTTTCTCTGTGTACATCGGTTAGGTTAGGATACGGTGTTTGTCACTCCGTACGGACCGACGCAGAGACACACTTAGGCCACTTTGACCCATTGTGATGCCACTATGAACGAGCTCTTGTTCCTTTCCCTTAATTTCCCAAATGATAGAACCATCTAATTATTTAGTTAATAATTTAATAATTAATTAATAATTTTACTAGGATTTAATCGCTGCTTGGCTGTCAAAGTAAATAGTGACAGATTGTAGACAATTTGTGCATTTTTAAGCCATAGGGCGGCCTTAAAAACGCTGTAGTGGCCAGGGAGCCGCCATCTTTGGTTTAGTGAGAGTTATTTAGGGTAGATTCCGCTTCCAACTTTGTTGTCGAGGTTTGACCCGTCCCAGTGGCGGATCCAGCGGGGGGATTTCGGGGGTTAAACTACGTGTCAGCCAGTGGCGGACCCACGGGGCTGTTTTAATATGTCGCAAATATATGTATAATATGGCGTCTATGTATTAAAACACCCCCTGTGGGTCCGCCGCTGACTAGCACGTAGTTTGACCCCCAAACCCCCCGCTGGATCCGCCACTGACACGTCCGTAAAGATAGAGGTAGCTCCTGGATCTAAGTCCGAGCGGTTTACCCAGTCGCTCCCCTACTCTAATGAGATAATTCTTCCTTCAAGCCTTATAAGCTCCACCAGACGCCACTCCAGCTCCACTTCGGAAAGTGAGGCCACAACGACTTCTGGAAGAATATTAATAAAGGCGCCGTCTTTGTTTAGAAAAATTACTGAGGTAAATTCCTTAAAGGCGAGTCCTTTTTCAATTTTGAACACAATTTCGTAAAGCCCAGTGTCCACTGATTTGCCCTTAGAATAGACATTATCTGGCGGGTATATTCGTAAATTAATCCACTCAATCAAATTCAAATTTCATTAAAAATCGGTCGTACCATTTAAGAGGAGTTCAGTCAGTTAAGGCGACTCTGGCTATCAAGGCCTCAAGAAGATTATATATTCTGAAAGCTATACATTTCATAATGTGCCGGCATTATTTTAAATTTCTTGTTGCTTTGACATATTCGTAGTGCCGTTACTTTATGAACTTATGTTCTTTCGCATATGTGCTATGTACTTTGGATTTAAACTTTCCGGGGCGTTAAGAAAAAAAATTTAAAAATATATTGTGAAATGAAAAGCCTGCATCAATAAGTAAATTCAAATGTAAGCGCCACAAAGTGCCTATTCATCAATTTTTCCACTGTTTCTGTGAAAAGCTCTGTGAACGTTCACCAACTTTCTAAATTGTTGTTCTCTTTGCATTGAAGGACTTTGTCAAAAATTCTAATTCCACCATGTTAGATATTGAAATGCTACAAAAAAAAATAATATTTAATATAATAATCATTGGGGAACGGTACGCGTGGCAGTGAGCCAACTTTTACTCTATTTCATATTTTTTTATTCTTAAGTAATAATAATTTCTGCCACAACTTTTATGGCTACGTTACACTGTGCGACATTGCCGGCCCTTCCAGTTGGGCCAACCAACTGCCGGCATTTGTATTGCCGTCAAACTCGTTCGCCGCTCACGCAGCTTGCAATGGACAAACGAACAAAAATATAGGGGTACACAGACTCACATCTTAACATACTATGTACATACATATATGGAATAACAACTGCATGTATATAAAAGTATTTATGTATACACATTTGGATGCATTTTGAGTAAAGTGGGTGTTGCCACGTTCGTTTTTTACTTTTTGTATCGCGTGTCGCTTTGCGTTTTTGGTTGGTTCGCTTTCTCGCGTGCGTGTTTTACGCTGATATTCTTTTTTTATCGCTCGTTAGCCATATTTAACGCGATTTTACGTTTAGATATGTATTTTTGAGCACCGAACGGTTATACATATGTATAGAAGTATGTGTGCTCAACTTACTCTCCGAGCACATGGGGGAACATGCTGCACATGAGTGTGAGTGAAAGTGTGCCGCTCATATCTCGCTGGGGGACTGCCCACTTTAGTTAGCCCGATAGTGTTCGGTTCTATGTGTGGCTACAGTGGAATAGTGATAGGGTAAATACGCGAAATAAGGCTACAGTAACAAATTTTTGTGTATATGCTATTTACGCACACGTTCTTCAAAAGTGCCTTAACTCAGAATTGATAATTTTTGATGTTATGCACTAAAAAAAGTTTCCGAGGTCATATACATGGATATGTACATATAGTGCTATGTTTTTTATCAGTTTAAAAACTTTTCGGTGTAGTTAGAAATCCTCTAAAACCATTTAAATCATTACATTTTACATAAAAATATGTTAAGCTTAAGATTTTATGACGGATAACACGTCTTGTGAATCCTCTAATTGTAATACTTCATTTTACTTCTTAATAAAATTTAATAAAACTTTTAAAAGAGCTGGCAGTCGTCTTAAAAATAGTTTCGCAATTAAACTCTTTTCAATATAGTTCGTTTGGCATCCATACTGCAAAATTTCGTTGAACTTATAATTTAAAAGAGAACTTAACTTGTTAAGCAAAAATGTTTTCGAAATAATCAAGCAGGTTCTGCAATTCATTTCCGAATGTATTTAAAGCCCACCAATTTGAATTCAAAGCGAGTTTGATTGAAATTCACTCGGAGGTGAATTGGAGAACCTGCCTGAATAGCTATAATATAAATAAAGCTTTCTTAAATAACTCTTTGATAACTATTTTAAGATGTTTTATTTAACTGTTTTTTTTTTTAATTGATTTCAACTTTTTGAAGAGGTGGCAGCACTCTTCAAATATATTTTCTAAGTAAATAGTTTTGGAAAACATTTCGGTTAACACCAATATTGTTGTAATATTTTATTTTGCTTATTGATCAATTAATTTAAGTTTTTGACAGGTGGCAACCCAGTAAAGAGAACACTTCCAAATTCCAATCGGCAGGCGTGCTTTCGTCAGACCATATTTTGCATACAAGTTGGAGCAGCTCAGTTGCCATGTTTGAGTAGCTCAACTGGCAAATTATTGGCACCAGCAGCGTTGCTAATTGGTTATTGTTATGCTAAGGGAAACGAAAATCGATTCCGTCGTCATCAATTAGGGGCTGGGGTAATCCCATAATTTACCCTATATCTGCCATTTAGCAGGAATTTAAGAATACTTTGATTATCTTTTACCAGGTCACAGCTCTTACTTTTACAGGAGTGCGCTCCGGACTTAAAACTACACAATTAAGGAACAAGTAAATGGCATTTGTCATAATGCATTGTATTATTCTATTTCATAAGTTACATATTATATAGTATTAAAACTCTTGAAACTTATCATTAAAAAATTTATTTGCCAACCAAAAAAGTCGACTTCATTTTATCAGAAACCTTAACATCAATAGTACAGGCCAAAAAAAACCTAACTTCTTATCCGGAAACCTGATATTACATTTCCCAACGTTTCGATGCACTGAAATCTGGCCGCAGGATTTTGAGGTATGCTAACCTAAAGCTGTGAAAATGGTCGTTGTATGCCAATTTCAACAACTTCTGTAATCGAAAATAAATTTTTTCGACTATTGGTAAAAAATTGTTCCTTAAAGTGCCCTTCTCCGCCTTTAAAATTGTTTGAATTTCTTAAATTCGGATTATTCCTCGCTGAGATACATTTTTTGTAAAATTCTTTTCTAGCATACTAGGTTCGAACTATCAACTTCGAAATACCCAATTTTTTTAAGGGGTTATAACTAAATCTTGAAAAATAAAAACAGTTATGCAAACAATTTGCAATGGTTTAATACTTTGTTAACAGACACTTATAACTGTAATATATATATATGTAAATTACGGAGGTGGCATCTAATTTTTTAGCTTTGAAGTTAAAAATTAAAGAAAAAACAATATTTTTGTTTTAAATAATTGGATATAAATAATACTAAAAACAGCGTAATTACTAAGCAAAAGTAATGCAAAAATAAAAATCAACTCCGGCTTTCTATTAATAGATAACAATAATAGCAACAATTTAGCACAGACTTTCTCTAACAATTATTAGTATTAAGCTTTAAGCTCAAGAGTAATTATGCAAATAAATTATTTCTAAATTTCGATTTCCCCATGCAATTGGTATCGCTTACTTAACATATAGAAATTGCAGGATCATGCAACGATCTCAATATATGAGTATTGTAACCCATTGATTGAAGACTCTTAAAAAAATAAATGTTGTTTCTGTTCAACTAGCTTGTAGTAGACGAATCACTGTGCGCTGTTAAGAAAAAACCTTTTTCTAAATTTATTTGCGATGTTGCTTTGGCCTAATGTCTTTTGCCTAATGTTCGAAAGGCCTGGACATTCACATAGGAATCATCCAAACCGGTTCCTGCCTTCGCCAACTCATCCGCCTTCTCATTGCCTTCTATGTTCCTACCCAATAAACATTGGGCTTGGTTAACAATTCGGAGAAGATTGGAAAAGAAATCCTTTTTTTTCAGCCTCACCTTCGATAAACGAATGTGGAATAGGTTAGTATTCGATTCGAGAACTGGGCCATTCTCCATCAAAACGAAACCATCGTTATCCAATGTATTTTTCCTTCGTTAAGAATTCGAAATCCAGCCCATTATCGAATTGAAATCTTAATGAGAGAGAGTGATTTTCTAATATTCCTTTCGAGAATGAGCTTGATTTCACTTTCTTTCTTGTTGCTATGGTTTAAATATTTTTTTTCGAACCCATCTCGAGAGTATTTCCAATATACTATGAACGTTGGAAAACTAAGATTGGTTATGAGTTCGTTTTAAGTTCGATATGCATATTGGATATCGAAGGCCATTTTCGAACGGTCGCCAAAATGTTTATAGGGTATGTCCGGGAACCCACACAAGAGAGACGGTAGTTGACGAAACGAAACTCGACTGAGCAAAATATTACTTTGCATTTTAAAGTAGTTGAAATCTAAGGCAGAGTCGGTCAATCGACTTGTTGCTTGCACACATTTCAAACTGAACATTTTCGCAATTGCGACAGAACCAATTCTTTCGGCATGCACCCCCACGGGCCAGTGCCCTGTGCACACTGCAGTAAGT
>NW_023458555.1:36652723-36655077 GCF_013731165.1 Rhagoletis pomonella | reverse complement strand
GTGCACAGGGCACTGGCCCGTGGGGGTGCATGCCGAAAGAATTGGTTATGTCGCGATTGCGAAAACCCGGGCTCAAAGGAGACAATCGAAAACTTCCTGTGCGAGTGTCCAGCCCTGGCAAGGATGACACTCGGCAAAACAATCCTGCAGAATATTCTAGAGTGCAGGCTGCCAAATTGCTGTAGGTTGCACGAGATGTGGAATGAAAATGACAAACTTGCTAATTGCTTGTTACTAGGGTGACCATCCACTTAAACTAGCCATTTATACTAATCTCTATCTTTGGCTTGTGTTTGCCTTTGTCTTGGTCTCTCTAAGCTCCCGATAGCGTTTAATGCAGCCACTCTTTCTCCGTCCATGCATTCGGCTCGCAGTATGGAAAAAAACTAGTTTAAATATCGATGTTCAACTAGTTCTTTACCCACCACAACTAGTTGAAGATCTGACTTTAACATGGCGATGTCCTAGGCATCAGTCAATTGTCCGACTCTGCATTTGATAGCAACTACTTTAAAACGCATTTGGCTTAAACCACTTTATAGTCAGTCGTTTGATTACGCTTTAATTTTAACAAAAAATGAAATTAAAAATTTTAATTTAAATGTTTCACCTACTGAGATTTGAACATGGATATTCTTGGCCGCGAGCAATTGTAGCAAACATCTTTGCACGCTCAGCTACAGCCAGACATGTAAATGTGCTTCCAAATGCTCAGTTTGAATTGTGTGCAAGCAACAAGTCGATTGTCCGACTCTGCCTTAGATTTCAACTACTTTAAAATCCAAAGTAATATTTTGCTCAGTCGAGTTTCGTTTCGTCAACTACCGTCTCTCTTGTGTGGGTTCCCGGACATACCCTATAAACAGTTTGGCGAACGTTCGAAAATGGCCTTCGATATCCAATATGCATATCGAACTTAAAACGAACTCATAACCAATCTTAGTTTTCCAACGTTCATAGTATATTGGAAATACTCTCGAGATGGGTTCGAAAAAAAAATGTAAACCATAGCAACAAGAGAGAAAGTGAAATCAAGCTCATTCTCGAAAGGATTATATTAGAAAATCACTCTCTCTCATTAAAATTTCAATTCGATAATGGGCTGGATTTCGAATTCTTAACGAAGGAAAAATACATTGGATAACGACGGTTCCGTTTTGCTGGAGAATGGCCCAGTTCTCGAATCGAATACTAACCTTTTCCACATTAGCTATTGAAGGTGAACCTGAAAAAGGCTTCTTTGCCAATCATTTCCGAATTGTTAACCAAGCCCAATGTTTATTGGGTAGGAACATAGAAGGCAATGAGAAGGCGGATGAGTTGGCGAAGGCAGGAACCGGTTTGGATGATTCCTATGTGAATGTCCAGGCCTTTCGAACATTAGGCAAAAGACATTAGGCCAAAGCAACATCGCAAAAAAATTTAGAAAAAGGTTTTTTCTTAAAGCGCACAGTGATTCGTCTAGTACAAGCTAGTTGAACAAAAATAACATTTATTTTTTTAAGAGTCTTCAATGAATGGGTTACAATACTCATATATTGAGATCGTTGCATGCTCATCATGCAATTTCTATATGTTAAGTAATCGATACGAATTGCATGGGGAAATCGAAATTTAGAAATAACTTATTTGCATAATTACTCTTGAGCTTAAGACTTAATATAAATTGTTAGAGAAAGTCTGTGCTAAATTTTTGCTATTATTATTATTATCTATTAATAGAAAGCCGGAGTTGATTTTTATTTTTGCATTACTTTTGCTTAGTAATTAAGCTGTTTTTAGTATTATTTATATCCAATTATTTAAAACAAAATTATTGTTTTTTCTTTAGTTTTTAACTTCAAAGCTAAAAAATTAGATGTCACCTCCGTAATTTACATATATATATATATTTTACAGTCATAAGTGTCTATTAACAAAGTATTAAACCATTGCAAATTGTTTGCATAACTGTTTTTAGTTTTTTTTATACCCGAGCGCACTTGTGCACAAGGGTATATTAATTTTGTTCACATAACGGTTGTTTGTAACAGCCAAAACGAATCGAGATAGATATAGACAAATGTATACATAAATGATCAGGATGAAAAAAGAAATCGATTAAGCCATGTCTGTCTGTCCGTCCGTCCGTCCGTCTGTCCGTCTGTCCGTCTGTCCGTCTGTCCGTGTACACGATAACTCGAGCAAAAATTGAGATATCTCAACGAAATTTGGTACGTAGGTTTCCCTTAATCCAAGGTAGGTTGGTATTGAAAATGGGCGAAATCGGACTTTAACCACGCCCACTTCCCATATAACGGTAATTTCCAGAAATACGAAAACTGCGATATTTTAGTAACTATTGAAGATAATTC
>NW_023458555.1:36629874-36652713 GCF_013731165.1 Rhagoletis pomonella | reverse complement strand
TAACCGCTGCACCAATTTCTTCCAAACTTGGCACAGTTGTTGGCCTTGGTACAGCATAAAAAACCGCCGAAACTTTTTAAAATCGGACAATAACCACGCCCACATCCCATATAACGGTAATTTAGAGAAATACAAAATCTTCGATTGAAGCTAATTTATTCAAAATTGATGCTTGCAACAATTCTTTACCAAGAAATACGTTTATGGTAAAATTTTGGAAAATGGGCGTGGCACCGCCCACTTATGATCACATATAAGTATATCGGTAACCGTTCTACCAATTTGTACCAAACTCGGTATGGTTATTGTACTTGCCACGTGTAAGCAAAACGTTGAAAATTATTGAAATCGGACTAAAATAACGGCCGATTCTCATATAACGGTAAATTTAAGAAATGCTTGAAACTTCAGTATTTCGAAAGTGAAGGACGCTAATTTACTCAAAATTGATACACCTCGGCTTACCATCTAGCGGAAGGTTTCGGAAGGGTGAAAAAACATATATTTAATACTTGCGCCGGGTATTTAATGTTCGGCTCCGCCCGAACTTAGACTTTCTTACTTGTTAAGATTTAGTTATAACACCATACAAAATTGGGTATTTCGAAGTTGATTAAAGGTAAGGTGGTAAGGACCCCTACTAAATAAATTCATATGCTATTTTATTACTCACACTTGAGTAAGTCCATTTTATAAGGATTACAGTCAATAATTATCAAAAAACATATCAGCTTACCAAATTACTTATTTCGCAAGAGTAACTTACCAACTATTTGGATAAGTTGATCGGCTTAGCGTTGCGCCATAAATAACATCGCTTTCTTGCTTGAGTGGTTATCCGTTATAATGATGAGTTATTTGGATAAGCGCTGCTGTAATTCCGCTATTTATAAACTAGGTGGGATACAAATTTTCTTTACATAGTATATACAATATTTTTTGAACATGCTAATCTCGAATCGGATACTATTCCTTAGGCAATAGGGTCTCGCATAGATTTCCAAATAACTCCAAATATTTTAAAACCCGTATTTATGATCCCCTTTCGTTCAAACTCGATACGAACATTACTGTTGCGATAGCAATAAATTTTGCAAAACACTAAACCGCCAGGTGGCGCTGGAGCCTAGATATTTAGAAAATTTTTATTCATGGACCGATTTAGTTCGAACCTAGTATGCTAGAAAAGAATTTTACAAAAAATGTATCTCAGCGAGGAATAATCTGAATTTAAAAAATTCAAAAAATTTTAAAGGCGGAGAAGGGCACTTTAAGGAACAATTTTTTACCAATATTCGAAAAAATATATTTTCGATTACAGAAGTTGTTGAAATTGGCATACAACGACCATTTTCACAGTTTTAGGTTAGCATACCTCAAAATCCTGCGGCCAGATTTCAGCGCATCGAAACGTTGGGAAATGTAATATCAGGTTTCCGGATAAGAAGCTAGGTTTTTTTTTGGCCTGTACTATTGATGTTAAGATTTCTAATAAAACGAAGTCGACTTTTTTGGTTGGCAAATACATTTTTAAATAATAAGTTTCAAGACTTTTAATACTATATAATATGTAACTTAAGAAATAAAGTAATACAATGCATTATGACAAATATCATATACTTGTTCCTTAATTGTGTAGTTTTAAGTCCGGAGCGCACTCCTGTAAAAGTAAGAGCTGTGACCTGGTGGAAGATAATCAAAGTATTCTTAAATTCCTGCTAAATGGCAGATATAGGGTAAATTATGGGATTACCCCAGCCCCTAATTGATGACGACGGAATTGATTTTCGTTTCCCTTACCATAACAATAACCAATTAGCAATGCTGCTGGTGCCAATAATTTGCCAGTTGAGCTACTCAAACATGGCAGTGAGGAGCAACTGAGCTGCTCCAACTTGTATGCAAAATATGGTCTGATGAAAGCACGCCTGCCGATTGGAATTCGGAAGTGTTCTCTTTACTGGGTAGCCACCTGTCAAAAACTTAAATTAATTGATTAATAGGCAAAATAAAATAGTACAATATTGGTGTTAACCGAAATGTTTTCCAAAACTATTTACTTAGAAAATATATTTATAGAGTGCTGCCACCTCTTCAAAAAGTTGAAATCAATTAAAAAAAAAAAAAACAAGTTAAATAAAACATCTTAAAATGATTATCAAAGAGTTATTTAAGAAAGTTTTATTTATATTATAGCTATTCAGGCAGGTTCTCCAATTCACTTCCGAGTGAATTTCAATCAAACTCGTTTTAAATTCAAATTGGTAGGGCTTTAAATACATTCGGAAATGAATTGAATTGAATGAAGTTAAATGAAGTATTACAATTAGAGGATTCACAAGACGTGTTAGCCGTCGTAAAATCTTAAGCTTAACATATTTTTATGTAAAATGTAATGATTTAAATGGTTTTAGAGGATTACTAACTACACCGAAAAGTTTTTAGACTGATAAAAAAAACAACACTATACATATCCATGTATATGAACTCTGAAATTTTTTTTAGTGCATAACATCAGAACTTATTAATTTTGAGTTAAGGCACTTTTGAAGAACGTGTGTGTAAATAACATATAAACAAAAAAAAATGTTACTGTAGCCTTATTTCGCGTATTTACCCTATCACTATTCTACTGTAGACACACATAGAACCGAACACTATCGGGCTAACTAAAGTGGGCAGTCCCCCAGCGAGATATGAGCGGCACACTTTCACTCACACTCATGTGCAGCATGTTCCCCCATGCTCGGAGAGTAAGTTGACGCACACATACTCATATACATATGCATAACCGTTCGGTGCTCAAAAATACATATCTAAACGTAAAATCGCGTTAAATATGGCTAACGAGCGATAAAAAAAAGAATATCAGCGTAAAACACGCACGCGAGAAAGCGAACCAACCAAAAACGCAAAGCGACACGCGATACAAAAAGTAAAAAAGACGAACGTGGCAACACCCACTTTACTCAAAATGCATACAAATGTGCATACATAAATACTTTTATATACATGCAGTTGTTATTCCATATATGTATGTATATATGTAGTATGTTAAGATGTAAGTCTGTGTACCCCTATATTTTTGTTCGTTTGTCCATTGCAAGCTGCGTGAGCGGCGAACGAGTTTGACGGCAATACAAATGCCGGCAGTTGGTTGGCCCAACTGGAAGGGCCGGCAATGTCGCACAGTGTAACGTAGCCATAAAAGTTGTGGCAGAAATTATTTTTACTGAGAAATGAAAAAAATATGAAATAAAGTAAAAGTTGGCTCACTGCCACGCGTACCGTTCCCCAATAAAATTATTTTTTTTTTGTAGCATTTCAATACCTAACATGGTGGAATTAGAATTTTTGACAAAATCTTTCAATGCAAAGAAAACAACAATTTAGAAAGTTGGTGAACGTTCACAGAGCTTTTCACTGAAATGGTGGAAAAATTGTGTGGCGCTTACATTTGCACTTACTTGTTGATGCAGGCTTTTTATTTCACAATATATTTTTTAATTTTTTTTCTTAACGCCCCGGAAAGTTTAAATCCAAAGTAGCACATATGCGAAAGAACACAAGTTCATAAAGGAACGGCACTACGAATATGTCAAAGCAACAAGAAAATTAAAATAATGCCGACATATTATAAAAAGTATAGCTTTCAGAAAATATAATCTTCTTGAGGCCTTGATAGGCAGAGTCGCCTTAACTGACTGAACTCCTCCTAAATGGTACGACCGATTTTTAATGAAATTTGAATTTGATTGAGTGGATTAATTTACGAATATACCCGCCAGATAATGTCTATTCTAAGGGCAAATCAGTGGACACTGGGCTTCACGAAATTGTGTTCAAAATTGAAAAAGGACTCGCCTTTAAGGAATTTACCTCAGTAATTTTTCTAAGCAAAGACGGCGCCTTTATTAATATTGTTTCAGAAGCCGTTGTGGCCTCACTTTTCGAAGTGGGGCTGGAGTGGCGTCTGGTGGAGCTTATAAGGCTTGAAGGAAGAATTATCTCATTAGAGTAGGGGAGCGCGTCCATAACCATAACCTACTCTGGAACCTTACAGTTAACTCAATTTTGGTGAGACTGCAGAGTACAGGCTATTATGGAGAGACCTCTAGTTCGCTCACTCAAAAATTGTGGGCAACATTCCAGCAAATCTACACAAGCTGGATTACATTAGTCCACATTTCTGCTTCGTAAATAGGTTTTCTACCAGAATTCCAGACAGAAGCGACTGTGTAAACCGCTCGGACTTAGATCCAGGAGCTACCTCTATCTTTACGGACGTGTCAGTGGCGGATCCAGCGGGGGCTTTGGGGGTCAAACTACGTGCTAGTCAGCGGCGGACTCACAGGGGGTGTTTTAATACATAGACGCCATATTATACATACATATGCGACATATTAAAACACCCCCGTGGGTCCGCCACTGGCTGACACGTAGTTTAACCCACAAAACCCCCCGCTGGATCCGCCACTGGGACGGGTCGAACGTCGACAACAAAGTTGGAAGCGGAGTCTACCCTAAATAACTCTCACTAAACCTAAGATGGCGGCTCCCTGGCCACTACAGCGTTTTTCAGGCCGCCCTATGGCTTAAAAATGGCACAAATTGTCTACAATCTGTCACTATTTACTTTGACAGCCAAGCAGCGATTAAATCCTAGTAAAATTATTAATTAATTATTAAATTATTAACTAAATAATTAGATTGCTCTATCATTTGGGAAATTAAGGGAAAGGAACAAGAGCTCGTTCATAGTGGCATCACAATGGGTCAAAGTGTCCTAAGTGTGTCTCTGCGTCGGTCCGTACGGAGTGACAAACACCATATCCTAACCTAACCGATGTACACAGAGAAAATGATTCAGGTAAAACTCATGTATTCAAAACAAATTGTAAAACAAACATTTTTGAAACAATTTTACTTCATACAAAATTAAAAATACATACTTGTATAACATACTTTAAAACGTAATCTTCGCAAAATAAGAACGAACATTATATCATATTTTGTCTTTCGACTGACGAGAACATTTGTAATAAAAAAATTACGCCAAAAATGTGCCTTTTTAAAACTAAAATGAAACGTTTTAGAATATTGTTCCTACAAATTGTAGTGCGACAAAATTTCCAACCAGAAAAGTAAAACGAAACACTTTTAAAATAAAAATCAAAATTTCGCTTCAGTCAATTAAACATGAGAACGGTTTAAAAAGAAAGCGTTTAGTATTAGAATTTTCAAAGCTACTTATAAAACTGAAATACTTTTCATCTGTTTGCATTATTTGTCGAAAAAATTTTGTGCAGATGATTCAAGCTACATTCATACATACATAGCAAAAGATGCGGAAATATGATATCGTTACGCCACTTAATGAAAGGATCAAAGAAAAGCTTTGGTAAGACTTGCTTACAAAAACAAATTCCAATCGGTTGTTTAATAATAATTGTAAATTTTTCTATGTATATTACAGGATCTAACCAGCGTTAATCAAAATTATCAAGGCCCGTGGAGGAAAAGCCAGAATATATACATATCATTCAGTTATTAAACTTTGTAACTAATTAATACATATGTATGTAAGTATGTCTACATATGTACATATATCAATAAATGTATGACAATGTATAGTTTTAAATATCAAATGACTTTGTGTTTTAATCAAAATAGAAATTCAAAATCATATTTGAAAACGCATATTTTGGTATATAAAATAAAAATTTTAGAATCTCATCTGAATATGAGAATTTCCAATTATCACATGATCGTTTTAAAAAGAGATTTGAAAATGTTCATTTTAAAAACTAAAATATACATTTTAGAATATGAATTGAGGATGTTTTTTTCTCAAAACTAAAATAAATATTGTAGGTGCAAGACCTGGGTCAAAACGTTTTTAAAAATAAAACGTTCCATACAAATTTGAAAACGTAAATTTCTCTGTGTACATAAATTGGTAACTGTCAGAGAAATACTATGCCAAAAGATGAGGCGTCAGGTGGCGCTGGAGTTGTAGTATTACTAAAAATGGTATTTATGGTCGGATTTGGCTAATATTCGATATATGTATGCCATAGAAATACTATCGTATAAAAATGAGTCGCCAGGGGAGGAAATACTATCGCATAAAAATGAGTCGCCAGGGGAAGATTCTCTAACCAGTTAGGGACAATTTTTGAATCGCTATCGTAGTTTTTGATTCCAAAACAGTCATATCATGCGTCAAAAATTGCGATAGCGATCATGAGCTGTCCATCTCTATTCTAGTGTGGATTAAAGCAATATTTTCCATACAGGTAATAGATACATATCGTTACCTTAATATAGAAAGGCCCTATCTCACATTCGTGCTTCTTTACAGAGGAAATATAAAGCTAACTACATAAAAACTAAAGTTCTTCAGTTGCAGACTCCTTCAAAACGTTGGTTTTTAATACACACTGAAACAAATTAATTAATGAACAGCCTGCCGATAGTTTTTATTCTAAATAAACCTTTTAAGGGTATAATCGTTCAAATACTTGATTTATTTTTTAATTGTTTGTACTTGCAAGAATGTTTTAGCGTTTTTTTTTCTGGCGAGATTTGCGTGCTGGCTTTCATACGTATGTTAAATATTTATTAAATTTGTTTCACTACATCTATTAGCTATTAATCTACAAAATAAATTTTTACCAAAAGTGAATATTGAGTTTTTATAATTTTTAACCGCTTTCGTTACACTGTGTGTCGTGTGCTCTCCTCGGGAGATTTTTTATTCTAAGGAAGGCAAAGAAAAACGAACTCCTTTTTTTGCACGGAGTGTGGGGCTTTTTCTTAAGGGGCTACTTTATAAGTTGCTCCGCTAATTTTTCTTTACTTTTTGTAAGTATGTATGTATCCCTTCTTCGGCTCCATCTTGGATGGCGAAGACTGCTGCTGCCACAAATACCAACAATGCAAACAAGCTCCGCCGCAAACCGCCAGCTGTGGCTGCTTTTCGTTTGGTTGGTTCGGTTTAAAACTTGTTAATTACATTGCGTGTTGTTGCTTTATATTATAAATTTGTTGTTGTATTGTATATAACGTGTAGCTGGTGTGCGTGCTGGCTTTGTAACTCCAAACTATTTTCCTTTGTGTGTTTAAATGTTTGTGGCTTGTCGTGGCGCAGCGCTCTAAACGTACATTTTTAAACACACACACATACACACATGCACACATACACACATACATACATATGTACATAGGTTTGTATTGTTTTAAATTTTTTTACTCAACGCCAAACCGCCAACTGCTGTACCAGCCACAGCTATAGCCAGCGAACGACCAGTGGCAACAAAAGCAGTTCGAGTTCGAGTTTGTCGATAACAAAATGCGGAGGAGCCGCGCGCTTGAATAAATAAACAATTAGCCGACGCAATTTGAAAAAAAGGGTGTGTGTAGATGTGAGTGTGTATTCATATGTGTACAGAAAACAATAAAAATTATTTTTATTGATTTTGCGATGTTTTCAATGATTTTGAATAAAAATAATAAAAGCGATATTCGAACATATGGAATTATAAACGGAGAGAGAAACGCGTTTTGATTATTAAAAATAATATAAATACAATTTCAAAAATAAAAGTAAAGTAAATGATAGTAAAATAGTTGAAATATCAATAACGGGTCTAAAAATTGTAAAAATTTAATTTTATATATACACAAAATATTTAGCAAAGGCTAACGAATAAAGTAAAATAAACGACAAACTAAGTGAATTATGTTAAATGAAATTGATAAGCAAACACATCGTCCATAAAATATGTAAATCAGTTAACTTAAAGTGTTAAAAATTTATATATGTATTTTGATGCTATTCAAACATATTGGCCTAGTGTGTACTATGTATGTAGGTACAATAAAAACTGCACAATAACAAAAAAAACAAATATGATATTATTCATGCTATAGTTCAATGACATAAAAAAGCAAAAAAAAAAACAATGCGGGCTTAAGTAAAATATTAAAAAACATATATATTTATAATGCTATGCACGCTATAATTCAATGGCTTTAAAAACAAGAAAGGCGAATGCGGTTTTAAGTAAAAATTTTAAAAATCTTAAGCCACGCGCAAAGCAACTTTAATTTCAATAAAAACGTTTTAAATTATATTTAAGCACAAAAATACGAACATATAATAATTAAAAACAAAAAAATTAAATATCCCGGTAAAAAAATTATCTAAAAATTAAATTGAAAGTTGATTCTTGAATTAGCGGAAACTGAAAAAAAGACTGCGTCGGCCGCCAAAAAAATTTTGACAAAACTCCAGCTCTCTATCTAGATTTTTCACTTAGCCAAAAAAGAATTTTCAATGAAAAAAATTGTTTTCTGCTGCTTTTTTATGAACCATTAAAAAATAACAGATTAATAAAAAAAATCCTTGTAGCCCATTCAATTTTAGTATAACAAAATGAAAAAACTCCGATTTCTTGCCAAAAGTTTATTGCGAATTCCATATTTCGATCATTTAGTTGCATGAGTGGTGGGATACTGGATACTGGTTTCTCCCATTTTCAATACTAATCTACCTATTTGCATTTGTACAACTTCATTTGTACAAGTTTAATTGGGATATCTAAATTTTTTTAAGCAGTCGCGCGACGGATGCACAGATGTTCAGACTAGAGATTGCGCGGGACATTCCGATATTAAATTTTTAGGTCCCAAACCCGCTCAATCCAACGTTTTTCAAATTGGTAGCACGGATCCCATGGGTCCCGAAATCTATCACCAAATAAAATCCACATGTCTTTGAAAATCATTTTTAATAATGTACTTGAATATATTTTTCAAGAAATAATCTACTTTCGTCGTACTGAAGAATCCGCGCATCTTCTGGTTACTCAGTTAAAAAATATTTTATGAATTTTTGGATTTCGCCAAATAATTCGTTGTAAATATGTACGAAACCCCGATGTAATACCTCAATTAGCGAATTAACTAATTAAACTTGGGCTTTTTAAACTGGTGGCAACCCTTTATTAAAAGTATTTTGTAGAAAATTCTTTCTTGAACTTACATTGTGTTCAAGTCGTTTTAATGTCTCATTTCACCTCTCATAAAATTGAAATTGAATTTTTAAACTGGTGGCAGCCTTCTTCCAAAATGTTTAAAAGATAAAGCTTACTTAAACCTATCTCATTGGGCACATATATTAAAATATTTAATTAAACTTGTCAACCAAATTGATTTTGAATTACTAAACATGTGATAACTCGCTTTAAAAATGTTTTTGAAATCTCTGTATCTCTATCGATTGATACCCATATTACATTAGCGCACACAAGGGGTGGGTTTTGGGGTTCAAACCCCCCCTAAAGCTAATAACCTGAAATACAAACTGTATCCTAAAGCCAGCTCTCAAGAAAAATCACAAGAAATATTTTTTATTATAAAGCACTTTGCTTTCGCTGTAAATTTTCTTAAAGAAATAAATATACGAGCATTTTTTTCTTGAGAGATGCAAATTGATTTAATAAATTTTGATAGAAGAAAATTCCTATTCCATTTCTTGTGCGCCATTTTATGTAAATTTTTCGTTTTTTTTTTGAGAGCTCTTAAAAGTGTAACTGCGAATGAAACCTAAAAATATGCAATGCATACTCACTTACTGAGCCTCAAAGAGTTTACAACTGATATGTCCTTAACAAGGATTCGAAGATTTAATTTGCCCACTTCGAATTCGTTCCACCAAAATTGCCTACATAACAAAAATTCAAGTTCATTTAATTTTCTCGGTATTCGAAATATTAAAAAAATTAGGCAATCGTAAAAAATCACCATCTCATTCGAAAACCAGAAACCAGATTTCGAGGAAAATGAACATTAAAACTATTTTTTTTTTAAATTTTTTATTACTTTTGCAAGTTGAGCGCATCTTGTGTTTATAGAACTTTATATTAAACAAGTAATTTCAAATTACGGGAAGACCCTTGAGGTACCATCTTTCCGATAAAAAAAAAAGAATTATTGAAATCGGTTCACGTGGTCCAAAGTTATGCGTTAGCATACTATTCCGACGAATTGATAACCTACCCCTTTTTCGAAGTCGGTTACAAATGTTTGAGTTTTTTGCTCATTTTATGTAAATACATTCAATTTATGAAACTTCAAAAAGTTTATTTATTTATTACATACTGCACATAAAACTTGCATAAATGTACTTTAATGATCATTTTATCTGAAGCGAATTTTCAGAAGTATAAACCCCTCCCAAAATATATTCCTGGGTGCGCCCCTGCCATATTAAAATATAAAATTTAATTTGTCTTGTTAACTGGAATTTCTAAGCATGTGGCAATATAAATGAAGACTTCTTAAACTCTACCTATTTACATTTATTAAAATATTTCGTTTAACCTGTTACGAAAATTGATTTTATATTTCTAGACAGGTGGCAACGCGCTTCAAAAATATTTTCTTAAACATCTCTTTTGATATCCACATTAAAACAGTTGTTAAGTCAACACATTATTGTAGCATTTTATTTAACTTACTAATTAGCTTATCTAAACATTTAGAAAAGTATCGTTTATTCTAAGCTAGGTCACAGCCTATTTTTGTGCAGTATTTCATTAAAAGATCTCAAAATATACTCCCACTTACTCGCAAACTTTCACATTTTTACACTGGCTTACACCAAAAAGGTTTTATGGATGCCACTATCCAATTCCTATGTAGAATTGCTCGACGATTCCCAAAAATTTAGTTAATTTTTTTCTATGGATAAGTTTTCAAGAAATTTTCAATTTACCGTTATTCAGATTTACAAAAAAAAGGGATTCCACTTAATCACGTATGTATATCTTACGAACCAATTGGGTCACTTTTCGATAGGGCTGATAGTTTCTGAGAAATAAATTAATCATCGCAGTTTTTTTGATGAAAAAATTCAAATTTTAACAGCAGAAAATTAAATGCAAACAGATGCTGTGTAAATTGCTTGCCTTTGTGTTAAAGCCTGTTCTGTTACAAAAAAAACAAGCTGCTGATGGAGAAAATCGATGGACAAATAAAGTAAGGTTTTTTTGTATGAAAAATTAGCAGAAAAAAGGTTAGATGACCATACGCCGTGTACACCAGAGTAGCACGCATCTCTGCTCATATTTCACAAACAAAAAAATCCCTGCGCATTTTCATTTGACCACTATTCCTTTCTTGGAAAGAAGCAGGCCTTCATATAAAATAAAAAATTGGCAAAGAAGCGTTATTTTTTTACTTTTCCTCTGTTACAGTAGTGAACTTTTTTCATAAAAAAACCGAAAAAACTGGAATGATTAATTAATTTATCAGAAACCATCAGATCTATCGAAAAGTGATGTATGTATGTATATACGGTTTATGGAGAATTTTGTTAGCTTCATATGGCGTATTCCATATAAAAATTATTATATTGGTTCGTAATTAAGTGGAAACACTTTTTGTTTTAAGCTGAATAACGGTAAATTGAAAATATCTCGAAAACTTATCCAAAGAAAAAAATAACTCGATTTTTGGAATCACCGAGCAATTCTACAATTCTACATAGGGAGTGGATAGTGGCATCCGGCGAACAAAAAAAAGTGCGATCCAGCGTAATTAGCCCGTTGCCGTTCACCAGGGTTTGCAGGTTTTATAGTATTTACAGGAAAAGCTGTAAGCATTATGTAACGTTGCGTAAGGTGACAGCTTTCCTGCAAAGCCTGCAAGTCCGGTAGTGTGGGAACAGGCTTAATATTAGTAGGATGAGCATTAGGCATATGACTTTTTTTTATTAAATGCCCTATGAGGGGAGGATGAAGAGTGATGAAAACCCAACGAAATAACGTTTTTGTCAAAATTTGCTACATAAAATTACCGAGGGAACTCCGGGAAAGAAAACAAATTTTTACTGAAAAACAAACATAGATACATACACACTATATATGGAGAATTCCATGTCAACCGAATTATGATTAGGTTCTAAAATTTAATTTTTTTTCTTCGGTTGACTTGAGAAAGAATTGTAAATTTTTAAAATTTGAGGTTTTCGAAAATTTTTACAACGATGTGTTGGTGTATTGGAGAAAAGAACATCGAGGCTAAAATACATCGCCAGAGAAACATCAATATATCGATGGTTTCCGATGTTTTATAATTTGTTAAGTTCTACTTAAATTTAAAGTAAAATTGAATACTTTAATAATTATGAATGTTTTTTTCTGTATTTCATTAGCATATCATCGTAAGGTCGCTCGGGTCTAATGATCCTAGGTCTGGTCTTGTTGAAATTTTAAGGTGTGGTCGGTACTGTTTTAGTGTTTAGGTTTTTGACATTCTCAATACTGAATGCTAAACTCAAAAGTTTCCCCAAAGAGTGAATAATAAATTTAGGGTCAGTCAAACATACCGAAAGCAAGGAGGAGAGTCACCTTAAATCGATGTTTAAAACATAGGTAAAACTGCCATCGATGTATCGTCAATTTTGCGTTGCTAATAAATTGTAAACATCGACGGCAGACATCGGGCTTTGAATCGTAATTATCGTGGTTTCAAAAACATCGATGCATCGTTTGCATCCCTACTCCCATCTCTTAAACGAGCTAAATGTTTACAATGCAATTTACTCAAACCGGACTAGTAGATTCAAATTTACTTCTATCAGTAAACTCATAACTGCTATCAAAGTATAAATCAGCAGATAACTTCATAGATTGGCTAGCTACGCACGGCTGCTGTGTTTAGTTGAGCGTGTCGATTAACTGTACTGTACATACTCAACTAAATATTTATGTAGATATGTAGTTGCATTGTATTAAATATCCACAAAAAAATCACACTACAGATGCCTTATCTAAAATGGGTTTCCACCCGCTCGTAAAAATATATGTACGTGTATATGTATGCTTATATACCTACATACATATGTAGTATGTACATACAATTGGTGTATGCACGCAAGTATGCTTTCAACTGTTTGCGCCTCTGAGTAATTAATCATCATCAATGTCAAACTCTAAACAGCAGCACGATCCCAACAGTGAGCCGCCATTGCAATCTTTATCACCAATACAACTCCGGCATTTACTCGTAGGCATAAATAGTAAGCGTCAGCGAGCATACATTTTTGTATTTATTCTTCTCGTACACATCTATCTACTTAAATGCTAAGTAGCACAGACTCTTCATCTGCCTTATTACTGCCTCTGTGTTTGCTGTTGTTATTGTCACGTCCCACAGTTCATTGTATTTTGTATACTTTTTTGTATTGATTGCTGCTGCTTTTGCTACTTTTAACTCGCTTAATGTATTGGTATTGATGACTCTCGAAGAATTGATTAATTGCCTTCGCTACCAACAGCGTTATCATGTTAGTGAACTCTGTCGGTAAGCGGCTAGCCAACTGGTGTTTGTTGATGCTCGTAAATAAATATTTATTGGCCCGTGCGTGAATTATATATTTAGATAAATAGAAAATTAACTAGGCATTTAAATATACAATAAAGAGACTTGGATTGTTATTAAATACAGATATGTAAATGTTCATCTATTTACATGCAAATACATATGTACATATTCAGACAATGTATGTGTATTAGGGTGGTCCAACGAAAAAAAGTAAAGTCGGAATTTTAATGCTCTCACTCCCTAGGATTTTTCTATACCGAAAAATATGTCGTTTGTTTTTTACTTTGAAATAAAAAAAAAAAATTTAGAAGCCGTTTATAGCGCTCAACGTTTTCCGTGTATTTTATATGGGAAAATAACTATTTTTCGTGGAAATGATATAGAATTCGTTAAGATCAATATTTTTCGGTTTGAAAACCCCGTTTCCCTTCAGGAGACTTCCAATAATAATACCCAATTGCTTATTTAACCCATTTATTAACACTAATGATTTTTTGTGGGTCTCCTCCATTGCCTTTTTTGGGATTTTTGTGGGACCTATAAAAAATAGTTAATAATAAAAAGTGATTAAACAAACAATTGGGTATTATTATTATCGGAAGTCCACAGAGGAGAAGCACAGTTTTACGATCGAAAAATATTGATTTTGAAGAATTCCATACCTTTTCTATACACATCTATATCATTCTATACATGAAAAACTGTAAGCGCTTTGCCCGACCTCTAAATATTTTTTGATTTCGAAATAAAAAAACAGGTATAGAACAATCCTAGGAGGTGATAGCATTGAAATTCTGTCTTCACTTTTGTTGACATGAATTTTCGGACTACCCTAATGTGCATGTACACAGCTTGCATATACATAGATACATTATAACAAACAAGTTAATTACTTAGCATTTCGCTATTGTTTTTGTTTATTTATTTTTTTTTTTTTTAATTAGTAGTTGTTCAGATTTCAAACATGAAACGGCTTATATGAGTTTTAACCTTACTAAATACATAACTAATATAAACTTGTGGAATGTTAAAAGTGAGAAAAAAGGCGCACCGAAATAATTGTGAATACAAATACAAATTAATTTTAAACAGAACCAAATTATTTGTGAACAAGTTCTGCGAAAACTAATTAATCATATAAGACATATGGCAATTGAAGAATTAAAAGTGAGTGCAATACAAGAGTTAAAGTTAAAGTAAATCAAATTTAAATCGTAAACCAAAATCAACTTTAAAGAGCTGCCGAAATTTTCATCAAACTAAATAAACTTTGAAATACGCTGTTTACGGTAAGTTACATTATTTGCAATCAACTTTTTAAATCGTTTTAAGAATTATACAGATATGTATACAAAGATATTTTTTAAGTCCTTTTAAAGATTTCTTGTTTTGGGAGTAAAAATTTGAAAGAGATCGAATTACAGGCTATAAAATGGTCTCCATTCAATCGAATGTTCTTCTGAGATGGATCGCAGCATAAGTTTTGACCACCAGCGCAGCCTCTCGATTATTTATATTCTTCGCTGAACGTAATATCTATCCAGTTAATTACGATGATGCAGGCCAAGGAATCCCTGGTCTGAGCCCCTCTAGCGAAATGTCCAGATGTATCCTCCCGAGTGACCTGACAACCAGACTAAAACAATTTCTTTATGCTATCCAACATATTTTAGCCCAGACTTTTATTGCGGAACTAGTTAGAGGGCTATAAAATATTTTGAGTGCAGCTTGAACATTGATTGCAGAAAAATCCTATCACTTTGGAATCTGTGATCTGTGCCAAATAATTTTAGCTTAGAAAATGTTTAGGTGAGTTTTTGCAAGGGTTTGATATTTTATGGCGATGCATTTTAATGACTCTCTAATCGCAAGTGTTCCTGCCTAAAAAAAATTGCCTAGAGATGCTGGTAACTGATGACCTTAAGTAGAATATTCCAATGAAGTCTGGGTGAATGGCCCCTTTCTTCATTAGCCGTCAGCCATTAGTATGATCGCAATTGTGTCAGCCTGGTGCTTATAGATACGTACTACGCCCTCGTTTTCTGTTCTAGCTTACAACCAAGCTGCTCATAAAACCCGAACAGCAACTATGTACCCTTTCATTTGCATAACAACATCAAGATGTCCACCATAAACTGGAGGAAACAAGTGGAAAGAAGTGTAGCCAGAGGGAGGTTTTTGTTGGCACAGACTGCCCCTTCGGCAGTAAACAACTGTTTTTTTTTTTACTTTTGATACCATTTCATCCTTCTGATCTGTCAATGAATCATTTTTTGTCATCAAAGTTCAAAAAAATACTTAAACGAAAATTTTAATTTTTTCGCCTCTCAAACTGGTTTTTTGCTTTTTAATATGTAATACAAAAATAAATAATTTTTAAGCAAAAAGTATAAACCAAATTAAAACGGCACCACCATAAAGCTACGATTTTTCCGATTAAAAAAAAAGTCCTACATACACAAAAAGGATATTTCGACAAATTTATAGCCTCCTCCTTAAAGTCGGTTAAAAATATATGTACATATGTGAAGAGCCTGAGAAGAGCTATTATATACTTTATGGGTAGAAAATTGACACTATAACCTCTGGTCGTGGACGATCGCATAGATAGTGTAGTCTGCACTAATAAAGAATAGTCTGCGCGAAATAATTTCGTCTTTATTTGAATTTATTTGGTTTCAGGGTACACATTGATAAATTTCAACCCGTAGCTTCGTTAGATTCAAAGAAATATTTATACCGAGTTTAGTAGAAATTGATAAATCGGCTACCGAGATATACTTATGTAACCATAAATGGGCGATGCCACGCCTTTTTTCCAAAAAGTGTATAAAAATATTATTTCTTGCGTTGCGATTATTGTAAATATAAATTTTGCATGGGATGGCTTCAGTAATTATCGAAATATCTTAGTTTTCGTAGTTCTGAAAATTACCTATATGTGGGAAGTGCGCGTAATTCTATCTTAATTTCATAATTTTTCAACCTGTAGCTTCCCTAGAATTAAGGAAATATTTACATCGCTTATTTTGCTAGAAATTGATAAATCGGTTACCGAGATGTATATACCTATGTTATCATAAGTAGCCAACATGTCGAATAGATAACCTCCTCCTGCTTTTTGAAGTCGCACTGTGGTCGGAGAAGCCATGCTTTACGCGAAAAGATTAGAAGGGAAATATTTTTAAAAATCCTATGGATTAGGTTTTTAGACTTGCTCATCACGAAGTTTATGATAAATTAAAACTTTGAGAGTTGACACCTGTAAAATGGACTGTAAATTTTGGAGAAATAAAAAAAAAAAAACTATTTTTTAGAATAACACAGATTAGGGTTTTAGAAACGCTGGTCGCGAATTTTACGTCAAATTACATCAAACTGTCATTTTCAGTTGAGTAACAATATATATTTGTTTAACAAAATTAATGATTTATTGTATGCGAGGGAACATATTTATAGTGAATTTATGATCACATTATGTAATAATAACTGTAATTATATTTATAAATGGGGGATAGTTGGGGCCATCTTCCAAATATTCAATCCAAACAATTTTACCTCTGCCGCCATTTTTTATTTTTTCGATTTTATTTATTTAATAAGAAGATCGCATTTTTCAAAACTTCCGTTTTCTCACTCTAACTACCGAATTTCACGAAAATTAACAAATTTATTTAAAACTCGGACGCCATATTTCATTTTTCATTTCAACAACTAATTTAAAATTTGTAATGAGCGAACTTATGAACCTCTAAATAAAACATTTCATGAAAATTCATTAATTCTTTTAATCTTTTGACGTCATATTGGATTTTTTAAAATTGACTTCAAGCAGGCCTGACATGAGCAGGCCTGGTCAATGCCGACTGCGCAGTACCTCGGAAAAATATGACGCACACTAATAGTATATATTTATGTAGATATATGGGCAAATCTAAAAAACAGGTAACCTTGGTGTTTTTAACTTTATTTTCACTGTTGGAAACTATATCAAGCTGGTTGCTTTTGGATATAATTCATTGACATATACTTGAAGCCTAAAAAAAAATTTGGATCAATTTGCCTCATAACTTTTGAATTATAGGTGTTTAAATAAAAAATAATAATGAAAACAAGTGAATTTTTTATGTAATTTTTAAGAGGTGAAAAATTAATTATGCCATAACTTTTGAAGCACACCATATACTGATTTGAAATTGTATGTGCAATTAGTACTTATGTATGTGTACACTTCAAATGTAGTAGGTAAGAAAAGTGTGCATTAAAAAATAACGAAATGGCAAGTAACTCAAAGTCTGTAATTCCACATATCACAATTTTCAAAATTTTCGGTTTATCGCGTATAGTTTTTGCAGCATTTAAGTTTAAGAACTTTTTAAGTATGTATTGTATACTACAAACAATTACGAATAATTTCATACCTGAGCAAGAGCTGTGCTTTCAGAATAAACCAACTTTTAAAGATAAAATATTCTGCGATTTTGAGCGTAATTTTTATTCCAAAAACACTTTAATAAAAGCCACATTTGGAAAACACGTCGAAACGATCTAAATCTTTCTATAACTGCTAGTCCTTATAAAATTACATATACCTGTAAAATGCTTCAAAAAATGTATCTCTAGAAGTGTGTAAAAACCCTGATTTACTACTCTTAATGATGCTACTGCTTTTAGTAAGAATATTTCGAGAGTGGTATCAAAGCAACTTTTTTTCGACAAATGTTCTGATAGTTGCTCTTACTTAATTGGAGCCCTCTGAATTCAATGGCGTCCTAAGTTTTACCCTATTGGCTCCACTTTTCGAGATAGCGGTACTTGAAACTTTCCTTAAATTTTAACTATTTTATAAAAAAGGCCCTGGGTTTTGAAGATATTTTACTACAATTTTGCACATAATCGTTTTTTAATATTACCTTAACTATTCCATAAAATCATCGAAATCGGTTCACTAAAACATATAGCTCCCATACAACTGATTGATCTGAGACGTTGTTTTGCGTTATAACTCCTTCAATTAAACAGGTTAAAATTTAGTATAGGTTCAATTTAACTATAGCACGCATACAATTTATTATTCAGATATGAAGTTAGAGTTATTGCGCAAAAACACATATCTGAGTAATCAGTTGTATTGGAGCTATATGTTAATGTTAACCTATTTCGATAATTTTAAGGCATAATTAAGGTAATATTAAAAAACTGTTATGTGCAAAATTTTAGTAAAATAACTTCAAAATTGAGGGAGTTATTTATAAAAGAGTTAAAATTTAATCAAATTTTCAAGTACCGTTATTTAGAAAACCGGAGCCAATCTGGTAAAACAGGGCATGCCATTGAATTGAGAACATCCCAATTAAGTGAGTTCAACTTTCAAAATCTTTCCTCAAAGTTTACAACTTGAACAGCGTAATTTCAACCCAGCTTATTATTTTGTTTTCTATTTCATGCTTATTCCTCGTCTAACTTTTGAAGCACTTGATGAATATGAATTACACTTATATTAATAGATTTATTAAGAGATTACGAATAAAATGATATATAAAACATAGGTGTGCTCACAAATTTAAAAATTAAAATTTTTTGTTTGAAAGTGTACCCATTTTTTAGATTTGCCCATATAAGCAGTGGCGGATTTATCGTACAGGCAACATAGGCTGAAGCCTAGGGCGGCAGAATTAAGGGGCGGCAAAATTTAAGACAGCTAAATTAAAAGAAAAAAATTTATTTGGATTCAGCTGCACTTGAAGTTGTGTTTGTGTCTGTAAAATATTATTAATGATTACTCTCATTCAATACAATTCAAAATTAGAATTACGCTGCGAATTTTTCCTTAGTATAGCAGTCGTTGAAATTTCCATTTAACTTTCATTCACGCGGCTTAGAAACCTGACGGCGCGCCTGCGCGTGACGCAAAGAAACAGCCGACACGCTGCCCCGAGAACGAGAATCATCTAAAAGGTTACCACACTTGACAACACTGCCGAAAAACGAGCGTGCATTTTCGAGAAAATTCTTGATTCCAAGCCCACCAGTTTTTCATAAGTGTATCATAACGTGAATAATCTGAAGGTCAGCTTCCGTCGTATGTCAAATTAGGCAGTGTATCTGTGTATGGTCTTCTGTTTGTCTTGCGCGAGGTCAAAAAATCTTCCGGATGAGCGATTTTATTTTGTATACTCACATAGCGCTATCTCAGATCTTCATTGAGCGAAAACAAACTGAATGCTCTTGCGTTGCTGACTATAGAGTCAGATTTGTTTCTATCTATCGATTGTGAAGATATTATCCGCGAATTCGCAGCTGAAAAATCAAGACGTAAAGAACTGTGAAAAAGAAGTGTTTGAAAGAGGGTTTTTGTTGAATACCTTATCCATGTTGATGTCGAATTTGTTAATTCCGTTATGTATTTCATTATTAACGAACTATATTGTAATGAAGCACTGACAATAACAATCATATTTGATATATATATATATTTCTTTTTTTCGTGAAAAAAGGGCGGCAAGTTATGAATTGCCTAGGGGCGGCAAATATTTAAATCCGCCACTGCATATAAGTAAGTATATATACAGCATTGTATATATTTTTTATAACATGAAGGAAGTATAAGCATTCTACTTTTGCTCTCCGCCAATAACAAAATGGCAAAACTGGAATGTATGTACTTTTAAATAAATTACCAACCATTTAAAAAGTTAATATGCTCCTAATCGGTTGTGGATAATAAAACGAGCCTAAGCACGATAAATCGCTATGTAATCGTTTTTATCAGCGCAATATGTATAATTAAGATTTGTGCATTACCATAAACACACAAAATACCAAAACAAAAATTTAAGAAAAAATTAAAATAAAGCAAATAAGAAACCGTTGTTCGTCGCCATCTACTTCTGTGCCGCACAAAAGAAAATAACAAAACGGGCAATCAGCTGTGGCTGTTTGCTTACTTTTTGGTATATCCTTTATTGTTTTCTTTTTTTCTGTGTTTTTTGTTAATTCTGTAATTTTATTTCCCCAAACAACTTTGCTATTGCATCATCGCTTTAAAAGCCATAAAACGGCGCGCTTAACTCATGAATTTATTATAATTCTTGTTTGTTTTCATTCGTTCCGCAAATCTAATCAACATCGACGATGCAACTCAACACAAAAGAATTCCGCAACAATTCTGCGTGCGTGCGCTGAAGTGAGAAAGAGGTACGAGTACTTACATAAATAGTGGGTGTGAGTGTGAACAAGACGATGAGGCGATGAGGTGCTGAGCTAAAGAATGCTAGGCAGTAAATAAAAAATTTTCACTTTTCGCTCATAAATTTTAAGTTTTAACAGTACATTTTTCATGTAGCCATCAGGCAAACAAACGCACGCTCATAAATGCATGCAAAAATTACAAACTTACATATACGTACGTACATACATTAGACCGTGCCACCCTACAAGCAAACAAAAAAAAAGTTCGCCGTACAGCTCTGAGTGTAAAGCATTTTTGCAAGGCAATTAAAAAAAGAAAACCTTTTTTTGACGGAACCTATGGTTATCCTTTTTGCATTTTTCGGTGTCATCTATTTTTTTTTTTAAATAGTTCTCCTGGAACAATAAAAATACTTTCTTAGCCAAAGTTTAATACCTTTTGGAGAGCTTTACTGGGCAATTCTGGCAACTTTCTTTCTACTCACAGCAATTATCAATTCTGGAAAATACCTTGAAAGTTCTTTTCAGCATTTCGAAAGACTAATTGAAAGAGAAATTTTCAAAAAGTTAAATGGAATAAAAAAATATAAAACTGAAAGGCAACAGCACATTAAATTAAAATAAATAATATAAAAAAAGCTTTTTAATATACAACACTTTTATAAATGGACTAAAAAGTAGAAAATAATATTTCTCAGTCCCATAGAGTTTGTTTTGATAACTTTTGATTTTGAAATTTTAGCAAAAGTCATTATAAACAATCTATGAAATTGAAAATGAAAAACGTGGAGCGCATGCAATACAAAGCATTCGATTTAATTGACAATAGTCAAACTACATAACGTAGACCTAAAATTTCTACAGCGAAAGTAGAACTTTGAAATCGATTTTAAGCGGTCGTTATTCATATACCCACATACATACATACATATATTACTTTTCATATCAATTCAAGTGTAATACATGCGCCCCACGCTTTTCATTTTCAATTTCATAGATTGTTTATAATGACTTTTGCTAAAATTTCAAAATCAAAAGTTATCAAAACAAATTCTATGGGACTGAGAAATATTATTTTCTACTTTTTAGTCCATTTGTAAAAGCGTTGTATATTAAAAAGTTTTTTTTATATTATTTATTTTCTACTTTTTAGTCCTGTCTGAATAAAATTTTGCAATAGATATTAAAATAATTCAACGATATTAATAGAAAGGTGCACACACATGCATTTACATATGTATGTACATACAAACGAGCACCAATTAATTTTATTTAAAGAAATGGCGTGTCGTCTATTTCCGCTGTAGCAAACGTAGTACATAGGGCGACATCTAGATGTCATCTACCTCGCCCTATTCACTACAGATGTCGCCCTATGCACTATGCTTTTTTATAGGAGCTTTTCAAAGCAAAGGTTTTATGGTGTCGGACATTGAAAGTTTCTGGACCTACAACATTGAAAGTTTCTGGACACACAACATTGCAAGTTGATAAAAGCGTTGTAAAAAGAAACAAAATTGAATTCAAAATACAAAAAAAGGTTTCAAACAAATTCATCAAAATTTCAAAAAATATTTTTCCTTAAAAAAAACTAAGTCTAAATAACACAAAAAATTAATTTGCATTTAACATTTTCAAATTATTATTTTTTTATTATTTAGACTTAATTTTTTTAAAAAGAAAAATATTTTTTGGAATTTTGATGAATTTCTTTTTTTAATTTAATGTGTGTTTAAAATTAAACTTATCTTGCTAAAAATTAAACGTAATAAAAAATCTTTTCTTTTTAAAATAATAAAAACTAAAATTTAGTTTTTTAAGCAAAAAATACCACCGACTTCAATGCTCACATAAAAACTTGTCATACCGTTACTTTCTTCATCACCCAATGATCTGAACTGCAGCAAACTAGTAAAGGACCACACTGGAGGTACCACCTCCGATAAAAAAAAGAATTATCGAAAACGGTTCGCGTGGTCCAAAGTTACCAGATACATACATTAAAATATATATATTCCGATGATTTGATAGCCTTATTTTTCTTTTTTAATTAAAATGTTGCTTCTGAATAAAATCTAAATATTACCTAAATAAAAAAAGAAAGTAAAAGTTTCTAAAAATTAAAAGGAGTTGTTTCCTTTTTAAAAGTAGAAAATCTAAAAACTGAAAGAAAAGTAAATAAAAAACAAAAAATATTAACATTTTTCTTTTTAAAACAAGCAAATTTAGAAGTTAAAAAATGTAAAATAAATA
>NW_023458555.1:36625069-36629774 GCF_013731165.1 Rhagoletis pomonella | reverse complement strand
AAAAAACAAAATTTAAAAAGTACAAGAAGTAAAATAAGTCCAAAAAAATTTTATAAAATAACAGCACATTTTTCTTTTGATAGCATGGAAATCTAAAAATTAAAATAAAACAAAATAAAGAAACAAAAAATCAATGAAAGATTGAAGAAAAAAATATGAATTTTTAAAAATTAAATCAAACTTAAAGAAGTTGTTTTCATTAAAAAAAAAAAAATAAAACCTAAAAATGAAACAAAGAAATTTTAAGTATAAAAAATTATAATACAAAAAATGAAAATAGCTTCCTAAAAATTTTATGAAATTAAAAATATATATTTTCCTTTTCAAAACAAAATAATTAAAGGAAAAATAAATTAAAAAAGGAAACAATTTACAACTAAACACAAAATGACTAAAACAAAGAGAAAAATTAATTTATAAAAAAAAAATCTGCGCCCGAGGACTCCAACCTTAGGCCGAGCCTACGGCATTTCTGTATGGCGCCACTCACCGCCCACCACTCAGCCGCTCAGAAATGCCGCTCATTGCGTGGCCACTTCAATAGTATTTCATACGTTATAATTTTAAGCCGCTTTGCCGCTCATTGCGTGCCTCGGCCTAAGATCTCTCGAATGGCAATGGTGCGCGAGCAAAATTGTATTCAAGTGCTTTCTGTCAAAAGAGCTCTTCACTATGAAAGTTGGTAAGGAAGCCTTTTTTAGTAAGATTTTCGTGTCAGAATAAACAGAAACTACTTATCTAACTCACTGCCTTTTAATTGTCTTACAAAAGATTCTCAACTATCTTAGTCAGAATACGTTAGGGCTGTAGGAACTGGGATCTGGTGGGTAAATCGTAAAGCGGTGACGTGAGGTCAAGGAATTTTGAAACGAAAAATTGTCTGCTAGACAAAAATGTCGATATATAAAAAAATATATTTTTTTCGAAATTGACTCGCAAAATAATTTTAGACACTTTCTTTTCCGGTACGGTCTAATGCACATTTGTGTATGTATGTATGTATGCATTTTCTTTCTCTCACGCATGGTCTGTTTGTTGTTTGTTCACCTATTTTAAACGCCCAGCTGACTTAGAGGTTAATGCTTGGTTTTCTTTATGAGGGTAGATAGAAATTCGAGAAAACTTGTAAGAAACTAAAGACTTAAGCGGCAAATTTTTTTTTTTTTTTTTTTTTTTTTTTTTTTTTTTTTTTTAATCCCGCGCAATTTGCTTAAGAAGCAAATCATAAGGAGTGAAGAAAAAACAAGCAAGCTATAATTCAAAATAAGAAATTTCAAACCGGCACAAAGTGACAGCCGCGCTGCAATGAGAGCGCGTGCATTGGGAAAATTTATGATTGTTGCGGCTAGCGGCGAGTCATCATAATTTCATAAATTCACCGCGTAATCCGGTAAAAAGCAATTTACAATTCAAACAAACACACTCGTATACATGCATACAACATATGAATATGCATATAAAATGACTAATCTACATACTTATGATTGTAGCTATGCTTGTGGTATGTATGTATGTATGTATCCCTGTATAGCGTGCACACACCTAAGAGTATGTATGACTTTTTGTATTTGTGCTCAATTTGCTGGGGAAATTTATAATTTGCATTAAGATTTGCACAGACTTGTAGATGTACATACAAACATACATACATTACATATAAAAAATGCGCACACCGCACCTACTCAATGGCTAGATTGCAAGTCGCAGATATTAAGTTTCTTTCTTATTGTTTATGTACATATTTATATACAAACATACATACTTTCATCTGTGTATTGCTGCAGCAAAACAGTCTATCATCGTTGAGTAATTGAAGTGTTAATGTATTTATGACAACCAATGTATTCACAGTTGCACCATGGCTGGCACAGCGGCATGTGAAATTGGTGGCAAGTAGCTAGCGGCAAGTAGCCGGTGGTGGCAAGTGGCAATGGGCAAGTGGATTGCATGTGGCATGTAGCATAAGTTGCATGGCTTTCATTTGGCATTTACAGTAGCCATTAGCATTATGAAATATGGAAATTTATGGTCACAAGTTGTGTTTGAGGAAAAGAGGTTATCCATTAGTAGCTTTGGATGTTCTGTAAATAGATTTGAGGAAAGCAAAAAAAAAACACAAACGAAAACAGGTAGCATTTTTTATTTACTTAAGTACGCATAAACAATGTTAGCAAATTTTATTTGGCTATTAAAGTAATAAAAATTAGAATTTTATATGTATATATTGCAGGAATTACATTAATTATAATAAAACAGACGAATAGACCGGCTTAGGGCGGTTAACTCGACGAAGGCCGTACGGATGATTAATGCAAGGTTTTAAGTTCTAGAAACTCAATGACGTCGTGAAACGAGTGGTCATAAATAAAACTTTGTAAAACTGAAAGTGAAATGTTTGAGTGGAAATATGCTTAAATCCTTTCTTACATTCTAAGCGTTTCAATTAATGAATGAAATTCTATTTTTACATGACTTCGCGTTAAAAAAAAAAAATTATTTATTGTATGTATGTATATGTATATTTTTTATCAAAATTATACACCTACCATTGAGAACACATTGCGACAGAAACCAAAAAAAATTCAAAATACGCTGAACAATCAATCCTAGGAGTGCCAGTTACTGTCGATCGTTCTTCGAGTTTTTAAAAGCCCTGTGGATGTTTTCAAACATAGCAACTCGATAAGGTTTTATGACACAAAATTACTCAAAAGAAAGTTTCCTGATTTGGAACTAAAACGTGACAGAAAATTTTGGCATCTTTTTTTTTAAATATAAAACTAGAGTTAAAGTTTAACGGGGCACCAATTTCTTTACAACCAATGTAAAGACAAAAGACCTTGGCCTGATGTAGTTGAAGTAAAACTTGCCCTATTCCATTACCAAATGATTTGAGAAACTCTACAAGTTCAATTTCATGTCGGAGGCTCTCGTGTTACCCGTCAAAGTCAAATGATGGAATGGGGAAAAATTACACCAAGATTTAACTGAATTTTCAATTAGGCTGCGACGGGGACCATGGGGCATTATGTATCCCGATAATCCTCCATAACTCGATAAATTTAAAAAACCGTATGAATTTAGATAAACTTCAGTCGGTCGGTAAACTTCAACAATTCCATACGTTTTGATAGCTCATTGAATTTCATAGAGAGTAAATTCCGATAACTCGATACAATTCGATTACTCTACAAATTTCGATTTCAGAACTGGATGAATTTCGATAACTCAAAAATTAACATCTCCATATATATCGATAACTTGATTTTGATAGCACCGTAAATTTCTATATCTATCTCTGGTAACCCAATTAAATTCGCTAAATCATTAAATAACAATTAGGGAATTCACAAGATATTGTATTCTGTCGTACTGTTGTATGTCATAAACTTTAAACGGCTAAAACTATATTTAAGGAATTCGCAAGCTAACATTAACGTTTTATTATGAAATTTCACACCGTTAAAAAATAGTTGGTCGTGATTTCAAGTCCTCTAAACATTTATTTAGCCGTTAAAAACTTTACAACATACGACAATACGACACGTACGACACCCTGTGAACCACCCAAATAACTCTAGAAAGTCATGTAATTCTAGAAATTTTTATAAACCGATATCTTATATATAAATAGGCAATCAAGTTTCCTTTACACCCCTTTTACGGCTAAACTATACTTCTAACGTATAAAGAATTATATACCATTAGAAAGGTATTTTGATGCTGATGTGCAGGCAATTTTTAAAATTTCAACTTAAATTAACATAAGGCGAAAAAATCGATTCATAAGTGACACCAATAACAATGCTATACATGTGCATGGTTGGGCCGGAATTGCCTCCTAAATGTATGCTTTAATATTGATACTCAATTAAAGAAACGCGCCGAGCAGCAGTTTAGAAATAAGATGTATGTAGTATATACATGAATAGATTAAAGGCTGGTTTTCACTATGTCAAATTCAGTGGCATTTATCGTCAAATACATAAGTGAAAACACATTGTCAAATGGGAACAAAAAGTGGTTTGTCGATTGATTCGGATCAGGATAGGTCGTGTACATGCGCTGCGAAATCGGCTATGTGTCTGTTGTTGGCCCATAATATCATTGGTAAAGGTATGGATAAAGGAGATAAAGTTGTTTCAAAATATGTCGCCAAATTTTGACGTCAAAATATAACATAGTGAAAACCAATCTTAAGACCCAAACAAGGAAGAAGGTAAAGTTGAGTATATACCAGGGGTGGGCAAGGCCGAGGCCAAAAAGAGCCACATGTAAATTCTAAATGCTACAAAAAGCCACAAAAAAAAAACAACAAAAGCAAAAATGTTATTTTTAAATAAAATTATTATTACAAATGAAAAACATTCATTTTATTATTATTCTAATATACGTAAGATAAGATAGATATGAAATAAAAATAAAAAGATCTCTTTGGCCAAATTTTCAAAATTTGGTTTTATGTCAGTTAAAACCGTTCGTAACAGTTCTGTTAAATGTTAGTTATTCAATGGGTACCTTCGTTTAAAATTTCCAGTAAAAAATGTCATCAGTTCTCTCACAAGAGAAAAATATGCAAAATAGTACGCGAATAGAAAGTTTGCAGAAACTTGCAAGTTAGATGAACGGCTGATAGAAATTTTGTTTAGTGTTATAAATACGTTGTAAAATAGCTTTATCTTGCATTTCCAGTGCCTTCTTCTTT
>NW_023458555.1:36610657-36625059 GCF_013731165.1 Rhagoletis pomonella | reverse complement strand
TTTTTTCTCTTTCATCTTCATGGCTTGTTGTCTTCGTACTCGTATTCATATCCGTCTTCACTTCTGTAAATGTATTCGTCGCCGTCTATTTATTTGACTTCGTATTACTCTTTGCATTCGCATTCGTCTTCATATTAAAGTTTGTATTCGTATTCATCTTTGTATTCGTCTTCGGTTGGACTTCGCATTCGTTTTTGTACTCGTATATGCCTTTTGTCTTCGTATTGACTTTCCCATTTTTCTTCGCAGTCGCCTTCGTATTTGTATTCGGGCTCGTAGTTGCCCTCGTCCATATAATAGTCTTTTTCTTCGTTTTCGTCTTGTTTTCGTATTCGTCTTCCTCTTCCATATTCGTATTTGTATTCGTATTTGTCTTCGTCGTCGAGTTCGTCTCCTGAATTGGCGTCTTTATATATAGATAAGTTTCTAAAATGCTTAAGTGTGTGCATTAGGGTGATCAAAAAATAAATAGGAAAAATCCACTTTTTTGATTTTTTCTGCTGCCATCGCCCAGTACTGAAGAATATCAAAAATAAAGAGCCCGGTATTTTTTTATTTTGAAATCGTGTAATATTTACCCGTGCCGCCGTGTCTCCTTATTTTTGATATTCTTCAGATCTGGGAGGTGGCTGTAGGAAAAAATTTTGGGCCACCCTAATGTACATATATATGTACTCGCAGTTAGTACATATGTATGTCGTCAACTGAAAATGCAAACTTCCGAAAATCCATGTTCAATATGATTTTCACAGCGAATTCCTCCCTCTTCACCTTTTCACGCCAATAAAATAAAAATCCCTCGAATAGCTAAAAAAATTACATTTCATTAGTTTTTCACCTTTTCGTGTAAATATGTACCTACGCGTAGACCGCACAAATTGTATAGCAAGAACGCAGCAAGTGACCGGAACAGTGTCGCCAAGTCGATGTGTTTAGGGGAGACGGACGTCAAGTACTATGTATTTGGTTGACACAATGCAGGTGATGCATTAGAGCCAGTTCTCCAATATGTAGTATTTTCAACGGACTAGCGAATGCACTCTACTTGCATGTTGTGTTGCATGATACTAGTATGTATGAGAGTGTGTAGGTAGGTCAACAGGGCATAAAATATTAATGTCGCTGAAAATTAGGCCTTAAGACGCACGCACGCATTTGTACGTATGCGCCTACAAGTTTGGCTACTTTTTTTTGTCACCTTTGCATGCGATTGCCTTGTAGCACACGACATGGGGTCAATGTGGTCAAGTGGTTGTGGCGGTCAGAGGTTATGCCTCTGGCGACGGCCGGCGTAAATTTTTTTGCAGCACGCTGCGCATAGACTCATAAACTCATAATTCGCCACGTGACAATTGGAATTTATGCGATGGAAAATTGCTTTTTTGTGAGTTTTATTTGAGTATGCAGGGACTGCAAAAACTGATGTTTTTGTAAAATTTCAACGCAAAGAATCCTGCTGAAATATAAATGCTGCAAATATAAGGAGTGAACCAAGTTACTCTTTGCCACTCCTTCAGTGGCATAGATGAAGGCTGGAAGGGAGAGGAGGAGGATAAGGGCGAGGACACGTGAGGCTTCTTACATGAAAAACGCTGCGTACTCACCAAGGAACTCCTCAAGCGACTGATATCCATTCCCGAAAGCTGATCGGGATTGTGAAAGAAATGCGACCCGACGTGCTTCAACTTTAGGTTCGCAAAGGCATGGCACCAGAGCAGCAGGTGTCAACGTCCCCAATACAGCCGGTGCAGTAAGGGTCATCGATGAGCCTTCAGCCTTACTGTATGCTTACCTATCACACAATGTCCAGTTAGAACTCCCATCAAGCTGAGCTGACTAAACACCCCTCTGTCCAGAAGTTGAGCGCATGAGGTCAAGCGAGCACCTGGACAGGGTTCTCTGTCTTGCCAACTCATCGGTCATGCAGTTTAGCGCTACTCTGCTATGACCCGGAACCCAAATGAGCTTAATAGCGTTTTTATCCGACGCGGTTGATACGAAAGTCAAAACATCCCTCACCATTTTCAAACGAACTATCTAGGAACCAATAGCCTTGATAGCTGCTTGGCTGTCAGAATAGATATTCAAGTCTTTGAAAGGTGTTACACTAAAGAGCAACCAATTCGTAGCCTTCTGTATTGCGGCTACCTCTGCTTGGAAAAAGCTGCAGTCATCTGTGTGCTTAAATTTCAGGTTGAAGGAGACTTCTTTGCAGAGGACATATTCACCTATCTTACCATTCATTCACCTTCGATTCGCCCGAAAATATGCTTTCATGACCCCGATTCCAGATTCAGCACCCCTCCTAGTCCTCTCTCGCTTGAATGTGGGTGGGGAAAGATCCCTTAATACCCACAAGCGGCATGTAGTGGTGTTTTCTTGTCGGTAGGAACTCGAAGCTTTCTAGAAAACTGGCAAGCCCATAGCTGAGGCGAACTTAAATCTCACTTTTTATTTTGAAAGTATACATGTTTTTTAGATTTGCCCAGATACAAAAGATATTAAAATTACAAAAACGTTCTAGTTCCGTTTTCAATAAAATAAATATTTAGAATTTTTAGATTCTGGTACCTCAATAAACTAATTGAAAGCCGGGTTAATTCGATTGCAAAAATTCTGTTTAATCGGTATTCGAAAAAGCAAGATTTAAAAAAAAAACGCTAATAAATACCTAAACACTTTTGTACTTAGTACTTAGTAAATATAATTTGGCCCGTCACTGGTTGTAAAAAAATACACTCTATAAAGCTTAAATTAGTGGTGACATAACCATAACCATATAAAACAGCTGTTCCAACCAACCTTATGAGTGGTGCCACACTGATGAGTGGTGCCACACCATACGCCATAGCCATAACCATAGCTATAGAGACCAATTGAATTTTGGTTTTCCGCCATAACCATATCAGCTGATATCTGAAGTGCGTGTTACCAGACGTTCAAAAAAAAATTAAATTGTTCACAGCCAACGTTTTGGCATAAGTGTAGAATGTGAACCATTTAGCTATGCAAAAACAAAAAAGTGGCTCTATAGAACTTCTCACGCTGATTTCAACTGTACCAAAATTATTTGGCGCAAAAATATAAAAAAGATATAAAACGTTAATTTAAAATTTTTTGATTTTTTGAATATTAATCAGCCTTATTCTGAGTTTCGCCCGAAAATTTTTCATCCGCCGATAGTAAATACACCTTAACTCACTTACCCATGCTAAAGTCGTGTAGGCGGTTAAAGTGCCAAGCAAGAAGAAGAAGGCTGGCTCCAGCAAAATTTTTATTTCTCAAAACTCTTTTAAAACACTTACATATTAACCATTAATACTGCTAAATAAGGGATCGGCCACTTGGGTAAGCTACAGTTGCTCTTAACCTTTTTATTAAATTTTTTTAATTGCCCGAAACACTTTCATACATACAAACATGGCGGCGGCAGCTGCTGCTGGTTGTAAATTAAAAAAAAAGGAAATAAATAAATAACATTCAACGTGTAGTTGCTTTTGAAGTGCAAAAACATTTTATTTGCTATATAAAAATTGATTTTTATATACATTTCAGTGACTATAATAGTATCATAAAATTGTCATTAATCAAAGGCGCTTAAAGTGTGCACAAACACGCTTCCGTGAGCATTATATAGTATGTATGTATGCATGTATGAATAGATATACCATAACCATAGCCATAGAGACATGGCAAAAACATTCGTACAAATGTACATTTATATGAGTATCTAACTTGCCACGCTCCTTTATGGCAACCAAACATTGACATTTATTGTACATACACACTTAAGAGTAATAAATAAATGATTTTTTTTTTAATTTCTTGACCGAAACACACCTACTGGGCACAGCATGCACGAGTAGCTCGGCAGTGGGCTTCGAGTAATACCTTTGTTACCTTCGCTTACTTTTTATTTATTTCAGTTTCACTTTAAAGTGCTCGTTGGTTTCTCTTGTTCTTAAGGGTAATTACTTAAATTTAACTTGTTTTGAAAAACTATTGAAAGTAATTTTATGGCTTTTAGGAAAGAAGTAAAAATGTGTATTTCGAAATGCAACCTTGATTTGTTTTGGATTTCATTTCTATTCAGGCTATTTTCGCTTTTTGATTGCTGGTACATATTTACGGCGCCAAGTGTTAGCTAGATCCGCGTAGAATTGCTTTTCAAGTTGTTGAAGGGCTCTTACCTTGAGGTAGTACATAGATATTAGAAGTGAAAGTAAAAAAAAGTGAAAATATATTTTTAAGTTGGTATGAAAAATATGAATTAACTGATTTCAAAAACCTAAAATTTTTCGTGTAACAACTCTGAATGGAAATTTAACTCAAATTGGTTTTATTTTTTTTAGTTTTCCCTGTCTCAGCAATAATTCAATTGAGAAAAAAATCCCCGTACACTTTCGTACTTTTAAGTCTTCCAAAGTCAATTATTTCTTCTACTTTTGTTATATAGAAATTACAGAATTAAATTTTATTAATTTCTGCAATCAGTGAACGAATAAATTGGTAGCCAGTTTTTACAAATATATTGACCACTATCTCTTACCCCAAGGAATGGCTTCAATGACTGCAGTTGCTTCTTTGCGAAGTTGCATCTAATCATCGCCTTCTTTTTCAACAAAATTGTCACTTATTTCAAGTGCCGCATCGCTGTCGATTTTGGATACACAGATCTAAGTTAGATTAGGTTAAGAGGGTTGCTCCTTGTCAAGGGGCTCACTTAAATTGTGAGCCTTGGTTTAAGGCTACAATCGCTTCGTATAGAGAACGAAGGTACGCAGGCGACACATACTATAGCAGGATAGCATCTCCGGACTAGTTAAAAAGAATGAATCCAGGTGCCTCAGCCGTAATCTAGTGCAATCTGGCCAGCCTAAGAGGAAGTGTAGAAATGATTCCACCTCGGTGTCCTGCATGTGGCTGGGAAAAAGACCAGACCCTGGTGTGAAATTTAATTGTACTGCGTGAACACCTAAAGGACAGTGGCCAGTCAGCAGACCCATCAGAATCGAGATAACCAGCTTCACTAGCCTACTGACCCAGCAGTGGCACATGCCGTTTCCCCCCCTTCTTTCGCTGATTTGACACAAGGTTCATCTTTCCAAGAGAAGTTCACACGTAGTCAAGCGACTCCCACACTCTCTTTTCTTGACGATATTACCTCTAAGGTGCCGCCTTTGGCCAGTTCATCTAGCCACATATTTCCCTCCGCTGTTACCGACACTGACATTAACGCATTACCTAGCAAGCTTCTAGTGTACCAGTGAGTCGAGTGAGTAGATATTATCGTCCCTTACCACCATCATGCACAACAGCAGCCAAACGACTTCTTCTGCTGAAAACCACTACAGTGGTCTAGAAGGCTAAATTGAAGGTCGATGGAGACTTCCCTCGAAAAGATCCCTCCACCGACCCTTCCGTCAAGCCTCGACCCATCCGGATAAAATTTCACCGGTGCATCTTACCAACTACTGCCCTCCGTTCACTCAACCCTTAATGAGATGTGGGTGGAGGAAGAGCCAGCTGATGCCAGGCTAGGCACGCAATGATCCGTGGTAGTAGGGATTAAATCGAAGCCTCCAAAGATACAAGGGTGGACAGACCCCCAGCTAGTCAGGCCACCAGTGCCCCTAAGTCTGAGTACTGCCCTTATTGGAGCCACTTTACGTGCGATATCGACAGGCGCTATGTTAGGAATGACGTTAAGCGCCAGGGTGGAAATGGTCCTAAATCCCCCCTAAGTCCCACTCGCCCAAGCATGCCGGCTAACGTAACCTCTCCAGTGCATTCCACCAAACGAGGACTATATAAAACATAATGGGCTTAACTATGGTCTCATAGAGCAGGAAAATAATCTTGGTAGAACGTCCTCATCTCTTACCACTTGCAACTATTCGGCTGCAAAGAGCCACTGGCGCCTTTCTTGGTATCTCCTCGAGAAATCAAGCCGATGTACTAAAATTTATGGCAAGTCCACAGTTCGCAGACCAACTCTGAATTAAATCGCAGAGAGTATTCAAAAATTTTCCTCTCACAAGGTACCACGTCATCCGCATAGGCAATCGCCTGACGCTTCTTACTCCCCATCCCTTCAATTCTCTCTCGCAGGCCGTTTATGACAACGATATCTGCGCTAGATGGTGGAACCACCCCACTCTGCCGAGAGAACTCTGCCTCTGATTATGACCCCAAGCGGTAATACAATGTTAAAAGCCCCTTCGATATCGAGAAAGTTACCCACTGTGAGGTCTTCGTAAGTGAACGCTTCCTCAATCGACTTCACAATTGTGTGCAAGGGGTCTACCCGTAATGTATCCATGCTGAGCTTCCAACAGGCGAGCGCAGGCGTCCCGTTCCTAATATGCAAATCGACCAGCCTCTCTAGAGTTTTGAGCAATTGTTCTAACGAATGCTTAATTCCAATAGAGTGCGTTCCCTAAAACATTCATTCACTACTTTGTTCATCGCAACTTACCTGTAATTTTGAAACAAGGAACGACGAATTTATAATTTTGCATTATTTTCTGTTTGCATTCTTCTTATTAACGCAAAAAATGCAGTTCCATTTCTTGGAAAACCGATAACAGATTGGTGATTTTTAAAAATTTATACAATAAAATGTAACAAGGCACTTTATTTAAATTATTTGTAACAATGTATCGGAATTCGATGCATTTCCTCAAGGTCCTTCCTGATAAATCCTTATATCTCGTAATAGAACGTACGGACAACAAATAGAAAATACACCGATTACGTCAGAAGGGTCGCTATTTCAAATTAGTATTGTTTTGAATTTATGCAACTATTTTGAAAACAACAAAAAAATTACACCTTGCTAGATACACTTATTATTATAATTATTTTTTATTTTTTGGTTTTATTTTCTCAGCGCTCAACAGCTAAAACTTATTTGTGTGCGCGAGGCCTTAGGCGGTTACTGGTATGGAAAAGGCTGTGGATTCTAAGGACTTTGCACTAGCGATCTTCAAATCATTGCTCCATGTATGTAGACTATTCTCAATCTTTAGTAAACATTGTGCGCCTTCCTCTAATACTAAGGAAATTCAATGGGCAATCAATCAATGGGAAATGCAGTGTGCAACAAGTACACTCAATAGAAAACTCATATTTGTGATTCGATTAAAGCGAGTTTCTACAGATTTCGCATAGAAAATTATGTCAAAAAACTGCTGCTTACTTTAGAGTGAGCTTAAGCTCCGACTCGATTTTCAGTAAAAATTCTTGAGCTTCATCAGTGCTTAACCTGAGTTTGAGCTTAAGCTCAATTTATATGCATCAGACCCATTGTTTTCGAATTGTACAAGTCTGCATTTTTAGCTTTAAACAAGTGCTGCAAGTATACAGAAAAGCATAAAAGCTACGCAGACAGTACTGATTTAGAATACTCTGAAGAAGAATCGAAGTCAGTACTCATCCGAGCTTCCACAAATAAATATCCATTTAGGGCTATAATCTCCAGAAAAAAGGTCTATAAAGGGCTAAATAAGAATTCTTAGAGCTAAGAATAGGGCTTGTTTCATTATTCATTGATTGAAAACTTTTTCATTTATTTTTAAAACGACTTTCCAAAATTTTATTTGTTTCATTCTAAAAAAACATTATGAGCTTCAAACTCGTAAATAAACTCGTAAAACGATAACAAAAATAATAGATAAGTTACGAATTCATTAATTACACTAGTTTATACGAAAAAGGGCTTAAAAAGTGTCTAAACATGAAAATAAATCTCATTTATTTTTCGAAAGAAGCGTTTTCGAGATATAGGCAAACGAAAACAGTCTAAGTCTTTTGCATTTATTGCCAAGCGAATACAACTAATCTTCTTTGGATACCCTTCGAAATATATATTTAGCCTCATTGATTTGTGTCAATCGGAATAGTACTTTATGAGTTTCAGGCGTTTAAATTCCAAAGATAAGGAAAACGCGTTAATGCCTCACAACCATGTAAACCTGGTAAACTTACTTCATTTTATATGGAAAATCGGTTTCCTGACAAGCTTTACGCGGTTACGAGACATTCACGAGTTTCCATGAATACCTGTTGTGTAAAAAATAATAATTAAAAAAGTTAAGACGAAGGACAATTTCATAATGAAAATCTGAAGCATAAGAAGGCCCAAATCGGACATAAAATGTTACACTTTTTAAAATTTAATAAAAGCGGCCAATTTAAATCCAGCTGAAAATGTGTTTTTCCACACAAACAGCAGAAATATTTGAAATTAGACTAAGATTTTTGGACCATCAAAGGGCGGTTTAAAAGAGCTAAAAAAAACGCTAGCGGGTAAAAGCAAATTTCTGCGACAATTTAAAATAAAAGGAGCTAAATCTAGCTCCTAAATCACCAAAATAGCAACACTGGTACTCACATTTGCAAAAAAGTATCGATAATACTCGTACTTCCAAGTATTTTCAAGGCAAGCGCGAAAAGTAAACAAAAATCTGATGGTTTTGCGTTTATGACCTCTTCCTATTTGTAAATTGAAGAGATATTGCTTTTAATAGTTAACATCTGATCTAAAAAGCATTTCTAAAATAGCTTTTGAAATAAACTTGCAATAAGTTTACTTGTTCAAGCGTAAAATAAAAGCTTAGCAGTATCTCACTAGAACCAAATACGTATTAGTTTTTACTATGGGATTATAACTTTGCCTGAAATGCAAATAGACGTAACAACATCGTAAATTAAATCGAAAAAGTCGGGACTAATATTTTAATTTTTTTTTCATAAAATGATGTGGGAAGTTTAAATTCAATGAAATCCATCATATAAATCAAAACGTGAATTTTGAGTTTTTTATTTTTTATGACTTTTTGCGTTTCAACGATAATGTTTGTTACGTCCTTTTGCATTTCAGGTGAAGATATGTAAATTCAATACTTTTAGGTGTTTTTCTCGAGTTTTTGGTTCTTTGAGTTATGACAATATTGAAGCAAATGACCGTTATGTTCAATAACACGACTGGATGTCGAAGATAATTTTTGAAGTTTCGCCACAATGTTTATTATTTTCTAATTGCAAAAAAAAAAATTATGTAATTTATAAAATACTTAAAAACGTTTTTAACACGTCGATACTTTTTGGTATTCGCAATACTTACTCAGTACTTGTCAAAAAGTATCGAGTTCTTGGTACTGCTCAATACTCACGAAAAGTATCGATATTCTGTAATCGGTACTCATATCGTTCCATCGCTACGGAGTCGCGGGTATCGGCTACTTAGTTTAAGCGTAACAATTTTTATAACATTAAAAAAAAATTATATGATTTCCATATACAGAACTCAGCATAATTTTTACTCCCATTAATGGAATTAATGTACAAACGCACCAGCTACACAGTCACCGGTGTCCCCACTGTAAGAACACAAAAAAGAAAATTTATAAAAAAAAGATTCTTGAAAGCTTTGCTATGCCCTTTTCAGGCGAGTTTTCGAAACTGTTCATGCGACGTTTGTTGTGGAATTAGTGCGACACGGCAAATGTATGCGAGCCGCGCTGACACAGCATACAACAAATGTGGTGACAACGACTGATCGGCAACAACACTAAAGCAATGCTAAGGAATACAAGCTTGCTATAGCGACTGCGGGTCATTCTTGACCAGCGTAGGTTTGTATGTGTGGGGCAGGGCAAAGAAATTTGTATACCCGCGTGCCGAAATGTTGTCACAACAGTGTGGTCACATTTTTACGAATATTATGGCATTTTATTTTTTCTTTTTGTTGTACTGCTGCCTTTATTTGGTTCTACCTTTTCAACCGCTTTTAATAAAAAACAAAATCGAGAATAAAGTGTAACAACAACCACAAGAAATAAAGAACATTAGCGGTTAAGATCAAAGCGTCGCCACTGACGCCAGTCGGTTTTAGTGGTAACAGTGTGACAAGCACGGCAAGCGAGGTAAGCGGGGCCAGAATGTAACTGCTAACAGATATTAATGTAGATTTTTTTGTTTACACTTCGATGGTAGTGATTTTGGAAGAAAATTGTTTAAGCGACATGTGCGCCGGGAAATTAGAAAAGCAAGAAAAGCAATACACTTTGACAAATTGAAACACATTTGTGCGACATTTGGGAAACACTGAGTTATTGACAATTTTGGTATTTTAATTGGCTTTGAGTTAGCTATGTGCGTATGTGTGTACTAAGTGAATAGGAGAAAATGCAATAAAACACTCATAAGTGGTAAGCTGATAAATCGAGTTCGCATCAGCAGTCCTTTATTTCCCAGCCAGGCGTTATCAACTTGCTTAACCCGCATAATATTTCAGCGATAATTGTCAACAATTTTATTTCGACTAATAAAACAAAGAAGATACGCACCAGAGGCCTACCAGCTTGCTTCATGAAAAACGCAGCAGTCAACTTGCGCCATAGCAATGCGGAAAATTAATTAACTACCAAGGCGAAATTGTGTAGCTAGCTACGTAATAAAAATTTTTAATGCTCATACATACGCTGTCGCCCCTCCATCCGCCCGTCCGTCCGTTGCACCACACTTGTACTCAGGTAATGTATACAATGACAAAGTGTGAGCAGGCGCGAGCGCTTAACGTACAATTTCCGCCATCATTACTTGAACGAATCGAACGCAAACAAAAAAAAAAAAACGAATCGAAAAAGTAACGAATAATTACTGAAGAAAAAGCATGCCAAGGCGGTAAAAAGTGCTGGAAATTTTAAATGTACGCCAGCGGTACTTAAAAGTGGAGTAAATTGAGACACTTGCCTGTGGCAGTTTGGAATTGAATGGGGAGGCGAACATTTGTGACACACGTGCATATTCGTAAGTGTATTGGCGCGGTGCACAGTGGTACAGCCCATACAAAGCTGACCTCAAAAATGCCTCAGAATATATGACTCCAAAATTGTGGACATATATTTTTAATGACATTTTGTGTTAATCCTTAGAAATTTGGCGTAATTGGTTTATTTTTAAGCATACCGCCTACACAAACCTAACCTCAAAAAAGCCTTAAAAAGGTCGTAAAATGCGGACCGATGAACATATCATTCCGAAAATTTACCCAGATATTCATACATATAATAAAATATAATAAATAAATAAAATAACAAATAATAGATATTAAAAAAAATTGATATTGGTGTCTCTGTTAGAGCAACAGGAGCCAAATCAACGATTTATAGAATTTTTTTCTGACTGTCTGTCTGTAGGTTTGTACGCCCATTACTCGAAAACTAATGCACGGAATTGAATCCAGTTTTCACCGATGCATTGCTAGAAGTCTAGCTTAAAATATAGAAAGAAAAAATATTAAAGAGTTGCCACCTGTTTGAAAATTGCAGTTTAATTAAACTGATAAGATAAAGTAAATATTGAAATATGGCTGCAAAAATAAAGGGGGCTTAGCGAAAAATATTTTTTTTTGAAGGTTGCCACCTCTTTGAAAATTTTGATTCAATTTAATTGATAATCTTCATTGAATACTGCAATATGGGTATAAAACTAAAAAGGTTTAGGAAAGTTTACCGCCAAAAATATTTTTTGAGGGGGGTTGCCACCTGTTTGAAACATTTTATTATGGTAAACTCATAAAATAAATGAAATACTACCATACGGGTATTAAACAGCACAAAAACAAGTTTAAGGCGCAGTGACGCACGCCGGGTACACTGAGGCAAATAATGCATAGTAAAAATGAATACTTTATATTTGATTATCGTTTAAAAATGTTCGTATTTAAAAATAATATTTTCATACAAAATTTATTACGCACGTATTTGACTGTTCACATCTGAGTATGTATATGTAAGTGTACATACGCACCCCAAGCAAGCAGAGCGCCGCTCTGAGAGCGGCGGCAACACACACATACATACATAGTACAAGTCGCGTGATGTGGTGTTGATGGATATTCAAAATTTGAAAGCAAATTTATATGCCTGGGTGTAGCTGAGTACGCAAAGATGCTTACCACAAGTTGTTGATATCCGGAAATGGTCGGGTTCGAATTCCACTGCAGGCAACATGCAAATAAAATTTTTTTTTTAAATTTTTGTCTTGATTATTCACTTCGCGGATGCTTTTTCAGTATAAACGCGGTCATTTTAATATGCGCGTAATTGAATTGAATATTTACCAATATACAATACTTTCGTTGACGTTTATAGTAAGATGAATTACGTTTCTATTTGATTTTAATATTTTTTCCCCTCAGTGTATTTGTTATTTATTAATCAACTTATAACCAAATATCCAAAACGCCAAAAACGCCTTAAAAATACCATAAATGCCATCATTACTATACGAGGTTGCGTTAAAAGTTGCAAATATGCGCCAATTTTTTTTCAGAAATCGATAGAAAATATTTCGGTCTTTCATTTTTTTTATAGCTAGAAGGCGAAGGAGGACGAAGGAAACATAGTTTTTGTCCATCGAAAGTGTCAAAGTTAGCATTTTTTAAGTGTCATTTTTAACTGCTTATATTTATTGAAATAAATATTTGGTCGATTGCCTCTAATTTTTCCTCTCTTTTGTTTAGTAAGTCCTATGTTTTCATATGAACCTACAACAAAAGCAATAAAAAAAGTTGTAAGAAAAACACATTGCTTAAGTGCACAAAAATCTCAACCAGTTTTAGTTGAATAAAATTCTTCTAACTTTTGTTGCTTATATTTTGTATAAAACTGCTAATTTCGTTCAAAGTTGTAATATTTTTTTTTATCACTTTGTTAGGCTAAACCATTCAAATATAAAAATGGAATATTCGAAAAAAAAAAATTTTGTCGCCGAAATACCACTGTGCGCCGCGCCCAGCCCGCGTTTTTTGCATTTTTCGCCTCCTCACTGTCCTCAACCCATCGCAGTGACTCGCAAGCACTTGCTGTGCTAAAATTCTAATATGCATAGCTGCGGTGTTTTTTCTTTCAACATTTCTGCTTCCATTTCGCCGCTACTTATCAGCTAAAATGTCTCATATTCAAATTCAATGTACTTGGCATGCGCACTAAGTTGCCACCACCCGTTGTCGAGTAACATATGCGTTCAAATTCTGGTCGCTTGTCGTCCTCATCGTCGCGCTCGATATGCGCTCACATGATAATGAATTAGTGAGTCAACGTTTGAGTTGTCAGCAATCAGTCAACGTTGCCACTTGTACAACTTTATGCGCTATTCTATTATTTCTTTGCCTCTGTCTGCGTGTTATTTTCGAATTTTTCTTCTATTTTTCTCATACATTTCATGGTAATTGTTTTCTATTAAGCTATTTTATCAACAGGCCATGTTCTTATCAACCGTTCAACAACGGTAGTCGCTTGTACCCACACATTTGAGTATCCATCAAAGCATATCGCTACTAAATAAATATTCCCATTTTCTACTTTGTGGTTTTCCATTTGATAATAAATTTTTATCGCTTGTACTGTTAGAATATGGCTTTGTTCCCACATTATTACAGTAAAACGTAACTAATGCAACACTAATAACCTGATACATACATACACCACTTAGTAAAGCCTAATATGTAGATGAGTCAGGTGATTTTTCTCTGGGAAAGAAATTAAAGTTTCGAAAAGTAAAAATTATGCTGATCAAGTTTTTATAAAAAATACTTTCAGAAGTCGCTAAAAATAGATTTAATGTCATCGAAATGGTATGAGGAAATTTCGATAAAATCCTGTTTTTTTATTGTCTGAGAATTGAAAGAAATCATTGTAAATGTGACAATAGTTTGAAAACAAGTAATTAAAACAAAGTCAACCCCTGCACCATCTAACGGCTAATTTTTTCTGTAGTTTTTTTTTTCTTTTCCATAAATATGGAATTTTCAAATATCTCGACTCCTGCGCCACCTATCAGGCAATATTTTTGTGGAGTTATTTCATTTCATGTAAGCAATATACATTGATAATTATTATTGAGTTTTATTTTTCCACTTAAAAATTAGCCGTTTATTTTGAAAGTGGCATAAGTCGCTTCCCAGCTCTTGTGCTTAAGTGACCGGTTTCTGGTATCTAAACGCGTCTGCTATTCGTCCAACTTCATCAACCAATGGTAGAAGGTTTTGCCATTAGATTACGATGATAGAGCGATTTGCAGATGCTTGCGGCTACAAGTAGCAGGTCATCTACGCACAAGAGGTACGAGGTGACTTATGCCACTTCCAAAATAAACGGTTCAAATAATGATTATTTATAAAAGTGACGCAACCTACTCAAATTACGACCTGAAAATTTTGGGACTCATTAGGCTGTCGCTACCTCTGAAAAGGTTACGTCGGAAATCACGCTGGTATAGCTTTTGAATAATCATTATTCTTAAGTGAAAAAATAAACCTCAATAGTAATTATTAAGTATTTTTGAGCGAAAAAATAAAAATCAAGTAACAAAAATTTCTTTTGAGAATCTTA
>NW_023458555.1:36605769-36610557 GCF_013731165.1 Rhagoletis pomonella | reverse complement strand
GCGAAAAAATAAAAATCAAGTAACAAAAATTTCTTTTGAGAATCTTATTCTTTATTGGTTTAACTCGAAAAATAAAAGTCATTGTAAATTAAAGTAGGACGTACTAATACAAATACGTAAGTATAGTTTACATTGTATATATCTTCGATATAAACTGATAATTTGATAAACTTTGCATGCCTCTATAATTTTCGAAAACTCGGTTAATTTTTATAGCTTCTTGTTTTTCGAAAGCTATCGACAAAAATGGATAACTCTTTACACTGCGGTAACACGATAAAATTCGATAAGCAGTGATAACTCGATAAACTTATATAACCTTGAAGCTTTTGTAACTTGATATATTTGGAAAATTCCAAAAACTTCGATTCGATAAATCGACAAATTTTAGTGAATCAATAAATATCCGTAAGGTGTAAGAACTCGATGCAATACGATAACTCGATAAATTTCATTAACTCTATAAATAATGATAATCCACTAAATAGCGATAACTTGAAAAAAAAATCATTAATTTGACAAATTTCGATAATCCCATAAATTTTTATAGTTCGTTACCTACCCGTAAATTTCGACAGCTAAGTTTTTGTCTCTATAAATCTCGACCACTCAATAAACATTGATCCAGTTGTATAATTCGATACGTTGCGATAAATCAATAAACACGCATAACTCGATAAACTTCGATAACTATAAACTTCGAAAATCTGATAAATTTCGGCAGCTTGATAACTTTCGATAACTAAATTTTGTAAGCGCCAATCTATTATTAAATGTGTTCTTCTTATACCTGCTTAATCTAGTTTTTCACCCAAGGTTAAATACGCTATTCAGTGTTGACCAGAAAAAGCTTATACTTTATACCCGCCCTTATAAAATGTAAAAGAAAGTTACTTAAAAGGCATGCAATGAAAAGAGGGCACAAGTGGACCTTCAAACATGAAACAGCTAAACGGCTTGTTGATCATAAATCGTCATTTGCCCTTATTCATTCAAGTTGCCACCACAGGTTACTGTCCAAATAAAGGTCTAAAAATTTTGGTTCATAAATATCTACAAATAAAGTATTTAGGCAATGTTAATTTTTTAATCACCTTATCCCTTTTATTCCTTTATTTAGTTTTCAAAATCCCAACATTAATAAACCTATCAATTTGTTTTCACAATGCTCGCAGCTTCTGTTCACTGGGTTCGATAAAAATCTCACCGTCAACGCCTTCCTGGAAGGCGCGTGCCTCAGACAAAGCCCTAGCACCTGCATTATGGTAGCTACCACACAGGTACATACATACTCGTAGCAGACACATTCATACATGTATACATGCATGCGAGCGATGAATGAATGGATTTGATTACTCGCTTTTGATTGCTCACCTGTGGCGATTGTTTATCGCTGTGCGCGCGCGCGCTGATCAGCGCTTTTTAAGTGGCGTATCTCGTTTCAAATTTCCTCATCATTATCTATCAGTGTTTAAAAAATGAAATTAACACCTTTAACACAGCAGGATACAGCAGCAGTTAGCATAAAATTAATAATAATCATAATTAAGTAAGCGTTAAACGGTAACTGCCGACGGGAAATGAATTTGTTAAAACATACATCGATACGTATATGTATATGTATCTACATATTTATAAGTAGGTATAAGTATCTACGTATCTTGTAAAGTTATATATATTTTTCATATACAGTTTTCATTGCAACGAATGAAGTACTCGCGATCTCTTAAATATACATATTTATTCTTAAAGTTTCCGATTCGCTATTTCTCTAAAAGCATGTTTAATGACTACTTACCTTAAATTAAAAAAAAATAATCTTTGCTGACTGAGCACCCAGCAGGCAGCGACATTTTGATTAGTTTTGTCTATTTTTCTTTGGTTTATTTAATGGTTATTATTATTTCTAAAGCTATCTCACTATATAACAAACCCATACAAATCCACTTTTCGAACATGCTATTCAGATCTTTTAGAAAAATTGTAGGTATGGGATATTATAGCCTATTAAATCTTAATATAATAAAGGGAATGTTTGAAGTGGCTGGAAATTCGCGTTGGAAGCTCAAGGTACTTAAAGACGCTTAACGCGACGATGTGTGTTACAATAATGGGCCTCCCCTCCTTAAAAATTGCTGACTGGGTACTTTTTCCAAAATCAGCCACTGTTGCAAATCAACCAAAAATTGGTTAATATTACCAAGTTCAAACATCAACAGGACTTAACGTGATTTTTGGTAAATATTAACAATGCCTTGGTTGATCTTTTAACCAATGATTTGGTAATATTAAACACCCTTTTTGTTTACATTAAACAAATCTTTGGCTCCCGATTTTTTCGATTTTTGAATCACATTTCTTACAATCGTTAGATTTACCATGAAAAAATCAAACAATTACTTGGTTGAAAAAATCATTATACTTTTGGCTCAGTGAAGACTGTGTCAAATAAAACGAATGTTTCGTTTCTTTCGGTTTCGCTGTCGGTCACAAATGCAATAGTTGTGGCAAAATTTCAGCCCTCTATCTAAATTTTTCAGTTTCAGGAAAAATTTTGCTAAGAGAGTACTTCCATTATTCCAGTAGAACTAGTACAAAAAAAATATTTGTGAATGTGGGTATCACCGAAAAAAAAAATATAGATTCGGCCAAAAAAGAATTTTTTTCGCAATTGTCTTGCAAAACTACACAGACTAACGGGTGAACGGCGAACTATTTTTTGCTTACTGGTGCAGTGCTACGGTCTAAAGCATAATACATATTCTGAAGAAAATAAATATGTAGAAAAAATGTTCTTCTATCAAAATTTCTTAAATCAGTCTACAGCTCTCAAGAAAATTAGCAGCAAAGGTAAAATACTTTTTCAAGCAACAGAAACAATGAATAAAATTTCTTCAGTTTTTTCTTGAGAGCTTACTTATACTAAGCTTGAAGTACATATCGCAAGTATATATCGTTGCCAGGCTGCCGGTTTGTTTGTCATTGTGAAGATTTTTTACTGCCATGACGATTTGACGATTTTTGTGACCCCATGACGATTTTTCTTTATGTGCAAATTTGGCTGGTTCTCAACTTTGTAGAGTAAACACTTGTTGAGAGTTCACCCTTTTTTACGTCGCCTTTATTAGCTTGGGATGTAACTATGTAAAATTGTTACATACCTGATGACAGTACGAATGGGAATTGCTTTAAATTTCCACTCTTAAATTAACCTGCTGACAGTACGAATGGAAATTATAAAAGCGATTTTTTAGGTTCGTTAACTATAATTATATTGCTAATCCATAATTATCGTAACGAAATTATATCATGTGGCAGCACTGATAGTAGTTATCCATAAGTAGTTTCTTTCTTTGTTTAATCACTATTTGTGTAGTTTTTGGCGGTAAAGTTCGTATTTTTGCGAAATGATGTTGTATACTAGTACATATTTTATTGAGCGAAGTGAATTATGAACAAGCTCTTTAGAAAGACTTGTAAGTATGAACAATTTTTAACGCACATCGATAAGTTACAGCTTGAAAAAAATGCAGATGAAAATGTAATCTTATTGAAATGAAAAATATTTTTGTTAAAAATAATGCGAATTTTAAAAATTCGTAAAAAAGTTAAACTTTTTTATTTTTAACGTATAGCAATCAGAAGCTAGGATAAAATTAAAAAAAAAACTAAAAAGGGCTTCCTGGTTCTGTTTATTAAAATTTTTTATATGCTGACGATTTTTACAAGCAAATAACGATTTTTGAGAGCCAAACAGACGATTTCTTACATCAATGACCTGGCAACAATGGTAGGCGGATTCTTCGTTCTAGTTCCGAACTTTTTCTCCCATGTGTTTGTTGTTGTGTTTCTCTCTTTGGGAGAAATTCTGAACTTAAACGATGAATCTGCCTTTACAACTAAAAAACACGATTTTTCAGTAGAATGCGTCTTCAATTTACTCACAAAATTAGGAAAACAGAGATGCATATCCGATTCCCACGCAGAATTTACACGACATTTGAGTACAAAATTTTTACACAATTTGAACCCAACATGCAAAACATGAGAAAAAGCCAACAATCGTCAATGGCAACAAATTGGTGACTTACCGATTTATCGCCGTGGTGACAAATCGGCAGCATAATTTTTTCCATGTCAATTATGGAAAAAATAAGTTCTCAAATATTTAATTTGGCGTAAACAGTATTGTCCAAAAGCATCTAAATTATGCCCAAAGATAGGATTGAAAAAATAGGAAGCCCCATAGCGAAAGGGTGAATTAATTCGCTTGTAAGTTCCAATTTTGGATACAAAAATTAAATGAAGTATTAAAAAATATAAAATTATTCCGCATTATCGCCTATAGCAATAATAAAGCGATAAGAAAACGACTTGTCCAGGCGAGTTACCTTCGGCAGATGTTTTAGAGCAACTGGTAATAAGAAATCGATACAACGGCGATATTACCGGCAATAAATTTGTTGCCAGCAACAAAAATTCTCTGGTGGGAAGAATCATATAAAGAGTAAATAATAAACATCCCCAGCTCAGAATTTTGTTCTTTTAATTGTGACAGTCTTCCAATATGTATGTATGTATACTATATTTATTTATTTGAATATATTTTTGAAAATATTAAGTAATATATGTACGAGGCATAAAAAATATACATATATTAAAAAAAAACTGTTCACTCTTACTGCCTTTACAACAAAAAAATACAAAACTTACTACCTCATCGCGCGTGAGCAAGTCACAAGAAACTTAATAAAACCTCAATAAAACGCCAATAAAAAATCAATAAAG
>NW_023458555.1:36594084-36605669 GCF_013731165.1 Rhagoletis pomonella | reverse complement strand
CCAGCATCGCGGCCCGCGTTGAATATTTTCAGAGCAGGAGCGTTTCTGTCCATCCGAACGACATGGCCAAGCCAGCGGAGCCGCTGAATTTTAATTCGCTGCACTATGTCTATATCGTTGTAAAGCTCATACAGCTCATCGTTAAATCGTCTGCGATATTCGCCATCACCAACGCGTAAAGGTCCGTAAATCTTTCGCAGAATCTTTCTCTTGAAAACTCCAAGAGCCGCCTCATCAGATGCTTTCATTGTCCATGCTTCCGCGCCATACACCAGCACAGGCATGATGAGTGACTTATAGAGTGTGATCTTTGTACGACGAGAGAGGACTTTACTTCTCAATTGCCTACTCAGCCCAAAGTAGCACTTGTTGGCAAGAGTGATTCTCCGTTGGATTTCAAGGCTGACATTATTATTGGTGTTAATGCTGGTTCCCAAATAAACGAAGTCGTCTACTTTTTCAAACTTGTAACTGTCAACAGTGACGTGGGTGCCAAGACGCGTATGCTCTGACTGTTTGTGTGCTGACAGGAGATACTTCGTTTTGTCCTCGTTCACCACCAGACCCATTCGCTTTGCTTCTCTCTCCAATCCCGAGAAGGCAGAACAGACGTAGCCCTTGTTTTTACCGATAATATCGATGTCGTCGGCATACGCCAGCAATTGTACGCTCTTATAAAGTATTGTGCCTGAGCGGTTCAGTTCTGCGGCTCTTATTATCTTCTCCAACATAAGATTAAAGAAATCACACGAAAGGGAGTCCCCTTGTCTGAAACCTCGTTTGGTATCAAACGGCTCGGAGAGGTCCTTCCCTATTCTGACGGAGCTGGTGGTATTGCTCAACGTCATTTTATACATTTAGTTTCGCGGGGATACTAATTTCAGACATCGCGGCATAAAGGCAACTTCTCTTCGTGCTGTCGAAAGCGGCTTTGAAATCGACAAATAGATGGTGTGTGTCGATCCTATTCTCGCGGGTCTTTTCCAAGATTTGGCGTATTGTGAATACCTGATCTATGGTGGATTTTCCAGGCCTAAAGCCACACTGATAAGGTTCAATCAGCTCGGTGACGGTGGGCTTCAGTCTTTCGCACAATACGCTCGATAAGACCTTGTAACCTATGCTTAGAAGGCTAATTCCGCGGTAGTTGGCGCGTATGGCGGGGTCGCCTTTCTTGTGGATTGGGCAGAGCACACTTAAATTCCAGTCGTCGGGCATGCGTTCATCTGACCATATTCTGCATACGAGCTGATGCATGCACCTCATCAGCTCCTCGCCGCCGTACTTGAATAGCTCGGCTGGCAGGCCGTCAGCTCCAGCAGCTTTGTTGTTTTTCAGCCACGTAATCGCTATTCGTACCTCGTCATAGTCAGGTGGTGGGACAGCTACTCCATCATCATCGACTGGGGACTCGGGTTCGTCATCCTCACTACTTTCAGCGCTGCTACCATTCAGTACGTTATAAAAGTGTTCCCTCCACAATTTAAGTATATTCTGGACATCGGTCACTAGGTCGCCATTGTTGTTCTTACAGGAGTTCGCCCCGGTCTTGAAACCTTCCGTAAGTCGCCTAACACTCTGGTAGAATTTTCGGGCGTTCTTCCTGTCGGCCAGCATCTCAAGCTCTTCGCACTCACGTATCTCGGCCTCTCTCTTCTTATTGCGGCAAATACGTCTCGCTTCCTTCTTCAGCTCCCTATAACGGTCCCACATGGCTCGATTTGCGCCCGATCGCAGCGTGGCCCTGTAGGCGGCATCTTTTTTCTCTGCGGCTTCTTGACATTCCTCATCGTACCAGTTGTTCTTTCGGGCTCGCTGAAATCCAACTACTTCTTCGGCGGCGGTACTTAATGATCGGGAAATGTGGTTCCACTGCACGCGTACGTCGGATTGTTGAAGAGTGCTCTCAGAGAGCAGGTGTGTGAGTCGAGTGGCGAATAAATTGGCCGTCTGTTGTGATTGCAGCTTTTCGACGTTAAGCTTTCCTTGCATTGTTGGGCGCACATTTTTTGCTGCACAGAGGCGGGTGCGTATCTTGGCTACAACAAGATAGTGGTCCGAGTCGATGTTTGGCCCTCGGATTGTACGTACGTCCAAAACGCTTGAAGCATGCCTTCCGTCTATCACAACATGATCTATTTGGTTTCTCGTTTTTCGATCTGGAGGCAGCCATGTAGCTTGGTGGATGTTCTTATGCTGGAACCTAGTACTACATATTACCATATTTCGGGCCCCGGCGAAGTCGATCAGCCTCAGTCCGTTATCGGACGTTTCGTCGTGGAGGCTGAATTTTCCGACAGTGGCGCCAAAGATCCCTTCCTTGCCCACCTTGGCATTAAAATCGCCAAGCACGATTTTGACATCGTGTCGGGGGCAGCGCTCATATGTACGTTCCAAGCGCTCATAGAAGAGATCCTTGGACGCCTCATCCTTCTCTTCCGTCGGGGCATGGGCGCAGATGAGCGAGATGTTGAAGAATCTAGCTTTGATGCGGATTGTGGCTAGACGTTCGTCCACCGGGGTGAACGCCAGTACTCGGCGACGGAGTCTCTCTCCTACCATGAATCCAACACCGAATTTGCGCTCCTTTACGTGGCAACTGTAGTAGACGTCGCAAGGCTTCACGCTTACTTTACCTTGCCCCGTCCATCGCATTTCTTGGATGGCGGTGATGTCAGCCTTTGTCTTCCCGAGGACATCAACCAGCCGGGCAGAGGCACCTTTCCCATTAAGGGTCCGGATATTCCAGGTGCATACCCTTAAATCATAGTCCTTTATACGTTTGCCGTGGTCGTCATCAGAAAAAGGGGGTTTCATCCGAGGATGTTTGCTTCTTTTCATTGGGCGGGGTTTTAACGTGGCGGGACCCAAACCCAGCGCACGCGAAGTTTTACGCCTTCTCACTTTAGCTCGCTCCCAAACGGGTGTTTGGTTGCTACCCAGAGGATACGTGGATATAAATATCCGGACGTTGTGAGCTGCGATTTGAACCGTACGCACAAGAATCGCTTCTGGCCACTCCCAGGTGAATGGCAGTCAAAAGTTTTCCACTTCTGCGCACGGAACCATCCTCCATCATTTTATAGTTCGTTACCTACCCGTAAATTTCGACAGCTAAGTTTTTGTCTCTATAAATTTCGACCACTCAATAAACATTGATATATTTGTATAATTCGATACGTTGCGATAAATCAATAAACACGCATAACTCGATAAACTTCGATAACTATAAACTTCGAAAATTCGATAAATTTCGGCAGCTTGATAACTTTCGATAACTAAATTTTGTAAGCGCCAATGTATTATTGTTTTTATTAGCAACAAAATGCGGCCTTCCGATCGTACTAAATGTGTTCTTCGTATACCAGCATAGTGTAGTTTTTCACCCAAGGGTAAATACGCTATTCACTGTTGACCAGAAAAAGCTTATACTTTATACCCGCCCTTATAAAATGTAAATGAAAGTTACTTAAAAGGCATGCAATGAAAAAAGGGCACAAGAGGACTTTCAAACATGAAACAGCTAAACGGCTTGTTGATCATAAATCGTCATTTGCCCTTATTCATTCAGGTTGCCACCACGGGTTACTGTCCAAATAAGCGTCTAAAAATTTTGGTTCATAAATATCTACAAATAAAGTATTTAGGCAATGTAATTTTTTAATCACCTTATCCCTTTTATTCCTTTATTTAGTTTTCAAAATCCCAACATTAATAAACCTATCAATTTGTTTTCACAATGCTCGCAGCTTCTGTTCACTGGGTTCGATAAAATTCTCACCGTCAACGCCTTCCTGGAAGGCGCGTGCCTCAGGCAAAGCCCTAGCACCTGCAGTATGGTGGCTACCGCACAGGTACATACATACTCGTAGCAGACACATTCATACATGCATACATGCATGCGAGCGGTGAATGAATGGATTTGATTACTCGCTTTTGATTGCTCACCTGTGGCGATTGTTTATCGCTGTGCGCGCACACGCTGATCAGCGCTTTTTAAGTGGCGTATCTCGTTTCAATTTTCCTCATCATTATCTATCAGTGTTTAAAAAATGAAATTAACACCTTTAACACAGCAGGATACAGCAGCAGTTAGCATAAAATTAATAATAATCATAATTAAGTAAGCGTTAAATGGTTGCTGCCGACGGGAAATGAATTTGTTGAAATAAACATCGATACATATACATATTTATATGTGTCTACATATATATAAGTAGATATGCATATGTATCAACGTATCTGGTAAAGTTATATATGTATATTTTTTATGTAATCTCGATCTCTTAAATATATTTATTGTTAAAGTTTCCGATTCGCTATTTCTCGAAAAAATATGTTTAATGACTACCTACTAGAAATGGGCGCGGGATAGCGGGACCCGCGCGACCCACGGTACTGATTTAAAATTGGCCGGGATGGGCGGTATCGGGAAGATCAGTAAAAATATGGCGGTCGGGACGGGACCAAAATCCTTTCCCGACACTCCCAATAAAACCGCACCCCCGCAAATTTACAAAATCTACTTAAAAACGATGTTTTAAATATGCACTTTTAATGTTTTATTGAGACGAAAACGAACACTAAGCAAAACAAAATAATTGGAAGATGCCAGATCTTTCATTATTACATATTTGAAATTAATTTGAAGGTCATGAATATTTTTGTCAACCTTCGATCGGTTTACAAACCACGCCACACACGTTGAAATCTCAACCGATCGTTTCAATTTGTTGTCCGTTTGTAACCTGCTTTAGTGATATATATGGGGACCCGCGGGACCCGCGGTACAATTTTGAAAAAACGTCGGGATGGGCGGGTTCGGGACTTAAAAATCGAATTTCGGGATAGGCGGGATCGGGATTAAATATTTAGTCCCGTGCCCATCTCTACTACCTACCTTAAATTGATATAAAATTAAATATAAATTGTATGTTTATCATCGTAAAAGAAAATTTTTGACCGAACGTAGGGGTAGCATTTTTAAATTTTTCGTCTTATCTTCGGCATTTACAGTCAGATCTCTAAGTTTGGTAAATCGATGTTATTGTTTCGAAGATAATATTTTTTGTATCAAAGTTCATTGACCTCAAGTACCATTTTCTAATATTTGCCCATCATATCTCAGTTCCTATTACTCTAACGTGCCACCATAATGGGAGTAAATTAAAGCTCGCTAAAAATTAGCAAAAAATTTTGCTAAGAGAGTACTTCGATTATTCTAGTAGAACTAATAAAAAAAATATATTTGAATGTTTATATCATCGAAAAAAAAATATTTGTAGGTTCGGTCAAAAAAGATTTTTTTTCCAAAATTGTCTTGCTAAACTACACTAGACTAACGGGTGTACGGCGAACTATTTTTTTGCTTACTGGTGCGGTGCTACGGTCTAAAGCATAGTACATATACAATTCTGAAGAAAAGCGAAAAGTTCATAAAAAATGCCGCTCAAAAAAATATGTAGAAAAAAATGTTCTTCTATCAAAATTTCTTAAATCAGTTTACAGCTCTCAAGAAAAAAAATGCTCCTATATCTATTTTTTCCAAATAATTTGCAGCAAAGGTAAAGTACTTTTTCAAGCAACACAAGTAATAAAAAAAATTCCTTCAGTTTTTTCTTGAGCGCTTGCTTATACTAAGCTTGAAGTGCATATCGCTCCTTTACTGAAAGACTGTAGGCGGCACTGTTTCCGGGTTGACGATTTGGTGGTAATTTTGAAGATTTTTAACGATTTTTCTTTATGTGCAAATTTGGCTGGTTCTCAACTTTGAATATAGTTACACAGCCAACTAAAAATTGCAGTGTAAACACTTGTTGATAGTTCACCCTTTTTTACCTCGCTTTTATTAGCTTAGGATGTAACTATTGAGGGATTCACAACGGTGTCGTAAGTGTCGTTTTGTTGTATGTCGTAAACTTTAAAAGCTCAAATAAACGTTTATTGAACTTTAAACCACAACCAACTGTTTTTTAACACTGCGAAAATTCATAATATAACTTTGATGGTACTTTTCGAGCCTCTTAATATGTTTTTAAAGCGTTTAAAGTTTACGACATACAACAATACGACACTTACAACACCGTTGTGAATACCCCATATGTAATATTGATGAGCCTGAAAGATTCAGCGATTTCCATTCTCAAGTTACATACCTGAACGAATGGAAATTATAAAAGCGAGTTTTTAGTTTTTTAAACTATAATTCTATTTCTAATCCGTAATTGTCTTATCGAAATTATATTATGTGGCAGCACTAATAGTAGTTATCGATAAGTAGTTTCTTTCTTTGTTTCATCACTATTTGTGTAGTTTTTTGCGGTCAAATTCGTAATTTTTGCGTTATGATGTGGTTTACTGGTACATATTTTAGCGAAGGGAATTATGAACAAGTTCTTTAGAAAAACTTGTAAGTATGAACAATTTTTAACGCACATCGTTAAGTTGCCGTTTAAAAAAAAAAAATAAAAAATAAAGTTGAAAATGCAATTTATTGCTATTAAAAATATTTTTGCGAATTTTAAAAATTCGTAAAAAAGTTAAACTTTTTTTTACGTATAGCAATCAGAAGCTATAATAAAATGAAAAAAACTAAAAGGGCTTCCTGGTTCTGTTTATTAAAATTTTTTATATGCTGACGATTTTTACATGTAAATAACGATTTTTGAGAGCCAAACTGACGATTTCTCACTTCAATGACCTGCCAACAATGGTAGGCGGATTCATCGTTCTAGTTCCGAACTTTTTCTCCCATGTGTTTGTTGTTGTGTTTCTCTCTTTGGGAGAAATTCTGAACTGAAACGTTGAATCGGCTTTAACAACTAAAAAACACTATTTTTCAGGAGAACTCGTCCAGGCGAGTTATCTTCGGCAGATGTTTTAGAGAGACTGGTAATAAGAAATCGATACAAGGACGATATTACCGGCAATAAATTTGTTGCCTAGGGCAACACGTTTTCTTAATTCCAGTAACAACAATTGTCTGGTGGGAAAAATCATATAAAGAGTAAATAATAAACATCCCCAGCTCCGAATTTGTTTTTTTTTTTTAAATTGTGACAGTCTTGAAGTAAATTAGCGATAAATGCATGTATGTATATTATTTTTATTTTGATATTTTTTTTTATATTAAAAAACACTGCTCATTCATAGTGCCTTTACAATAAAAAAATATTAAATTTACTACCTGATCGCGCTTGAGCAAGTCACAGGAAACTTAATAAAACCTCAATAAAACGCCAATAAAAAATCAATAAAGCACTCTTACGCACTTTACGCCTTCTTGCAATAAAATATGTACGTACATACAAACATACACATGCACACAATCAAGCATATAAACGCGATTAAAAGCAATTTAAATAGACTACGATCGGGTCACAGAATCCACTTAAAATCATCACAAAAATCAAATCAATTTTGTTTCTGTAGTTGCCGACAAGCTGAGCGCCTAAAAGTGGCAAAGGTAGGTAACAGAACAGAGTAAGTAGAGCCACATTTCAGCTGCATTGCCAGCGAAGATTAACTAATTCACGGATACAAATCAAGATCGGTAGCGGCAGACGACCAAGTAGATAGAATGCAGAAAGCAAAGAAGAGCGCAGATTAAGAGGTGCCAATACGATTGCCGACAGACGCTGGCGCTGAGATTGAACGCTAGGTTAATGGAGCCATATGAAAAAAAAAACTATTTTTTTTTGTTGCAGTTCGCCACATTCTTTCAGGTTTTTTGTTCGATTCTCGATTGAGGTAATCAAGCGAACGCATTATCCACCTACTTAGTCAGCGCAGAGCTGTAATGGAGTGCATTATATATTCGTACACAAATAATCGGCTCTAAATTTCTAAAAGCCGAAAGGCGCCGCGAAGGTAATGTTGCAAGTGAGAAGGGAAAGTTAAGGTTAATGGGTGTAGCTTGGGTGAGTGTCGCGAGCAGGGAGAAGAAAGTAGACTGCAGCACTGCTACGGCTAGAATGTCACTTGCAGTTTGAGAGGAACTCCACACACAAAGTATACAAATGTACACGCTTCATATGTAGCATCCCAATCCACTTGTCAGCGAAATGAGCTAAAAGTGGTTTAGCGCCATCGCCACAACAAAGACGGTGAGATAACCAAAAAACAAAAAAACAACCAAGCGCACAAAAAACGCCGACGGCAAGCCGCAAGTCACCAAACCCACCATCCAAACCAAGTCGAAGCACATACTTGCATACATATTCATTTAATGAAGCGATCGTGATTGGAGTGGCACTTAGGCGCATAGCTTGTACTTTCCTTGTGGCGTCGGTAAACCCTTCTTACTCCGCGCGATCCAGCCCTACTCACCGACCGGGATTAATTGAAATTAGTTGTGGCATGACATTTGTTTGTTTTTTTTTTTAACTAATTGTTACTGCCGCCCTTCATTACTTTTGGTGTTGGTCTCTCTCTACATGCCTACATTGTATAACAAATTTCTACTTGCTCTCCACTCAATTGTTGTGGAAAAGAAATTTAAAGCAAAAATAAAAAATAAATAGAAATAAAAGAATAATTGGAGCCAAAGCAATTATCGATTGTCTGACAATGAGTTGCGCGCATAGATGCTTTGTACTCGCGATCGATACACTACAATAAGTAAAGGGCTGGCTGCGCCTCTCACACACAGAATAGTGGATACTTAGCCCGCGCTTAATGATTCGCCAGCTAGCTGGTTGCCTTTTTAGTGAGAACAGATGATCGATAATTCACTGATAGCCATTTGACAATTTATTAAAATTATGATTATAGCAGGAAAGTAGTTACAAGCGGTGGCAGCTGGAAGAAATCATTGAAGTGATCATTGAGCGGCTCGAATATTGCATAGCTCTTAAAAATCGTATGAAATGCAGTGAAGTCTAAATTTACCTCAATAGCTTATTATATTCATGATATCCTTGTTTTATCAAGTGGAGCCATACAAATTACTTTCTGAAGCGTGTTATGCTGGATTTCCACTAGGCATTAAATGGCAGAAATTTGAATGAAAAACTTGAAATTCATTTCCATAGGGTAATTTTTAAATGCCTCCAATTTTTTGTCATTTCAATGCCTAGTGGAAATTGGGCATTACAGATGAAATGTATGGCTGAGGTCGAACCGAATCGAAAAAATATAAATTCAGTACATTTTTTTTTCTTTTTTGACATTATACGAGTAGTTATCAAGGTGTGGTGGAGTGCAATGGGATATAGTCCCCACTATTGCGCCCTCGTTCACGCACTCTGGGCAGCGTGAGAAACGCATGTGCAAGATGCGATAAAGAGAGGGAGCTCCAGTTGGGGCCACTCCGATATATTCGGGCCTCTCCCAGCAATCGCATCTCCGCCATCCAATAAAAGCATTGGACGCGGCAAGGCAAGTACTGTCTGTGTCTTTGCGACGTCTACTACAGCTGAAATGTAAACGAGCCCAAATTCGATGTTTGATTTGTGGTGAAAGAGAGACTCCGTCGCCGTATACTGTCGTTCACTCCGGTGGACGAACGTCTAGCCACAATCCGCATCAAAGCGAGATTCTTCAACATTTCGCTCATATGCGCCCGAGGCGTCCAAGTATCTCTTTTATGAGCGTTTGGAGCGCACATACGAGCGTTGATCCCGCCATGATATCAAAATCGGGCTTGGCGACTTCAATGCCAGGGTGAGCAAGGAAGGGATCTTTGGAACCACCGTCGGAAATTCAGCCTTCACGACGAAACTTCCGACAACTGACTGTGGCTGATCGACTTCGCCGGGGCCCGTAACATGGTATTATGCAGTACTAGGTTCAAGCATAAAAATATCCATCAAGCTACGTGGTTGGCTCCGAATCGAAAAACGAAAAACCAAATCGATCATGTTGTGATAGACGGCAGGCATGCTTTTAGTGTTTTATACGTACGTACACTCCAAGGCCCAGCAGGGAAAGTTTTGGAGACGACGAAGCCGAGCCCCCTGTCGATGAAGATGGAGTCGATGTCCCACCGCCTGACTATGACGAGGTACGAATAGCAATCACGCGGTTGACAGCCAACAAAGCAACTGGAGCTGACATCCACACTAAACAGATACGGCTGTGTAAAATGACGTTGAACAATACCACCAGCTCCTTCGGAATTGGGAAAGACCTTTCCGAGGCGTTTAATACCGATGACATCGACAAAGTAACAGTACACACTTCACTTACAAAAAAAAAATGTTCCGGAACAAACGCTGTTAGTGAATATTTATTCTGCCGCAATCCACAATAAAATCTGCGTTCTTTTTTAACTTTAACCCTAAAACTGCCCAGACCATTTCTGAGGGTTGTCGTCTCAAACAAAAATCTTTCCGAACAAATATTTTTAATGGATGGGTATTCTAACGGCATTCGCAATAAAATTTACATTTTTGCAAAAACACGATTTCTGCTAATTACAGTATGGAAAATATTCAACTGTTTGCCCAGCTAGTGTAAATTAATCAAACTTTTCCGTAAACTGTAAAACGTAAAGTTCCGATCAGTGGTGAAATCACCACATTCGTTTTCGAATGAAACTCGGGAATAGATCGTGAAACGCGCAGTATATCGTACACAAATTCTTTTATTTTATTTTACATTTTAATTACCTTAAAAACTAAACAAAACTAATCCTTAAAGACAACTCAGAATAAATTAATGAGCTTAGAGTTACAGTGACGAACAAAACTTGTAACATGTTATAACCCTTTTTACTTCAACCACCGCTATCTATCCAAGTTCTAACGACTTTCATACTTATGTTGTATATTCTAATTGGTACACCTATACTCCCTCTCTCGTAAGGATTTGAAGTCAATCCAACAACAATAATACAACCAGCAGACAAAAATGTAAATTAAGGCCAATGTTACAGTTTTGCACTCACTCTCAGTTTTGTATTTTACAGTTATCTTTTCCTTAGTTGGAAGTCAGATGACTTTTTTCTGTATTGTAATTTATTGACGAAGTGACCCCTAGTAAATAATATAAGAATCAAAAACCATAAATGTAAATAATAGATTTACTGCGCAAAGGCGGGACCGCAGGAAAAGTGGCAAAAAATTGTGGAGTTTGCTACTTAAAAATGTTAAGACTGAGAAAAAATATAGCCTAAAGCATTCCCAAAGACAAAGGAAGGCTGTCAAAAAATATTACGGTCCGATAACTTGTGAACTTAGCAGCAAGTCGCGATGCACCCACTGTTTCAGAAGCGCTTAAGGTATTAAACTTTAATGCAAATCAGTAGACAGCGAGGCGAAGAGTTGCCAAATTGAGCGCAAATGATCATAAAAGAAGAAAAAGGCAAATTTGATCAAAATACATGTGTGAGTGTGGCGGCATTTTGCTGCATCGCACGAAAACCGGACCGTTGCCTATTGGGATATGTTAGGCGTTTCAGAATGTAATAAAAAACACATTTTTAAGGTGCAATTGAAGGTTATTTGGTGTGACAAGACTAAATTAATCGCTTTCAATCAGATGGCCGGGAATGGTATTGGATCAAAGACCCAAATTAAGCCCATGCGTTTTATGTAGGGTAAACTGTGGATACATTAGCGCACACAAGGGGTGGGTTTTGGGGT
>NW_023458555.1:36591913-36593984 GCF_013731165.1 Rhagoletis pomonella | reverse complement strand
TTGAAGACAAATTAATACACGCTAAATGCGACAAAGCACTTTTGAATCAAAAAATAAAACTTTTTAATAGTGAGATGAAAAATAAGTGGAATTATAGTGGCCGCAAAAGAAGCGCTTTTGTAAAAACATATTCTAAATGGCTAAATTGGACATCCCTTTCCCTTCCGGATTCCAATGGAAATAAGGATAAATGTACTGAACGGGGAAGACCTTCTAAAGAAGAATTTTGCGAAGCTTCACGGAGAACAAAAAATCGAAGGGTAGAGCATTTGTTGAAAAACTATTCCATCGAAGAGCTCGAGTATGCTCTGAAAAAAAATGAAAAAAGCAAGTAAAGTTGAATGTTCTGAAAGTAGTACCGAAGTTTTGCCCATATCTGATTCACTCACACTATACATAGATCTGAACTTATCAGATCGTAAATATAATAGTTTACGTGCAAAAATAAACCGGTTGCATAAAGATTGTATACCGAGCTTAAACGCATTGCAAACAAAAAAACAAACTTTGCTGCCAACGATTAAATCGACTGAATATTCAGCCGAAGTTGATCTGAAATCATTATTGCTGAAAACAACGCAAAGTATTTTAGAACTAAGCCCAGATAATGGTGACATAACCAAAGCTTCTTTGGTTTGTAAGTGGGGCATGGATGGAAGTTCGGGGCATAGCCGCTATAAGCAAAATTTTGGTGACGACAAATTAACGGATGAGTTTATGTTCATCATTGCGCTAGTCCCTCTGAGGTAACAAAAAATTATCTATATGTCTTCCAAAAACATTCAATAGCCTTTAAAAATAAATTCGAGTTTAGATCAGTAAATGGCATTTTAATTTCCATTGACAACTTTTTACAGTATTATTTTGCAAAAGGCTGGTCTGAATTAATTAATTTACTCGATTACCTATTTTGCGATATGACGGTCTTATATCTTTTCGACAAGCCATATAAGTTATTAAAAAATAAATATTTTTTCCAGGTTAATTGATTTGTCATCCAACAATAAACGGCGTTAGATAAAACAAATAATTTTTGATTCAGTATTTTGCAACAACTCTTGTTCGTGCGAAGTAACTAATAAAAAGGAAAACAAAATTATATTTGTCTTTTGAGTATTTAATGTCGTCTTGAATGAATCAAATTTTTTAAGCGTGTGACATCCACACCAGAAGATATAATCAATTTAAAAAAACATTTTGTAGTCAAAAAGGACCAAAATGAAAGTAGCTGCCATTCCTAGAGGGTTTGCGTAAGAGAGATATAGGGAATCTTATTTGCCATGAATTAAGCCATAGAATGAAGCCTTGAAGTCTTTAATATTATTAGGAAAACGCCCTGTATAAATAATAAAATAACTACTCAGTATTGGAACTACTTCTGAATATCAAATTTTGCAGTTTCAATCTCAGTTTCCATGAAAAATGTAAGAGCTAGGTAAAAAAAAATTGATTTTTGAAATCTCCGTACTCTAATCCACCAAGAAACGAATTTTTCCATTCCATTATTCTATTTTTGCCCACTTTTTATATGTAGACACAGCACTGTGCGTTGCCTATTGGGATATGTTAGGTCTTTCAGAATGTAATAAAAAAACACATTTTTAAGGTGCAATTGAAGGTTATTTGGTCTGACAAGACTAAATTAATAGCTTTCAACCAGATGGCCGGGAATGGTATTGGATGAAAGACCCAAATTAAGCCCATGCGTATTATGTAGGGTAAACTGTGAATATCAGTGGTCGATCAGTAATAGCTTGGGGTTGCATTTCAAAAATGTTCTTGGTCTGTTAGTCCGCATTACGCGTAAGGAACAGTATCTGTTCATATTTGAACAAAATTTACAAGATGTAGTCGAAAAAAAGAGAGTTTCTGCTAAAAAAAAAAAAACACACAAAACACACTGCACATGTTTGCAAAGACTGCATACAAAAGCAAAAATTTGCTAATTTGAAATGACCTCCACAATCCGCGGACATGAATCTCATCGAGAATTCGCGAAAACAACTAAAAGTAAAGCTTACTAAGTATCCAAGTTCGTCCAATGGAGTACATGAGCTATGAAAGCAAACTA
>NW_023458555.1:36570863-36591813 GCF_013731165.1 Rhagoletis pomonella | reverse complement strand
GGTAAACTGTGGATACATTAGCGCACACAAGGGGTGGGTTTTGGGGTTCAAACCCCCCCTAAAGCTAAAACCGCAAATACCTTAAAGCTTAGAATCCAGCTCTCAAGAAAAATCACAAGAAATATCTTTTATGATTCTGTTGCTTGAACAAGCACTTTCCTTTTGCTGTAAATTTTCTAGAAGAAATAAATAAACGAGCATTTTTTTCTTGAGAGCTGCAAACTGATTTAAGAAATTTTGATAGAATGAAAACATTGTCCTAAAAATATGCAATGCATACTCTATTAATGTTGTGTTTTACACTTTATAGCCTAAAAGAGTTTACCACTGATATGAACTTAACAACAAGGATTCGAAGATTTAATTTGCCAACTTCGAATTCGTTCCACCAAAATGAGCTACATACATACATAATAAAAATACAAGTTCAGTTAATTTTTTCCGTATTCGAAATAATAAAAAATTAATATTTAATTTTATGCAAATAAAGTGCAATCTATGAAACTTTAAGAAGTTAATTTTAATTATTACATAGAAACTGTACATAAAATTTGCATAAAGCGAATTTTCAGTATTTTCTGGTGATATGTCTTTAGAGGTAAAACCCCTCCCAAAATATACTCCTGGGTGCGCCCCTGTGTGGATATCAGCTGTCGATCAGTAATAGCTTGGGGTTGCATTTCAAAAAAGTTCTTGGCCTGTTAGTCCGCATTACGCGTAAGGAACAGTATCTGTTCATATTTCAACAAAATTTGCAAGATGTAGTCGAAAAAAAGAGAGTTTCTGCTAAAAAATCACACAAAACACACTGCACATGTTCGCAAAGACTGCATACAAAAGCAAAAATTTGCTAATTTGAAATGACCTCCACAATCCGCGGACATGAATCTCATCGAGAATTCGCGAAAACAACTAAAAGTAAAGCTTACTAAGTATCCAAGTTCGTCCAATGGAGTACATGAGCTATGAAAGCAAACTAAGGATATATGGGAGGATATACCTCCTGAATTTTTACAAAGATGCAAATAAGGTATGCCAAATCGCATCCAGGAACTAAAAAAAGCAAAAGGATACTGAACACTGTGTTAACAGGTTTTTTTTCGTAAAAATTGTCAAAAAGTTATTAAAAATATATAAGTGCAAAGCTGTAACATATGCCTTAATTTACATTTTTGTCTGCTGGTTTTATTATTGTTGTTGGATTGACTTCAATTCGTTATGAGAGAGGAAGTACAGGTGTACCAATAAGAATATACAACAAAAGTATAAAAGTCGTTAAAACATGGAAAGATAGCGATGGCTGAAGTAAAAAGTGTTACACCATGTTACAGTTTTGCCCGTCACTGTAATTCAAATATATGATATAAAATATTTTACTCACTTATCATTAGCATCCCTTTCTTAGTTTAATATACAATTAACCTTACAAATCTTATTTGAAGACATCTCATAAATGTAATATGTATTACACAATCCATGAAGGGCTAATCCTTAATTGTTTGTAAGTGCCAGCCTACTTTCATACCTTCTTCACAGCATAGTAGTATCCGCTTAAAAGATTGCATCTACACACAAACACTCGACTTAGCTACCGTTGAGTGCATTTTATTAGGCACTCCAGATTTAAGTATCCTTAAGTGCCTGTACAATGATACAGTGTCCTAAATGTTTGCTTTTATTTAAATGTGTGTGTATGTATGTATATTTGCAGCATTGTCGTCAGTTGCGAGTTGGTATTGGAAACGGATTCTTTTTGTTTTTACTCAACTTGCAACTTCGCTTGAATTTTACCAGCTTCTCATAAATGTAACCGAACAAAGACGGAAGAACCTGTTTCGATTTCAATCAACATTAGTTCCAGTGATAGGTATGAGCCAAAATGCAGTCAGTGTATGTATGCAGGTCCTTGTGTGTGCCTATATCTACATATATACTCTGTCATTTCTTAGTGGCCCCTAAATGTGATTGCCCAATTTTGTGTAAGCGCCGTTTGCTGTTATTGTCATCCGCTCAACCGCTGTGTGACGCACAGCAGGCGATACACAATCTGATCCTTTTTTGTTGCCCTTTTCCTCGCAGCATTGCACACCTATTCCACAGCGCCGCTGTGCTGACTGAGTGCATACATGACTTCTTGCTTGCATACCTGTGCATTGCGACAGTTGCACGCCGGCCGCTTAAGTCACAAAACGCACTCGCACTCTATGTGCATCTCACTTACTCGCGATGCAGTCAGATGGCGAATGATGGAGCATAGGATAGAGCGCATTGTTGGACTCCATTCGGTTAGGTACGCACAGCGGCTGGCCTCACTGCCATGCATGCCATTCACTCTGCTGCTCAGGCGGTTGGACCATTGATGAAATTGACTTTTTATGTTGACTTTTGCGCCACCGAGTAGCGGCTGGCAGTGCCGCCTGCGCTGCGCTGTGCTGTCGCTTCGATTTCCACTTTATTTATCTGTCTGTGCGTCAATTTGTCCGTCCAGCTGCGCGTCCATTAAGGTGTACATAGTATATCTCGGTCGATCGTATCTGTCTTTGGCCGGTCGCTTGCTGCTTGTTGGTTGGCCTCTTCCGGACTGGATTTTCGGATTAAGTTTTTGTTTACTTCGGCGAGGTTTTTTAGTTTGTTTGCACACCTCAAAGCAATCAGTTCGTCGTTTTCGAAATTGATCTGCGCGCCTGCAATTAACCGCTGTGTCTTTGTTTCCAATTGAATTGAATTACCCGTATTGACGTGGCGCTCTTAATTTAATTATCTCAATTTGTAATTGTGCAGTTTAATCACAAGTGATTTTCGATATTAATTTCGAATTTTAACAAAAGGATTCATATATGCATGTGCAGCGATGTGGTTTTTATTGCGGTTATAAAATCATTTTGATAAAAAAAATTAAAAATATTATCGCTTTTTTAACACCACGCACCAGTGATTATTTGCTTAACTATAAATAACAATAAGCAGAGTGTAAATGAATTTGAAAATAGCAGCAGTGTAAATTCAAGCGAAATAAATTAAAAAACCAGTAGCAAACTAATAAATCTGCGTAGATTTCTTTTTATCGCCACAAAACGATTTACATAAATTAACGCATGCGACAATGGGCATATTAATGATTGCAAATGACGGCAAAAACGTAAGTCAAAAGAAAAAAAAAACCAAAACAAAAACATTTTCTTCAATTGATTTAAAAAACTAGGAATGCTGGCAGAGCAAAAACGTTACTCGTGTTACATATGTATGTGCATAGAATTTCGTTGTTGGGGAAAGCGAATGCTGTCTAACGTGTGTTAGTTAGTTAGTGTTACATCCAGTGTTGCAATTTTGACACAAATGTATCCAATTTTGCCTTAAATTTTGAGTGATACCTCCTTTCCTGCCTCGGTGTTTTGGAGACATTTTAACATAACTTTTTAACCGACTTCCAAAAAAGGAGGTTATCAGTTCGTCGGAATATTTTTAATTTTTTTTTTTATTTTTTTTTATGTATGTTACCGCATAACTTTGGACCACGTTAAGCGCTTTCGATAATTCTTTTTGCAGCGGAAATGTAGAGTCTCAGAGGTGATCCCATACTAATTTTGTTCAGATCCGATCATTGAATCATGAAATATATAGATATATATATTTTTTTTTAAGTCGGTTTTTTTTTTTGCTAAAAATTACTTTTTCTTGTCAGTATTCTATGATATCGAATCAAGCAGCCACACTGAAAAAGTAACATAAGAAACAGTGCTGCCATATTCACAGTTTTAATTATAAATCAGGCATTGAAATGAATAGTTAGATATATTCGAAATTTCAATTCAATATTTTTGACTTTTTTCAAAAAAGTCAGCAGTAACCGTTATTTTTTAGTGATTATTTTTCAATCTAAAATAACCGTTAAAATTTAACTTGTATTTTTCCGGTGAGAAATTTTAACTTTAATTTTTTCGGTTAGAAATAAAAGTTAAAATTTTACTTTATTTTTTCCGTCAAATATAAAAGTTAAAATTTTATTTTTATTTTTTCTGTCAAATATAAAAGTTAATATCTGACTTTTATTTTTTTGCTCAAAAATGACAGTTAAAATTTGACTTTTATTTTTGCGGTCAAAAAACTGTTAAAATTTTACTTTTATTTTTTCATTTAAGATTATCGCTTACATATCACAATACAAAATGTTTTAGCTAAAAAAATATATATATGAAAGTAAAAAATGTAGTTCTTTTTAATTGCAGTTTTCCATCCTTTGTAAATATATAGATAAAAATTTAAATTAGTTATTTTCCTGTTAAACATTATGATTAGTGTGTGTGAAATACGAAAATTACAGTTTCGTCACTTTTTTACAGCCTATTTACTTCACTTCCTAACGCTCTGTCAAAAGCGGATTGTCAACCATTCAGCGTTGCCGCCGCGATTTTCCGGTATGCAGCAACAAAATGTTTTTAATTTAAACGGCTACAATCAAACGCAAACAATTTTAACTTTTATCTTTGATCGAAAAAATAAGGTCATATCAAGACATACTCATATAAGGTGGTGTTGCTAGAACATATTTATATATGTAATACGCGAAGGGATTCTATGTCCAGTTCATCAGATCTGCACGGTTCGTTCAGTTTTCCAAAATGCGGTGTCAAATTAAAGGTCTTGGGCTGTAGATGTGCAGTATGGTTTTACTTTTTCGAAAAAAAGTGTCACCTGTTAAATAATTAAACTGAAACTATTTAATACTCAATGTCCTCAGATCCGCACCATTCGTTCGGTTTTCAAAAGTTTTATCAGTTGTTACAATATGGCTATCAACCGAAATGGTAGGCTTTATATCTTAACTACGTGTAGGAGGGTTGCCACATAATAAAGAAATCTAATTTAAATTTAATAAAGGAATTAGGTAAGGGAATAAGGTATCAGACCGAAGAGGTTTAAGAAGGTAATAGTTTAAAAATATTCAAAGAGGGTTGCCACCTATTTGAAAAGTCGACTTCAGTTAACCTATACACAACGAAATATTAAAATTTATATACAAAAGAGTATTAAGAAATCTTTAGTTTGAACACTAAGAATATTTTTGAGGTGTTTAAAGAGGGTTTAAAAAGTTAAATTCAAATTATTTAATAAATTAAATAAATTATTAAAATACTGGTATCAATCGAAATGAGTTTGATATAATAGCGGTCGCCCCTCGGCAGGCAATGACAAACCTCAGAGTGTATTTCCGCCATGAAACACAGCTTCCCATAAAAATACAATCGCCGTTCGGAGTCGGCGTAAAACTGCCCTTTGTGTAGGGCTGCCAGATATCTCTGTTGCCAAACCGGGACACTTAAGGGGGGAGAGGCCTCTCGCTCCCTTCTCTTTCGTTTCGACAAAAATTACGTACGAAAGGATGTAGTAAAATTTTATTTTGACAAACAAAAACAAAAAGATAAAAACATGCGATCATGAGATCATTACAACGTACACTAGCAAAACAAAACAATTTATCACAACTAAAGCACAGAGAATTTTTCACAATGCATGTACCTTTTTTATTCCTTATAAAAATGCAGTTTATACTAAATACATCAGGAAACATAAAAATAAAATTTCTAAACTTTGTGGAAAACTCGGGAAAATGCAATAAATTTGCTTACAAATTCGCAACTTTCTATTCAGACTTTTTTATAAAAATTTTGAAAATGAAGTTTTGCAGCCCATAAAAATTTAGTTGATTTTTGGTATTGTTTTTACTGAGAGTTTCTTCCATACAAACTATGTTCGACATTTTTTTGTATGTGGAAGACACTGTCAGCAAAAAATAAATAATTGCAAAAAATCAACGAAATTTTCTGGTAACTTCAGACTTGCACTTTACTAATTGGCTCAAAAGCTACATTTTCAAAATTTGTGGTCAGATGAAAGAGTCTCCGAGCCAATAAGTTTGTACGGCACGGTACTTATAAGTAATCAAAGAAAAAAATTAAATACAAGGTAACATTAAAATATCAGTCATTTGTTTCGTTGCTGTGAACTTGTTTCAAAACTTCTGGCTTTTGCTTAATATAATTGTAAAACTCTGTGCATGTCATTTTAACGTATTTAGGTACATACTTATATTAATCATCAACTATTGCTTGTGCAAAACGTGCTAAATTTAAAAAAAAATTCGCATATGAAAGAGCACCAACCCAACTCGTAATAAATTTAAGTATACAAATTTTAGTATTTAGTATAGAAATATTCAATTCAAATACGCCAATATTAAAATGAAGCGCTTTGCACTTAACGGATGCATTTTCATAATTAAGTTAAAAAAAAAATATTTAAATTCCATGCTGCCTGTAATGGGATTTGAACCCTGATGCTCTGGAAATTAGCAATTTGTGGCAAGCATCTTCGTGCACTCCAGGCATGTGCTACAGCCAGACATGTAAATGTGCATTCAAATGTTCAGTTTGATTCAATACCACGTGTGCGTGGTATGAAAGTATTGTTTTTAAATACGAAAATTTTAAAACGATAATCAAATAAAAAATATTCATGTTTACTATGCGTTATTTCCCCCAGTGAATTCATAAAATTTTTCTTAATATTACAACGCGTTTTTTCTCTCAGTGTAGTCATTTTTATTCAAAATTTGTGCAATCAAATCGAAAACCGGGACACTTAAACGAAACCCGGGATATTTTAAGGTTGGACCGGGACACCGGAACAAATAGTCTAAAACCGGGACATGTCCGGGAAAACCGGGAAGTCTGGCAGCCCTACCTTTGTGTGACAACATCAAGGCGTACTCCACAAATCGGAGGAGAAGCTCGGCCAAACCCTAATGTATGAGTAAGCGCCAATCCATTATTTTTATGCGAGACCTCTCTTCACTCAGGAACGTCTGTACGTATTTAAATGAATTATGGCACTCGGATCGCTAACTAATGTTTGGAATAGTTTCTAGGTTTTTGAATCAAAATTCTGGGCCTTTTAACGCCATGTAGGTTCACTAGTCTGCTTTAATTCGCCTAGGTGCACAGATGTCGAAATTTCTTATGTGTTCAGTTGTAATTAATCGAGGTTTTCAATTAGCAGAACTTTGGTTAAATGCAACAGTAGCCAATTAAGCGAACTTTTATTAGACCGCCAGATATTGTGTTATAAATTGGTTTTGAACAAACAGTTGCATTTAAACGGATCTGAACTGGTGTATTTTCGAATTTCGGCACATAAATGTTGTTTCATTAAACCGATTTTTTCATTTAGCCGAAGTCCCAAATACCCAATGGAATTTATATGAAAAATCTAAAATAAAGTTGGGGCTAGTGTTTTCGTGCTAATTCAGCATTTCAATTAACCGGATTGCAACTAATCGGCTTCGACTGTAAATATTTACGAAAATTATCAGAAAGTCGAACTGAGTCGCAATATAGTCCCTCAACCTCAACCAGAAAAACTATAAAATATAGCTTCCATACACCTGATTGTTCAGATATGAAATTTTTTTGTTATAATTTCTCCATTTACGCAGCTAGGAAGATGGAATTTCTCAGCTCAGCAAGCAATTTCTTGTGGGATGCCATAGGCGTAAGGACCACAACAGATCCTTGCCCGAGGAAGAGGCTCCGCCCACTCCCGACAAAAGGCATTTTTTCGAATGGATGCGGTCCAGGCTTACCTCGAACAACCTTTGCATCTGACGACGTACCGACGCGTTATCAACGGTATTCATAGAGACTCGGTCACCATCTACCAAGACTCTAGATCTATGAATGCCGACATCGGGGCCCAAATTCCGCCTATTGCAGACCCTGAACCTCGACTGCAGCGATAGACCCGCGCTATTCTGTCCTAATTATATAATACTAATAGATTGGCGCTTGCACATAAGTTAGTGTTTGGCTGAGCTTCTGCTCCGAATTGTGGCATGCGCCTTAATGTTGTTACGCCAAGGAGAGGGTCCTACAGTTTTTCGTCGAAGCTGTTTTTCATAGCAGAAATACACTCGGAGGTTTGCCATTGCCTGCGAAGGGGCAAACGCTATTAGAAAAAAACTTTTTTTGTTTTATTTTTTATTTTTTGACTTTGGGTTGAACCGGGCTTGAACCCAGGCCGTGCTGAATGGTATTAGGAAAACGGATCGTCAAAGTATTCGAAAATGAAATCGGTAAACCGACAAAAATCCGCTGTTCACACACTTTTCTTTTCTTTTTCGGATGTTTTGCTGGCTGGGATATCAATAAAAGCAAATGCAGACGGCAACGTTGATCCGGATTAACGGTGCTGTTAATCTGATTCAAATTGTACCCTGCCAGAAGGCAGTAATGCGGATTAATGAGCCGCAAGGTCGTGGGTTCGAAACACGCGGCCAGTAGAATTTTCATTTCACTTTTTTCTTTAATTCAAGTTCAACTTCGCAGCCCTGTGCTAGTAAATTTATTACATTTATTTTTTTAATGAAACTATAGTTGTGGACGTTTTTCAATTAAATGCCAATAATTCGAACTGTAATAATAAAATAAATAATAAATGGTTAATATTAAATAAAATTAAACAAAAGGAATAAAATCAAATAAAATGTCCAAATCAAACAAACATAAATAATAAAAATAACATGTAAAGAAGTCAATGTTGGCACCAATCGATTGATTTTTTAATCAATTAGTTAATTTGATTAAATTCAATCGGTTTAATTAAATCTGATTAAACCGTGATTAAAATATGTAGTTTTTAGTCAATAGCCCTTCGTTTTATTAAGTAGGTTTGGTGATTAATCAATTTATGCTGGAATTGTATTGTGCATACAATGTCAGTTAATCGGGTATGGCTAAGTTGGTTTCACTCATCAATCTAAGCAAATTAGTGTGCCGACGTTATGCAAACTAGTTTTTAATATCCCTATGCACATGTGCGTTATATTACTACATCAAACAAAAAAGAACAACTGGTTTTACCTAATTATGAAAAAGCGACGGTAAAGTTCAGAACGAAAGTGTATTGAAACAAAAATATTTTTAAACAAATGTACTAGAGGTTTATCTGTAGACCAAACTTAAAAAAAAATTAAAATTAAAAAAATTTTTTTTTTAATTATTTTTTAATAACTACAGTATTAACGCTTCACATATTCCCATACCAACGTATACATATATTTAATATAAGTATCTACTTAATTATATGCCAATAAACATTTTATGAGCACACCTAAGTAAGCGTGTAAGCTAAATCTACTTAAAATGCAGTGAAGCACATGCTTATTAGTCATCCGGTTGCACGCACAACCGATCGCGTGAATGAAGGTAAGCTGCGACGCGGCCAACCAACAAAGCAAACGTCAAGCCAACACAACAAAAACACATCCTTCAACAAGATCACCCAAATAGCTGCACTTCCTTTGCAGGCTTTCATTTCGGTGCTTTGGAGCCGCTCAAAATACACACATGCACCAACACAGAAACACAAACGTACAAGGCGCTATCCTCAGCAGGCAGCAACACCAACAACCACCTCATCTTCGGCGACGGCAATAAATAAAATCTCAACGCAATGGCAAATGCAAACGACGACCAGCCACCAGACAAATTGATCCACTCGAAAATGCATTAAAAGTGCTTTCAAAGCGAAATCCCGCCACTATGTTGCACGCCCGTGCCGCTTTGCTGTTCACAAAGAAAAAATAAAATAAAATAAAATAAAATAAAATAAAATAAAGGATGCTACGAAGTTGGCGTTGCAATGGCAGAGGAGAGGCAGCTGCTGTAGCAATGGATGTTGGTAGCGGCAGCAGGCTTTTGAATGTTAAGAAGATGGCGGCGGCAGCTTTGTTCGCATGACGAACGGAAATATATTGACGTTGTTGTTTTAGTTGCTGCAACAGCAACAACTACAACGCGATGCATCATGATCTTACTGATCGCCACAGATTGTAAATTATATGTAATAATCATGTGCTAGGTAGGCTAGTTGTGTTTGTTAGTCACCACTAAATGTAACCGGTTCTACTAACAAGTATTTCATTAAGTTACATACAGTGAGTGCCAGTCAAAATCGTACAGTAATTTTTTTTTTTAATATGTGGCTTTTTGTTTAAATTTTAATAGTTTTTACTAAAAATATAGTTAGTTCATACTATAACAAAATCTATAAAATACAAAGCTTCTAACTTTGTAACAATTAATAAAAATTCGTTATATTTTCATCAAACTTTCACACTTTTTATTCAGAATTCTTTGGGTATGCAGTTTTATAGTATGTACTTTCTATTTTGATACAATAAAGTGTCAGTTGCTGCAAAATACAGTTGATTTTTGGCATTCTTTTTTTTTGTTGAAGAAAAAAAAAATTTCAAAAATCAACTGTATTTCGTTGCGACTTCAATAGTAAAATTTAAGGGGCTAAAAAATTGCGTTCTCAAAAAAAACTGAATAAAAGAATGAACTTTTAATGAAAATTCGACGATTTTATTTTAATTATTACAAAGCTATAAACTTTGAGTTTTATGTATTTTGGTTGTAGTATGAACTATATTTTTATTAAAAATTAATTAAATTTAAATAAAATAAAATATTTTCAAAATATGGAAAAAAATTTACTGTACGATTTTGACTGCCACTCACTGTGTATATTTTTTCAGGCGCGCGCAGCTAGCTACCAATTTTACTCAGCTGATCTACAGTTAGAATTAAAATTGCATATTGATTCCCATCAGCATTTCTAAGCATATTTGTGTGACTCAATTTTTACATTTATACTGGAATTCCCGCTTGATAATCATCAGCATGTTCATCATCGGCGTTGCCTCCTCTGTTTTACTCACACACTTAAGGCTGCGCCAGCATCCGCTCGAAATATGCACCACTTAACATTTGATTTCATAGTCAACTGCCAGCACCCTCATCAGCATCATGATCAGTGCGATCATAACTACTCTTCTCTCCTCTTTTGCCACTAAGCACCCACACTTCATTCACAAAAGATCACTTACTTGATCCTGCACTAAAAACCTCTTCACTCGTCTACTTCAAAATGTTGATCCTTTGTTTGTTTTTATTTGCCTCGGCTGTGTGACAAATTATTAACGATCACCACTGGCACACCGGCACCTAGCATCAGCATCGTCACCAGCTCCAGTACCACTTTAGTCCCTTTTTTTTATTAAATTTTTATTGCTGTTTGCTTAATACTTTTGTTGCTGCATTTTAAATCTTCATTGTGTTGCTTTTTTTTTGCTTTTCTTGCTCTACTCATTTGTATTATTTTCTGCTTCACAATTTCTTTGCTCTCTGTTTTTCTGTTTCTTAGCTTTGCTGAGTACGGTTCTTGGCTTTCTTGGCCTTCTTGATCGGGAATTCTTTTCAATTTCTTATACCTTTTCCACCTTTGCATGTTGACAATTTTTTTATAATCCCTTCCTCACTTCGCTCACCGCCTCTTACGCCATCAAATTTCTTGTATCCATTGCGCGCCGCCTGGCACTTTCTGAGTTTTGATGTGACCGCCACTGATCTTGCGCCTTGTAGGCGAGTTAGTCGCTTGCTTTGATCAAGTGATCTCTCTGACGGCTGGCGTCATTATGCACGCGTGGCTTTGTGCTGGGCGTGGTGTTGTTGGTATGCTGCCACAAGTTGTTGTGCTGAAGCCAACAACTTATAGAGCTGTTATTAATTTTAAAACAATTAATTAAAACATATTAACTAAATCATAAATACGAATCATTTAACAAATATTTTTTGGTGGAATTATTAAAAAAATACATAAAAGCATGTTTTAAAATACCAATCTCATACTCCAATTCTGATTTATTTTTTTTTTCGTTAGTGACATTTTTCCACTTCACATTCATTTCTCACTGTTTTCCCATCGTTTTGGCTAAAGATCAAAGACGCCGCTGCCGCACTAATTAACATCATTTTGATGAATATCATTTGCGAGAGGTGTTGAAAGGGTCCGCGCCGGTTTTGCATAACTCAAGCGTGGATGCTCGACTTTTGCGGCGGCATATATTGAAACAGGTTTTCTGCAAGCAATCTGATTTAGGCAAGAGCGTTGGTTGCCGTCGGCATTTCACATTCACTAAGCAACTAATATGTGGCACTTACAGGGCAAGATAGCTCGAAAGGCATTTGTTATTATAGGAAAACTTGTGGTGAAAAGCAATTTTGAGAGAAAGCACTTGTATAGCATTTTAATTTAAGTTTTCTTTTAATTGTAAGATTTTCTTGTTTAAAAGGAAAAATATCTCTTTAATTTCATTTCATTTTTAGAAACTTATTTTATGTTTTTTTCTCAATTGAATTCTCTTAATTTTTAGATATTACTACATATTTTAAAACGAAGAATGTTTTTGTTTTGATTTAATTTATAGAAACTTATTTTAGTTGTTTTTTTATTTATTATTTTTTTATTTAATTTTTAGATGTTATTGTTTTTAAAAGAAGAATACTGTTATTAATTTCATTTATTTCATTTTTTAGTAGCATTTCCTTTTTTAGTTTAGTTTTCTTTTGATATTTTGTGTTTTAATTTTATTAAATTTTTAAGTACTATTTTCCTTCTCTAATTTAGATTTTATTGTTAATAACATATATTTAATTTTTTTTTTTATTTAGATTTCTTTAATTTAATAGTTCTTATCGCTTAAAAAAAAAGTTTTATATATTTTTTTATTTAATTTAATTCAGGGTTATCGACAAGAGCTCGCTGAGCCGACTGTAAGCTCATCTATCCATAAGTAGTCCACAAGTTGCTATTGGAACTTGCATGCCAACCCTGCCGGGATAGATGATCTCAAGGGTACCCTGCCTTGCTAGTTCATCAGCTCTCCAATTTGCTCTGATGTTACTGTGTCTTGGGACAAAAATCAATTTGCTTTTAAACTAGTCCGATGCGACTGAGAGAGGAATTAGACGTTTCCCGCACAGTTACGATTGAATCATTAGCAATACTAGGAGCCTGGCTGTTTACTTGGCTATCAGAGTAGATGTTTAACCTTCTAATCGGTATTTCACTGGTGCTTAGCCAATCGGCTGCCTTTTTTATAGCGGCAACCTTTGTCTGAAAAACGCTGCAAAAACCTGGTAGTCTGAGTGTGAGACTTAAGGAGAGTTATGGTCTGATTATGGCAACTTAACGCAACTTATGGCTCTCTCTTAAAAATTCTGTTAAATGGGTGTTGCTTATGCCGAAACTTAACGCAACTTAATGCCACGTCGAAATCTGTTTCATATTGATTCTCTAAGTTCTACGTTCCGTTAAATTAAGTTAAGTTGCCATAATCAGGCTGACAGAATACACTTCCCCTAAATCTGGCGTCCAACTTCAGTCCATTTGTGGAGATATTTATTAGACCTCTATACATCGCCTCGGAATGCTTCCATCCATTTCTTACGCTGTAAAGTCGAAGTCTCCGAGCATTGCCGAGTACTCGTATACCGGGTTGAAGTACATAGAAACCGCCACGTTCCCACGACAGTCGGGTCTACGTAACCGCAACGACCCAGATTTATATCTGGCCAAGGACTGTCACTCCAGCAACACTCCCCAAAATCTCTTTGGGGAATTTGTATACTGTTACAATAACAACAGGTGGACCGAAGCGCTCGGATGATTAAAACAAGGGCGGCTCTTGCACGCAATCTAGCTGCTCAACTAGACTAGACTTTTCTAGTGAATTCTACCAGACAAATACTCCATATACATATGTACACAACTTGAAGATAGTTCGTTTTCACGTGCTTCAAGTTAACGGTTCAAACGGTCAACGACGTCAAATAGCATAATCTTGGTGGCTACGACGGGAAATTTCACATATTTCGAAGTCACAACCTTCCATTGTAAGTCAAAAAAAGGAGATTAACAGACGGCCATAGCGCTATGAATTATGCCCCGCAGTCAAGCTATAGTCGCTTTCGAAGAGCTAAGGTCCAGAAACGCCGACAGACCAAAGATCGCATGAAACAGCAAGCTTTTTTGAGTCTAAGGCCGAGGCCCCGCAATGAGCGGTTTTTATTCCTGAACAGCGCTGCCCAACCATTTCCAAATGCCGCTCATTGCGTGACCACTTCAATAGTATTTCAAATGAGTTAATTGTAAGCCGCTCACCGCTCTCGATCTTGAGGATTATTTATATCCCAAAACGACAACTTTGAGAATGCCTAGTTGAAATCCAGAGTCAGACTCGGTGGTATTCGGCGACCTTTTCTTGTTTGTAAGGTGGTACGGTCTCATGTGCACGGTATCCTCGGCTTAATTGGGCTTACAAAAATGCACAATTTTAATTTTTGTTTTTTGATTACCCACAACACAAATTAACCGCAGCTTTTTCAGTTGAAATTTTCTTTCTTTATTTAGATGCTGGTGATAGAGAAAGAGTTGATTATACATATCTCCAAATTAAAACAAAAAAATAATTAATTACAAGGCGCAATAATTAAAGAAATATATTAAATTTAAAATATATTTTGCGATAGGGCAAGCATTTTTTATTTTTTTAACTCTCTTTTAAGTCATTCAATCATAATTCCGAGACCAATAAATCCAATTGCATTAGCTACTAATAGTTTTCACCTCAGCTTGCGAACTGTGACACCATGTCAATTTGATTGCTAAAGTAAATGAGCAATAAAATTATTCTTAAGTAACTAATATCTGCGCTAAAATTCTAAAGCATGTTCTACTAACTGGAATCTTTCTTTCCCATTCGCAACAAGGGTGATTGATTTAAGCCCAAGAACAGCATTGTTAAAGCCAACAGCACCAAGCGAGTGGGTGTTAACAGATCAGCGTAGTCGTTACATTTTACATTTGGCGGCCCATCGATAAGTCCACCGCGAGATTCTGGTTTTTTACAAAAAGTTGTTGTAACGAGTAATAGTAGTAGCGGGAATGCTATTGTCCTCATGCTGCCAAATTGGTTTATTCTCCTATTAATTAAATTTTCTTCGCCGATTCAAGCGCGCAGCTGTACGGTTCACAAGGCACACGAACTCTATGCTGAACCAGCGTTTTTGTTAAACTTGTTTATTGTGTGTATCGTGTATTAAAAAATCCTTGTAAAAAATAGTTTTTTTTACGTTATTTACAAGTCTGGTTATTTTTTTTTAATTTTGACAAATTTCCGCTTTTGTAACAAATAATTTTTTTTTAACATATTTTTGAAGGGATTGGGATGGGCGTTGATTTTAATAAAAGTCGATTACTGGCTAAAGTGATATTTATATAATGATGTAAGGCTATGTTTTCACGCGTACCGGCTACGACGTTATTCACTCTTTCAATTGGTTGAGCTTACTAATTTTTTATAAGATAAATGCATCTATCCTGAAGTTTTGTCAGTTCATTGTTCAGTTTTTTTTTTCTCTTACGCTGACGACACACAATCAGTTTTGCCTTTCAATTTCCTCACAAACATTGCTTGTCAAAAATCATCAAAATTGAAAGTCATTACGTAGGCTGCATTCAATTTGATAAGAAATTTCGTTATCAATATATCGTCTTCAAGAAAACAATACAACTAACTAGCTTCTGAAGAGCATTTTCCATTTTTAATTCCATTGTAGATTAACATTTTAGCATGCAAAAGCTTAGAATTTTTTATTTTCACAACATTGAAAGCAAAATAGAAACTCAATTGAAGGCGAAAAATTGAAAGCAAGTTGCCCATTCAAGTAATAAATAAGAGTGTGTTAGTGAGAAAGTGTGAGTGTATTAAAAATTGAAAGGGGAAAATTGAATGTGTAACGTCCCGGTCATTTCAATTAGTTTGACATTTTGGTTTTTTGCTTGCTCCAGGGACGTACCTAAATATGATCGCCATTCCGAAGGCAACCCGCTTCGGATCCAAAATTGGTTGTAACGCTAAGCAATTCAAGAAGCCGTGTAGAGGTTCCTTTTCATGCTATTGAAGTCGGGTTTAATATCGATAAATAGATAGTGTGTGAGTGCCGATTCTCTTCTCCTGGGTATTTTCTAATATGTAGCCTTTAGCGGACTTATCAGGTCTAAGGTCACACTCAAAAGGCTAAATGAGTTAATTTTTGATGGACTTTAGTGACATTTGAGACTCTCAAATTGAGAGTCGACTAATACGTGCGGCTTTCCTACCACAAGCCCAACACCGAATTTGCGCTCATTTACAAGGCAGTTGTACTAGACGTCTTAAGCGCCACGGAGACGATCAAATATCTTTATCAACGCTTTAAGTGTATTGGTGTCATCGGCTTTTGTCGGCTACACGTACACTACACCGACTCGTTGTCGGCTATGCTTGATGAGAATCAAAACATTTTGATATTTGAATTTGATGACTGTTTATTTGACCGTCTCGCGTTATGCTTGACAAAAAACAAGCTCACTTGCCTTCTGGGCGTCGTGGTGAGAAAGTGCGCGGACAAGAAAAAGAAATTGTTTTACTTTTGATCGCTCATTATCAATGCTTACTAGCTTTATGAAATATAATAAATATTAATTTATAACATATAACATATAAAATTGTGCCATAAATGATATAATAATTAACAACAAATACTCACCCGATGACATCGTGCTAACAAACGAACACTGCGTATTCACAATACAAAGTGGTGATTGACGCGTTTATTTGAACGTTTGCGGGCAAGACACGAGCGAACCTTACTCACACATACGCAATGCTTGACGTATTTATTTGATTGTCTCCGTGGCGCTTTAAGGGTTTTTTTCTATGTTGCACCGACCACCTCAATTGGCATCAACTAACCAATTGAACATTTAGCAGTGGTCATCATCAAAAGAAGGGCATCTCATTCAAGGTTTTTTCTTCTTTTCATGGGAAGTTTTATTTTGCAGTTTAAGTTTAAAAAAAAAAAAACAAAAAAACACATGCCTTCTTGTTGTTTTCCACGAGCTTAAAAATAACTTAAACAAGTAAGAAAGTCTAAGTTCGGGCGGAGCCGAACATTAAATACCCGGCGCAAGCATTAAATATATGTTTTTTCACCTTTCCGAAACCGTCCGCTAGATGGTAAGCCGGGGTGTATAAATTTTGAGTAAATTAGCGTCCTTCAATTTCGAAATATTGAAGTTTCAAGCATTTCTGAAATTTACCGTTATATGAGAAGCGGCCGTTATTTTAGTCCGATTTCAAATATTTTCAACGTTTTGCTTATAAGTAGCAAGCACAATAACCACACCAAGTTTGGTACAAATTGGTAGAACGGTTACCGATATACTTATATGTGATCATAAGTGGGCGGTGCCACGCCCATTTTCCAAAATTTTACCATAAACGTATTTCTTGGTAAAGAATTTTTACAAGCATCAATTTTGAATAAATTAGCTTCAATATTTACTGATTTATCGAAGATTTTGTATTTCTCTAAATTACCGTTATATGGGATGTGGGCGTGGTTATTGTCCGATTTTAAAAAGTTTCAGCGATTTTTTATGCTGTACTAAGGCCAACAACTGTGCCAAGTTTGGAAGAAATTGGTGCAGCGGTTTCCAAGATATACACATGTAACCATAAGTGGGCGTGGCTACGCCCATTTTCCAAAAATTTATAATATTCTTATTTTTCGACTAAAAATTATTGTAAATATCAATTTTGAGTGAATTATCTCCAGTAGTTACTAAAATATCGCAGTTTTCGTATTTCTGAAAATTAGCGTTATATGGGAAGTAGGCGTGGTTATTGAGCGATTTTAAAAATTTTCGGCAATTTAGTATGTTGTGCGAAGGCCAACAACTGTGCCAAGTTTGGAAGAAATTGGTGCAGCGGTTACCAAGATATACACATGTAACCATAAGTGGGCGTGGCTACGCCCATTTTCCAATTTTCCATTCCATTTTTTTTCGTCTAAAACTTATTATAAATATCAATTTTGAGTGAATTATCTTCTTTAGTTACTAAAATATCGCAGTTTTCGATTTCTGGAAATTACCGTTATATGGGAAGTGGGCGTGGTTAAAGTCCGATTTCGCCCATTTTCAATACCAACCTACTTGGATTAAGGGAAACCTACATACCAAATTTCGTTGAGATATCTCAATTTTTGCTCGAGTTATCGTGTACACGGACAGACGGACAGACGGACGGACAGACAGACATGGCTTAATCAATTTCTTTTTTCATCCTGATCATTTATGTATACATTTGTCTATATCTATCTTGATTCGTTTTGGCTGTTACAAACAACCGTTATGTGAACAAAATTAATATACCCTTATGCACAAGTGCGCTCGGGTATAAAAATACAGTATGCATACAGTATACGTAAAAAAATAAACATTTCAAACCCATTTGCACACTCTGTTCTGGTCAATTTGGTCATCTGTTTTCTGTTTGCGCCGTTCTGCTTTTAAATCCCTTTCAACTCTGTTCGCTCTTTAGTGCAGTACATATCTATGAATTTTCATACATCATCGTTATTTATTTTGGATAAGATAAAAGCATTTCGTCATTTTTGTCGATTTTCATTTTACAATTTGTGGAACAATTTGCGAGGCTGGGTATTATAGACACATGCGTTACATATATACTTACATACAACGTACATACTACATATTGGAGTTACGCTACAAAAACACTCAGTCACTTGAGATCGTTGAATGGCTTTAATATTTCTGTTTTGCCCATAAATGAAATAATATTTTTTTTAATATTTTTTGCTGATGCGAATAAATATACTTTCGTTTGTGCGGAATGTGTTTTATATTTAGGCATTAGCCGTTGAAGAATTTAACACTTTGATAATGTTTTTGTATGAAATCGCGTTTTATAGCACTCGTGAAATATTTTTTTTTTTTGCTTTATTTACTTGGATATTATAAATACTTACAATTTAATGGAAAAAATAAATATTTTTTAAGCAAACGTTTTATACCACTTTTAACGTTAATATTTTTTCAGTTTAAAGATTTAAGGTTAACCCTAAGCATAAGGCAAAGGCTAAGACAAATACAAATACCAAAACGAAGACAAAAACGCAGACGAAAACGAAGATGAATTCGAACACGAAGATGAATACAAAAAGGAATACGAATACGAAGATGAATGCGAAGACGAACATGGAAAAACGACGAGGACGAGGACGTATACAAAAACGAGTTCGACGACAAAGCCGAACACGAAGATGGACCCGAAGACGAAATGGGGAACTATTATGATAACGAACACGAAAACGAATCCGACAGCAAATACGAATACGATTACAAAGACGAATACGAACCCGAAACCAAAAACGTGTACGAAGACGAAGACTAAGGCTTATATTAAGACTAATACCTTCTGCTGTTTGAAACGAAGTAGAAATGATTCGGCAAAAGCGCACTCCTTTGCTTTGTATTTGTAAATATATATATTTTTTTTTAATCCAATTCAATAAAAACAAAACGAATGTATCATGTATGTGCATATGAGGACAGGGTTTGAGGAAATTACATTTTACTTTTAAATCGCAAAAATTCGAAAAAATTTTTACTTGAAATCTGATAAATTTTAAACTTATTCATATAAATTCATAAACTCGCTGGGTTATAGATGGTCAATACCAAGAAATGGTAGAAGTTTTGCGTTTTAAAAAATAAAATTTAATTTCTTCAAACTCTGACCTCTCAAAAAATGTTTAAAACCTTGAACCTTTCATAATTTTATTTATTTCGTACGTAGAACAAAAACTAAATTTTTTCAAACATTGGTAGCGACCCTTTGTCTTTATTTTTTTCTACGTACTCCATTGTGTTGATATTTTTAAGGACCTCCCTAATATACATATGTACACCCAGCAGGAGAACTGTGCATACAGGGAATTTCTTTTTAAATATTCACTTCTATGTTTTTCCCATAGTAAGGAAACCCACAATGCTAAATCGGGATTTACTCGAGCGCCGTGAGATTATTGAATGCAATTTTTTCAGAATGTAATTAACCCCCCATCCCTTAATCTGACGCGCTCCAGTAAATCACAAAATCCACTCTTGAGTATCCCTATTTTCATGTAAAAAAATTTCGTGCAAGCTTTATATGGAAGAAACTGCGTAGCAGATTCATCAAAAAAAATATCCTTTTTGGTACGCAAACTTCTGCTGCTGGGTTAATGTATTTCAGTTTTTATCTTGAATGTGCTTCCTTTTTTAAATAAAAATAAAAATAAAAATAATAATAAAAGTGACAAATTTAAAAAAGAAGCAATTGAAAATTTTTACTTTTTTGATATAAAACGCCCATAGTATAAAAAGTACCATTCCGACGGGAATATAATAATACACCAAAGTAAGGAAATTTTCCCATCCAACGAGATATTTGGAAATACGTAACTCCGAAGGGCTGGAAAACTGGGATTTTGCTTGTTCAGACCGAACGTATTCAAAAAAAAAATTCACATATGTACATTAGTGTGGTCCAAAAATGCACGTGAAAAAGTAAAGTCGGAACTTTAATGCTCTCACCCCCTATGATTGTTCTATATCGAAAAAACTATACCCCAGTTTTTTATTTCGTCATCGGAAAATATTTATAGGTCACTCAAAGCGCTGAAAGTTTTCCATGTACTATTTTATATGAAAAAAACAAGTTTTTGTGGAAATGGTATAGAATTCTTGAAAAACATTATTTTTCTATTGGAAAACTCTGTTTCTCTTCAGAAGACTTCCGGGAATAGTACCCAATGGTTTATATTAAAATTTTTTAATACCAACAATATTTTATGGGTCCCTCCATTGCATTTTTTGAGGTTTTGTGGGACCTATTAAAAAATAGTTAATTTTAGAAATGGTTAAATAAACAATTACGTAGGTATTATTATTGGAAGTCTCCTAAAGCGAAACAGAGTTTTCCGATCGAAAAGTATTGATTTTAAAGAATTCTATCCTGATCCACCTTGCTTTTCCATACAAATACTCCACACACACAAAAACAACGAGCAAACGAGTGAGCCAAATTGGTGAAGTTTTTTTTTCTAATTGGCCTGAACCGACGAGAGGTTAAAGAGTGAAATAAGAACAAAAGAAAAAA
>NW_023458555.1:36570660-36570853 GCF_013731165.1 Rhagoletis pomonella | reverse complement strand
TGACTTAAATTAAATAAATACGTAATTATATGTAAGTGGAATTCAAAATTAAATTAGATGTGTATTTCAGAAAAAGAATTTGTATTAAAAATAGTATAAGTGCAATAAATTGTATACTAAAAATTATCAAAAAAAAAAAACAATTAAATATGTACTGAATGACTTTTATGCTGCGAATTTAGGTTAAGGACTA
>NW_023458555.1:36566546-36570560 GCF_013731165.1 Rhagoletis pomonella | reverse complement strand
GGTTACTTATCACCTGATTGCTTAATCGATTATTTTTTTATCACAAGAAAAGTAATCTTTAACGTTTTCCCGCCAACGTTTTTTCGGTTGATTTAAATTTATTTCTATTTTTACCGCCCAGCGAGCTCGGCACATTGTTGACTTAAATTAGGGATGGCAAAAAAAAATAAAATAATCGATTAATTAATCATATGATTATTTACAAGCCAAAAAAAAAAAATTTATTGCAATTAATTGCAGTTGTTGAGAAATAATCCATTAATCGAATTCTTAAAAGCACGTTTTTATTGTGAGTAAATATTCACAAAAACACTTTTCGTTTTTGTTATTTTATGGCCTTATAACAATTATATTCAAAAATTTTTATTGAGCTTGAGGCAGTTTTTAATGAAAGACTTATTGCGGAAAAGCAATAATAATTTGAAAAAATGGTAGGAGGGATAGCTATTTCGGAAATCACCACATTTCCTCATCAAACTTCTTTCAGTAGGCTTCGAACCGACGATCCCACTGACTCAGCCCGTTGCCTACACACTGTGCTAAGTTCGCCTTGTGAATTCTTGATCACACTTGATCAGCGAGGATGAGAAATAAAAAAAACGACAGCCTTTTTACCCTTTCATGTGACGAAAATAAATGAACGAACTACAGTTGTGTAATTTTTTTCATACAAATTAAATGAATTAAAATAGTTTTCAGCTGTAAACGTTGACAGTAATGGCTTCTTTTTTTATTTAATGGTTTCTTTGTTTTATTTATATTTTTGGTGTCTTTGAATCTGTGTGGCACCGTTATGTCAATGCCAAAATAAGTCACTTAAAATTCAACTAACGGTAATGCAATGTAATATCGTTCGTTCGAACATGATTTGAATAGCTGGCATAGTTTATTAAACTCTAACATGCAAAAGATATTTTCAAATATTCATTTATCTCCTAGCATTGACCCTATAATCTAAATTTAGCTGAATACGAAATAAGGCGTACAATAATATTTGTAAATTTATACTTAAATGGCTATTCTATTTGCAGTAACCGGTTTTATTGATTTGTAGCGTTTTCGATGATATGCATACAGTGTTGGTGCATACCTCAACTTGAAAAAATGTTCAAGTGTCTTTAAAAAAATTATAATTTGTATACATATATTTGTACATATCGCATACCGTCTTCAAAAGCGTCACAACTCAAAATAATACGTTCGTCAGAAAATGCGAAAAACTATTTCGTAGCACATGCTAAGCATATGGGCAAGGGCGACTTTACCTTAGGTTTTTATAACAAATTATAACAAAAATTTGCTCCTAAACGTTCAATATTTATCGCGTCATTATTTGCATAATTTTTATGCTGCACGCTTATTATTGCACAAGAAAATATTTCTATTTTGTACCAAATTTACAGATATTGCATTCCATAATTCTTTTAAAATTTCCGATGTTAATTTAAATGAATGCAATTTGTTTTGAAAGGTTTTAAGCGCCGAGAGCGAATACGTTTGTATGAATTGCTTTTTGAATATGCTACACCTTCAATATTTATTGCGCGATCCGCTATTCGTGATCCGGATTTCAAAATTTCTAGATATATTGCGATCCGTATCACGATCCATCAATATTTGATGCTACACCTTCAATAAATAATAAGATCCAGGATCGCGATCCAAATATCGCGATCTGTATTGATGGTGTGACAGGCGCCTATGAACCATATAAAAATCAAAACATCAAAAGCCATTCAAATCGCATGCAATCAATTAAAGCGGAATAGCACAGTATGACCGGAAAATGAATACAGCGTCATCTATTTGTGATTTCGGTATGTTGCGACATGAGAGAAATCTACATTGCGAGCCATCTGTGAACTGAAACTAACAATGTAATTAGATATACACTGAAAGAAAAATATCGACTACAAAATGTATCGATTTCGACAACAAAAACACTGAGGCACACCTGAGGTTTTATTAGCCTCATTAAAGTTTTTCGCTGATAAAATAAAATTTTTTTTATCGATCAGTGGTTGAGTTTTCCACACATCAGATTCATGTTTTGAACATTTCGTTACGCCAAGTTGGGCGACTTTTTTTCTGAGGATTTATAAATTTATAGTTATGGGAACCTAAACTGTATTCATGCCTCACATATTAATGGCCAAGGTTGCCTATATCTCATGTGCTTACCTTGCAAAATCATTAAAGCAGTAGAGGGACTATCGTTGAGAATAAAAACAAGTAAGTGCGCCTGGGCCACACAGGAGAAGTGAAACTTACGTTACATATCTAGCTTACATCTTTGCTTATCCTTTATCCTTTTCTTCATCTACATATTCTCCTAGATGATGTGAGGTGCGATGACGTGATAAGATGCCATGTGATATAATGTGAAGTGACGTGCAAGGATGTCATGTCATGACAAATGGTGTCATAACATGTGATGTTCTGTCATATGTTGTCACATCATGTGCATCGATAACAAAATCGATAGTCGCATCGATTAAAATATCGATAACAAAACAGATAAAGTCATCGATAAAAAGTGTTCCCACTTACAGGTTTTATGTCAATAGGAACACCTTCCTGTAAGTTTTAACTAAATCTTGTAAACGGACTGCTATTGGAACAGACTATTTATGTTTGCTGCCATGGTAACCGTTTGCATATTTTGTTGTGAATTTAAAAATGCACCAAAATTTGAAATTGCAAGATCCCGGACAGCCCTTCTATTTTCAATCGGTGACTTCCAATAACATATTAACCAGTTTTTATAGGACCCCAAAAAATGCAAACAAACGCCTTAAATGCACTGAAATTCACTAATGCTTGCGCGAAAATCAGCGTTTTGTTTATTTAATTTTTATTATAATTTTTGTATAAACCATATATTTTACAGTTTAACACAATTAAACCTCGTTCGCTATCGAAAGACTGAATATTAAGACAATTGACTGTTTGACAGCTTTTTTATCTTCCTATTTGTTTACATCATTCTTGAAAGAAAGGTTAATAAATAAAATAATGTGTTTTGCAAAAAGGCTAAATGAGCGAATCTGAACCCCCTAATTTTATATGTTTTTCACACATACACACACACTGTACAAAGATAGGGGTTTTTATTTTTTGATAAATCAAATTTCATCAAAATTCTACCGTATTTAACCCGGATTTGATAACCTAACTGAAAGTTGCTAAAAAGGTATTCATCCGTCTGTGCGAAGTATTATGTTTGCCCTAATTTCATAGTAACATCTATTTTACGAATATTTTTTCCAAATTGAAGATTTTTGAAATATTTGCTTTTTTTTAATGTACCATGTATTTTACTTAGAAATATTCTTTGAACAAGAAAAACTACCGATTTCTTTCTTAACTTTGCGAAAGAGAGAGCAAAAAAAATTAAAACGCATACGTCTCGCAGACCTAGTAGGTTATCAAAGCAGAGTTTATAATTTGGCCTAAATCCCTTTCCAATGGCTTCCTCTTCCAGTGGGATCGGCGTTGAATACATTCATGGATGGAGCGTTTGTATTCATTCGTATGACATGGCTGAGTCAGCGATACAGCGGCTCCGTTTACATATGTACGCTGCGCTATATCGTGTAAAGCTGCATCGTTTCATCGTCTGCGGTATTCGTCGTCGCCAAAGCGTAAAAACCCGTAGATCTTCCGCAAAATCTTTCCCTCGAGTACTCCAAGAGCCGCCTTAATGGATGTTGTCATTGTCCGTGCTTCTGCTTCCTACACTAGAAAGTGACTCATAGAGTGAGAGTGTCAGTCAGGGGCGGACCCACGGGGGCTGTTTTAATACATAGACGCCATATTATACATACATATGCGCCATATTAAAACACCCCCCGTGGGTCTTCTACTGACTGACACGTCGTTAAACCCCCAAAACCCCCCGTTGGATCCGCCACTGATCAAGCAGACTTTCCTTCTGCTCAGCATATGGAGCTCTCACACTTTTGATTAGTCCTTAACCTAAATTCGCAGCATAAAAGTCATTCAGTACATATT
>NW_023458555.1:36562252-36566446 GCF_013731165.1 Rhagoletis pomonella | reverse complement strand
AATATGTACTGAATGACTTTTATGCTGCGAATTTAGGTTAAGGACTAGTCAAAAGTGTGAGAGCTCCATATGCTGAGCAGAAGAAAAATCTGCTTGATCATGGATAGGTCCATCCCTAGAGACTCGGTGTGAAGAGATCTTGTGCCAGACCAATTTAACCTATGGGTAATTTGCTAAACCTAAAATAAATCTCATACAGTTATCATTCAGGACAAATCTTATAATTTTTTATTGCCGTTTTCAGCGACTAATAACATTTGCCCATAAAGAAAAATGTTTCTTTCAAAATCCACATGTCGTGTCTTATCGGCATGGCCTTATTAGTTTAGACTGTAGCGTATAGTCTGCGTATAGATCGCAAATTGGAACTTACTTACTTAGTCCCACATTGTCACTGTGCCACTTTCAAGTGAATTTCGCAGCTATGAAAGGTTGTCTGTTCTGCCTTTTCCAATTTGGATAAGGAAGAAAAGCGAAGGGCGCGGGTGGACAAGACAAGGTATTTCCTGTCATCAAAAAAACAGTCAAAACATTCGCGTTTTGGCACCTGCGTCAGTGGTGACAGTTGTAATTTCGAGAATGCCGAGAATTCCATTTACTTGGAATCAGCACAAACACCGATAAGGAGATAAGATGAAACGAGGCGCAGCGTATGTAAACGGAGCCGCTGTATCGCTGACTCAGCCATGTCATACGAATGAATACAAACGCTCCATCCATGAATGTATTCAACGCCGATCCCGCTGGAAGAGGAAGCCATTGGGAAGGAATTTGAGCCAAATTATAAACCCTGCTTTGATAACCCACTAAGTCTCCGAGACGTATGCGTTTTAATTTTTTTTGCTCTCTCTTTCGCAAAGTTGAGAATGAAATCGGTAGTTGAACCTTTTCAAAGAATATTTCTAAGTAAAATACATGTTACATTCAAAAAAAAGCAAATATTTCAAAAATCTTCAATTTGGAAAAAATATTCGTAAAATAGATGTTACTATGAAATTAGGGCAAATATAATACTTCGCACAGACGGATGAATACCTTTTCAGCAACTTTCAGTTAGGTTATCAAATCCGGGTTAAATACGGTAGAATTTTGATGAAATTTGATTTATCAAAAAATAAAAACCCCTATCTTTGTACAGTATGTGTGTATGTGTGAAAAAACATATAAAATTAGGGGGTAGCCAGATGCGCTCATTTAGCCTTTTTGCAAAACATATTATTTTATTTATTAACCTTTCTTTCAAGAATGATGTAATACAAGATTGTGCATTCCCGGCGGCGATGTCATTTCTCAAGTAAAAGTAAACAAATAGGAAGATAAAAAAGCTGTCAAACAGTCAATTGTCTTAATATTCAGTCCTTCGATAGCGAACGAGGTTTAATTGTGTTAAACTGTAAAATATATGGTTTATACAAAAATAATAATAAAAATTAAATCAACAAAACGCTGATTTTCGCGCAAGCATTAGTGAATTTCAGTGCATTTAAGGCGTTTGTTTGCATTTTTTTGGGTTCCTATAAAAACTGGTTAATATGTTATTGGAAGTCACCGATTGAAAATAGAAGCGCTGTCCGGGATCTTGCAATTGCAAATTTTGGTGCATTTTTAAATTCACAACAAAATATGCAAACGGTTACCATGGCAGCAAACATAAATAGTCTGTTCCAATAGCAGTCCGTTTACAAGATTTAGTCAAAACTTACAGGAGGCGTTGCTATTGACATAAAACCTGTAAGTGGGAACACTTTTTATCGATGACTTTATCTGTTTTGTTATCGATATTTTAATCGATGCGACTATCGATTTTGTTATCGATACACATGATGTGACATCATATGACAGAACATCACATGCTATGACACCATTTGGCATGACATGACATCCTTTCACGGCACTTCACATTATATCACATGGCATCTTATCACGTCATCGCACCTCACATCATCTAGGAGAATATGTAGATGAAGAAAGATAAAGGATAAGCAAAGATGTTAGCTAGATATGTAACGTAAGTTTCACTTCTCCAGTGTGGTCCAGGCGTACTTACTTTTTTTTATTCTCAAAGATAGTCCCTCTACTGCTTTAATGATTTTGCAAGGTAAGCAAGGTAGGCAACCTTGGCCATTAATATGTGAGGCATGAATACAGTTTAGGTTCCCATAACTATAAATTTATAAATCCTCAGAAAAAAAGTCGCCCAACTTGGCGTAAAGAAATGTTCAAAACATGAATCTGATGTGTGGAAAACTCAACCACTGATCGATAAAAAAAATTTTATTTTATCAGCGAAAAACTTTAATGAGGCTAATAAAACCTTAGGTGTGCCTCAGTGTTTTTTGGTTGTCGAAATCGATAAATTTTGTAGTCGATATTTTTCTTTCAGTGTATATGTAATTACATTGTTAGTTTCAGTTCACAGATGGCTCGCAATGTAGAGTTCTCTCATGTCGCAACATACCGAAATCACAAATAGATGGCGCTGTACTCATTTTCCGGTCATACTGTGCTATTCCGATTTAATTGATTGCATGCGATTTGAATTTTTGTTTTGATTTTTATATGGTTCATAGGCGCCTGTCACACCATCAATACGGGTCGCGATATTTGGATCGCGATCCTGGATCTTATTATTTATTGAAGGTGTAGCATCAAATATTGATGGATCGTTATACGGATCGCAATATATCCAGAAATTTTGAAATCCAGATCACGAATCGCCGATGCGCAATAAATATTGAAGGTGTAGCATATTGAAAACGCAATCCATACATTTCACCGGTACATCTTGTACCCTCATAATGCGAACATCGAAAACGTATTCGCTCTCGGCGCTTAAAACCTTTCAAAAGTAATTGAAATCATTTAAATTAACATTGGAAATTTTAAAAGAATTATGGAATGCACTATCTGTAAATTATTGGTACAAAATAGAAATATTTTCTTGGGCAATAATAAGCGTGCATGCGCTATGAAATAGTTTTTCGCATTTTCTGACGAACGTATTATTTTGACGCTTTTGAAGACGGTATGCGATATGTACAAATATATGTATATTAATTGTTATTTTTTTTTAAAGACACTTGAAAATTTTTTCAAGTTGAGGTATGCACCAACACTGTATGCATATCATCGAAAACGCTACAAATCAATAAAACCGGTTACTGCAAATAGAATAGCCATTTAAGTATATATTTACAAATATTATTGTACGCCTTATTTCGTATTCAACTAAATTTAGATTATAGGGTCAATGCTAGGAGATAAATGGATATTTGAAAATGTCGTTTGCATGTTAGAGTTTAATAAACTATGCCAACTATTCAAATCATGTTCGAACGAACGTTATTACATTGCATTACCGTTAATTGAATTTTAAGTGACTAATTTTGGCATTGACACTACGGTGTTGATCACAGATTCAAAGACACGACAAATATAAATAAAACAAAGAAGCCATTAAATAAAAAAAGAAGCCATTACTGTCAACGTTTACAGCTGAAAACTATTTTAATTAATTTTATTTGTTTGAAAAAAATTATACAACTGTAGTTCGTTCATTTATTTTCGTCACATGAAAGGGTAAAAAGGCTGTAGTTTTTTTATATCTCATCCTCGCTGATCAAGTGTGATCAAGAATTCACAAGGCGAACTTAGCACAGTGCGTAGGCAACTGGCTGAGTCAGTGGGATCGTCGGTTCGAAGCCTACTGAAAGAAGTTTGATGAGGAAATGTGGTGATTTCCGAAATAGCTATCACTTCTACCATTTTTTTCGAATTATTTTTGCTTTTCCACAATAAGTTTTTCATTAAAAATGGCCTCAAGCTCAATAAAAATTGTTGAATATAATTGTTATAAGGCCATAAAACAACAAAAACGAATAGTGTTTTTGTGAATATTTCCTCACAATAAAAACGTGCTTTTAAGAATTCGATTAATCGATTATTTCTCAACAACTGCAATTAATTGCAATTAATTTTTTTTTTTGGCTTGTAAGTAATCATATGATTAATTAATCGATTATTTTATTTTTTTTTGCCATCCCTAATTAAAGTCAACAATGTGCCGAGCCCGCTGGGCGGTAAAAATAGAAATAAATTTAAATCAACCGAAAAAACGTTGGCGGTAAAAACGTTAAAGATTACTTTCCTTGTGATAAAAAAATAATCGATTAAGCAATCAGGTGATAAGTAACC
>NW_023458555.1:36554722-36562152 GCF_013731165.1 Rhagoletis pomonella | reverse complement strand
AATAAGAACTTTTACTTTAAAGGGTTTTAACCCCGTGGCTTAGTTTTGCTTCATAATACATACATACATATGTATGTATATGTTTTAAAATCAAATACAGTGGAGACTCTCTAAAACGACCTACTGTCCACCGCAAATGTTTTTACAAGCTTTTTATTATGTTTCACGTGTGTGTAATGAAACCGTACAATCAAGTTTTAGCCCACTTCTCGATGAGCTAGAAACTTGAAAATTAGCTAAGAACCCATTGACAATGAAATACGAAAGATAACTTGATACGCTAGGTGGCGCAACTATCGAGATATTCAAAAACCTAGCATTTATGGTCCGATATGTTTCATATTTAAAATGTATATTACTTGTTAGAAAACAAATAGCTCCACCAAATTTGTTTCCCGATAGGTGACGCAGAAGTCGAGATATTTGGAAAATCGTATTTATGGTCCGATTTGTTTCATATTTAGAACGTATATTAGGTACTTAAATGGAAAGAAATAACTCCGCAATATATTTAGCCGTTAGGAAGTGCGGAGGTTGATTTTTCTTTTTTTTCTGACCACTAATAAAAGCTTGTCTTAAATTTTTATAATAACCTGTTTATTCTACTTAAATGTGGACATATTTTGGTATCCTTCTACAGAAAACTTAAACTCACCGATAAAGTTTTGAGTCTTGAAAACAAACGCTAAAATACTTTTCCAAATTAAGAAGTACTTATTGTCGGGGAATTTAAAATATTTAACTATAAAAAAGTTTAATTTATATAGATTTATACAAAGAAGATACTTATTAAGATATCTTTATGGAACTATTTTCGCTTTTTTGTTACCTAATATATATATCTGTTAGGATAGTTCTTAAAATATCCAAATTCTGTACGGGACACCCTTTATTTTGTTGTACGTACAAAATAAACGCATCTCCAAAAATTTCAAAATTTTAAACAAATTTTTAGAAGTCGTAAGCAAGGTTTGAAAAAATTAAGACAAAGTTTTGCCTTTGTTCAGCTATAACTAAGCGTATTGAAACTTTTTCATTCACAAACTCACGGAGTTAGGCGTGGCAAGGTCAATAATTTGCCGAATTTGGCGATTCGAAAACTTAAAAGTAAATTTTTTCAAAATCTGGTAGGAGACGCTACCATTGTTTATTTTAAGTTTTTTTTTAATTTTTGTGGATGTTTTCATTTTGCGCGTAGAACAAAATAAAGGGGTGCTCCTTGATGTTGATATTTTAAGGACCACCGTAGTATATGTACTCGTTCATACTCCTTCGTCTAAGAAAAAATCATAGAAACAGTTTGTCTATAAAATAAATTTTATACTTAAGGCAAACAAAAAATTCATTTTATACGTTCAAGAAAAGAAAAAAATTTACTTCTATTTACTGCCATCTCAGTGCCCTCTAGGCACAAATTCTAAAGCAATGAAAAGGCAACATTTTTTGTAGAAAAGAAAACGCTATAAACTTTACGAAGTATACTTCTTGTGGCGTGCTTGTTCTTTGTATTTAAGTACGACTGTATTGAAACCAGTTTCTAGTAAATCACGTGTTTTGTTACATACATATATACACATATGTATGTTTGTAAATTAATTATCATTTGAGCGATTAGAGTCAAATCGATTTTTTTTCGAATGAATACTTATTATGTAGTTTGTCAACCTTTATATTCATAAAACGACATATTGCTAATATTTTATGTAAATATTAATATAAATAAGTGATTACTGTACGAGTAAAATATAACGTAATACCGTTCGAAAATTTATGTACAAGGGTGGTTTGATAAGTCAGTGAACTTTGAGTAAGAAAAAATCTTTCAAATTCTCTATCAATTTGAGAAACTTGCAAGTGATGCACGAACGCAAATTTGCAGGAATTTGCAGATTCACTGTCAGCAGTTACCCACGGTTGCATTTCTTTCGGGTTGACAAAAACCAGGACCTTAATTTATATTTCTTCTTATTCTGACTTTTTGGACCACGTCAACCGATTTCGATAATTCTTTTTGCATCGGAAAGGTAGTGTGTCAGAGGTGGTCCCATACTATGTATATATGTATATATATTTTTATATGAGAATTGAAGTCGGTTTTTTTGCTAAAAATTACTTGTATTAAAAAGATTTTGTTTCTCGATACAAGGAGAATGTCCTTCTGAAGAAAAATATTGCAAACACAACCTATCGATTTTGTTTAATTTTATTATTATTTGCTTAGAAACACGCAGGGCCAGAACATGAGAAGAATTGCCACCTGTTAAAAAATTTAACTCTATTAAGTTAAATGAATCACTAAAATATGGGCATGAATCGAAATGATTTTCGAAAGAAAAAGGTTTAAAAAGGCTGTAGTTTGAAAATATGTTGAAGAGTGTTGCCACCATTTTGAAATGTCAAATTTAATTTATATAATATAAGATATATATTAAAATACATGGGTATCAATCGGAATTCCTTTATTTCTAAACTACATGTAAAGGCGTTGCTACCTGTTTAATGAATAAAATAAGGTAATTTAAATATGCCTTGCAATATGGGTATCAGGCCAAAAGTCAATTTTAGAACTTGAATTTTTTATGCTAATAGCTAAAATATACAGTATTTAAGGTAACTGTTGTGTTCACAATTTTATTTTGATTCAAATAGTTGTATTTGAAATTTATAAGTCAAGTATAAATAGAAGAAAGAAAATGAGAAAAATATTTAAAAAAAACAGAAGTAAATTAAATAGAAGAAAGAAAATGAGAAATCTAAATTCGTAATTGGTAATAAAATATAAAAAAAAAAAAAAATGTAAAATACAATAAAAAATAAACAGTCTACATTTGTAATTGGTAGAAAAGTTATAAATACTTGCCCTAACCACTATTACTTCATACACTTACACATTTTTTTACTCTTCCACTTTCAACTTTTCGCAAGTAGGTGGTGAATTTTTTTATAAGCGAATTCTACTTTTTGAAGAGCTTAATAGACTAGCTTTTATATTAAAAAAAGAAAAAAATAATTTTTTGATACATAAAGGAAATGTTCATTTATTTCAAAAGGAACTATTAATATTAAGAGAATTAAAGCGACCACTATTACTTCATACAGTCAACGTAACTGAACTTTAATACTGTGTAACGTCCCCCTTTGTATTTGTTACGGCATTCAGTCTAAGATGCATAGTTTTAGTTAGTGATACACATTCAGTTGGAGTTATAGAATCCCAGATTTCACTAATTTTTGCCTTTAAGCCATCAATAGTCCTCTGGGGGTCATTTCGAAGTCTTCTCTTCAATAGCGCCCATAGAGACTCAATAGAATTAAGGTCCGGACTGGAAGCAGACCAGTCTAAAACAGGTATATTGTTACTGAGAAACCAGTGAGGCGGAGCACCATCTTGCTGAAAAATATATTCGTCTGCTGTAGACAGATTGGGTATACTAGGAAGCAAATTTGTCTCCAAAATATTGACGTAATCCATGGCTTTTATAGTCCCATCGATAAAATGAAGCTTTCCTACTCCTTTTGAGGACATACAACCCCATACCATGACACTCGCTGGGAACTTTACCGCCCTTCTTAAACAGTCTGTATGATATGCTTCATTTCTCATTCGTATTACACGAGTCCTTAAGTCGCCTACGCAAACATGGAACTTAGATTCGTCGCTAAATATGACGGAGTTCCATTGTCTTTGGACCCACAATCGTCTAGCTTTACTCCAAGCTAATCTTTTTTGCTTTTGACGGACTGTTAGTAACGGTTTCCTTTTTGCCTGTTAATTGCAACATAAATTTGGTAGGATTCTGAAATGCATCACACTCGAAACCCTACCTTATAAAAATTATATTTCAACTTATGCAGCTGCAACCGGGTCCACTCACGTCCTACATGTTTACCAATCTTCTGTGACCATGCAGCAGCCAAGTTTCTTACAGAACTCCGCCTATTTTGTTTAATAATGTTGCTTAATTGCCGAATATCGCGGTCGGAAATCACTGATTTTCGACCTCCCACGTGCTCTTTTGGCAAAATCTGTCCAGTTTCGTTATAATTTCTAATTATAATTTGCACCGTAGCAGTTGGAACATTAACTTCTCTTGCAATTTCGCGATAACTTTTCTTAAATTTGTATTTATCAATAATAAATTCACGAATTTCTTTGCAAAGGGCTTTTCCGCGTGCCATTATGAAATTCAAAACTGAACAAACTGCTCGCCAATAATGCACAAACTGATTACAAGGTCACGGCGTGCTATAGAATTGAATTTTTTAACGATACCCCTTACAAAGCTTACTGTATGAAGCAAAAGTGGTCGCCTTTGTTTTCTTAATATTAACAAGTCTTTTCGAAATAAGATGATATTTCTTTTATACGTAGAAAAATTTAATTTTTCTTAGTTTGTTCTAAAACTGATAAATCGAGCTATCTAAGAAAACATAATTAGCTTATAAAAAGATCCATAGCCTACTTATGAAAAATCTATAAAAATAGCGGTGTACAAAAATGTCCAAGTGTATGAAGTAATAGTGGTTAGGGCAAGTATAAGGCCTTATCGCAAATTCCATGTGAACAAATATTCCCAAAAATTATAAAGCAAAACAAAAACAATTTTTCCCAGTTTGTATTTGGTTTGCATGGTAAATTATGGGAACGTTTTATTCACATGGAATTGGCAAAACGTCTGATAAAAACGAAAACAAAAAAATAAATACCAAAAAATTAAAAAAGTGAAGTCTGAATTCGTAGTTTAGCCTCCTCCTGGTGGGTTTGGTTTATCAATTTTAACAGTTTAAATGAAAGCTGATACCTTTGAAATAAATATGTATTGAAAATATGCACTTAAGCAAGAAACGCAGTTATTGCATACAAATTGCAAAGATTAATGAAACATTCCATGAAAAAAAATGTTATTAAAACTCCTTTTGGAAATGTTAAAATTTTTATTGATTTTACATAGTTTGTTAAAATGAACAACTCGTACGATATGAATTTTTTTTATGAGTCTAGAAAAGTTCAAGAATACTGCTGGATAAAAACAAAGTGCTTAATGATTTCTGTAACGAGTATTTATTGCTGCAACTAGCCTTTGGAATGCGAATGAGTTTCGTGCCTATTATCATTGCTTACCACATTTGCATTTCAATTCACATAACCGTTATTTTGTGTCGCCAATTAATTGCTGAATTACTACTATTTATTATTACATATATCATTAATAATTTTTTTACTTTGGTTTTTTTTTGCCACTTCAGCTTATTACCTGCAACAGTGTCCGCGCGATGAAGAATATGTCAACGAATGCCTGCGTGACAGTGGCAATAAATTGGTGCATTATCTGCGGCAGGGTATACCTGAATTGGATATTTACGAGGTGAGCTACAGGAAGTTACACCCACTCGAGAGCATTTGCACGCACATACATACATACATATCTATTTCTCACACATACATATATATTTACTTACGTATATAAATGTACCCTGCGAGAAATGTATCTAACTATAAGTTAACTTGAAGTTGATTAGGAAGGAACTAAAGGTCACTATGATCTGTATATTTTCTTTGGGGAAAGCCAACTATATCTCTATGGAGATGGCCGCGAAATAGTCAAGGGTGGTTACCACTGCATTTCGATATTCCTTTTATTTGTCCTTAATTCGAAAAAGTATTTGTGAAGTGCAGAAAGAAAATGTTTTCAAAGTAAAATTTGTATCAGGAGATTTACATAGAAACTTGTTTAAAGAAAGAAATTTCTACATTACTTTTTGTAATTAACTACAAGTTATATATTTTATAGAAATCCCGCAAAAAAGCTAACTACAAATGGGTTATTTTTTATCAATTGACACTATTTTTCTCTAGGGTATGTACATATACATATGTGGATTTTTGACAAAACAACTTCTCTTGAGTGAGGTTATTTTCTCTTCAAAGCAATAATTCATTGAGTTCTCGAGTTTTTGTGTTTCGTCATTAATAGGAGTAGTTCAAGATGATAGCTTATTGGTAGCATAAAAAAAATGTCGCATTTTTTAAATGGTAGTTCCATAAAATCTACTCTAAATTCCAACCTACAGAAGGCACAGAGGATGTTTTGTCAAAAGACCACAGATATGTAATACTTTATATTTCTTTCAGATTGAACCAGTTGTCATCGATGAGATTGGCATTGTGTTGGGCAGTGGACCTGACGGTTATCGCGCCCTATTCCGTAGTATACAAGCGTATGGTGTTAGCAACATAACTGTAACAAATGTGCGGTGAGTACTAAAAATACTTAGGTATTCTTGTATAAAGTGGCTCACTTAAACAAGTATAGTGAAGATGAACAATTGGCCGAACATGATTGACACTTGGGCGTACTGAGAAAACTCCCTCTGGCGGCGAAGGAGGAAGCTTTGAGGTGTAGAAGTAAAACAGCAATGGGAAAAGTAAACAACCCATTTTTAGTTCTTTTAGGCTTTGAAGTTTGACACCGAAAAATAACCGACGACTGTCGACCCCTTTGGTAATTACCCGTCCACTGTTTAAGTCCTTTCTAGGAGAGAATGCCTGAAATTCTTCTAGGAGCATGGAATGACAAACGGTGCCAAAGACCTTTGATAAGACAGGTTAAGGCCATAAATATTTTTCTTTTGTTCTTGTTATGAATTAAAGTTATATTTTTTATTCTATTAAAATTCGAACTTAAATTTGATCAAATAAAATTGATTAGGCAAGTTATCAAAGAATTGAAATTTTCACAGGAGTTTGAGGACCTAAATTATGAAGCGAGATTCCGGCGATATGGCGGTAAAGAAAGAGAGAGTGATATAAGTATAACCTTTCTCCACCTGACCTATTCCTTTACTGTTCACATTTAAAAAGGTATGAAGGAATCATTTAACTGCGTAGAAAATACACGACTTAAAAATAAACTGCTTAAGGCAACCGTAGAATGCGTGGAAACGCGAAGGCGTCAATAGTACATACAAATTTCGTTTTTACCAACGTGCGAAGTAATTTCATCCCAATTGCAGCCATTAAATATTCGTGCATTCACAAAAACATCATTTATCTTAATTAAATTATCTGCACAAAAAAAAAATATGTAAAAAAAAGTTAAAATAAATCGTTTCCCAAGCATGTATGTGCATTAGGGTGGTCCAAAAACAGTAAAGTCGGAACTATTATGCTCTCACCCCCTAGGATTGTTCTATATCGAAAAAAGTATACCCTTATTTTTTTATATTAAAATCAAAAAATATTTAGAGGTCGCTAAAAGCGCTCAAAGTTTTCCATGTATTTTTATATGGGAAAAAAACCACTTTTCGTAGAAATGGTATAGAATTCTTGAAAATAAATATTTTTCGATCGGAAGGCTTTTGTTCCCTTCAGGAGACTTTCAGTAATAATATCCAATTGTTTATTTAACCATTTTTTAATACTAACGATT
>NW_023458555.1:36545852-36554622 GCF_013731165.1 Rhagoletis pomonella | reverse complement strand
GCTAATATCTGCTATCATTAAATGGTAATAGGTCATATATAGACACCTGGCTAATAAAGAAATTCATTTAAACAAATTTTAATACATATGTGAGATGATCGTAAACGAAAAATAATCAATAAAAAAAGGTACCGGTCCCCGACGTAATAGAAAAACTGCAGCCGGTCCGTCACACTCAAAAGTTTGACGAGCACTGCCCTAGAATATGTACTCACCCATACTCCTTCGCCTAAGAATTCGTCATAGAAACAGTCTTTATATATTTAAAGCAAACAAATAATCATTTTATACATTGGAGAAATGGAAATAATTTACTTCGATAAAAAGATTTTAAAATCAGTTTTCTTTTCCACCGAAAAATGTTGCCATCTCAGTACCCTCTAGGCACAAATTCTAAAGCAATGAAAAGGCAACATTTTTTGTAGAAAAGAAAACGCTATAAACTTTACGAAGTATACTTCTTGTGGCGTGATTGTTCTTTGTATTTAAGTACGACTGTATTGAAACCAGTTTCTAGTAAATCACGTGTTTTGTTACAAACATATATACACATATGTATGTTTGTAAATTAATTATCATTTGAGCGATTAGAGTCAAATCGATTTTTTTTTCGAATGCATACTTATTATGTAGTTTGTCAACCTTTATATTCATAAAACGACATATTGCTAATATTTTATGTAAATATTAATATAAATAAGTGATTACTGTACGAGTAAAATATAACGTAATACCGTTCGAAAATTTATGTACAAGGGTTGTTTGATAAGTCAGTGAACTTTGAGTAAGAAAAAATCTTTCAAATTCTCTCTCAATTTGAGAAACTTGCAAGTGATGCACGAACGCAGATTCACTGTTAGCAGTTGCCCACGGTTGCATTTCAAACATAATCCGATACATTTTTCCAGAATTTTTTAAATTCTTTCGGGTTGACAAAAACCAGGACCTTTATTTATATTTCTTCTTATTCTGACTTTTTGGACCACGTCAACCGATTTCGATAATTCTTTTTGCATCGGAAAGGTAGTGTCTCAGAGGTGGTCCCATACTATGTATACATATATGTATATATATTTTTATATGAGAATTGAAGTCGGTTTTTTTTTGCTAAAAATTACTTGTATTAAAATGATTTTGCTTCTCGATACAAGGAGAATGTCCTTCTGAAGAAAAATGTTGCAAACACAACCTATCGATTTTGTTTAATTTTATTATTATTTGCTTAGAAACACGCAGGGCCAGAACATGAGAAGAGTTGCCACCTGTTAAAAAATTTAACTATATTACGTTAAATAAATCACTAAAATATGGGCATGAATCGAAATGATTTTCGAAAGAAAAAGGTTTGAAAAGGCTGTAGTTTGAAAATATGTTGAAGAGTGTTGCCACCATTTTGAAATGTCAAATTTAATTTATATAATATAAGATATATATTAAAATACATGGGTATCAATCGGAATTCCTTTATTTCTAAACTACATGTAAAGGCGTTGCTACCTGTTTAATGAATAAAATAAGGTAATTTAAATATGCCTCGCAATATGGGTATCAGGCCAAGTCAGTTTTAGAATTTGAATTTTTCTGCTAATAGCCAAAATATACAGTATTTATGGTAACTGTTGTGGTCACAATGTTATTTTGATTAATTTAGTTGTATTTGAGATTTATAAGTCAAGTAAAAAAATAAAAATATTAAAAAAAAACAAAAACAGAAGTGAAATAAATAAAAGAATAAAAAAGCGAAGTCCAAATTCGTAATTGGTAATAAACTATAAAAAAAAGAAAAAAATGTAAAATACAATAAAAAATAAACAGTCTACGTTTGTAATTTGTAGATAAGTTATAAATACAAGGCCTTATCGCAAATTCCATGTGAACAAATATTCCCAAAAATTATAAAGCAAAACAAAAAAAAATTTCCCAGTTTGTTTTTGGTTTGCATGGTAAATTATGGGAACGTTTTATTCACATGGAATTGGCAATAAGGCTGATAAAAACGAAAACAAAAAATAACAAATAGGTACCACAAAATTAAAAAAGTGAAGTCTAAATTCGTAGTGTAGCCTCCTCCAGATGGGTTTGGTTAATCGATTCTAACAGTTCAAATGAAAGCTGATACCTTTGAAATAAATATGTATTCAAAATATGCACTTAAGCAAGAAACGCAGTTATTGCATACAAATTGCAAAGATTAATGAAACATTCCATGAAAAAAATGTTATTAAAACCCCTTTTGGAAATGTTAAAATTTCTATTGATTTTACATAGTTTGTTAAAGTGAACAACTCGTACGATATGAATTCTTTATGAGTCTAGAAAAATTCAAGAATACTGCTGGATAAAAACAAAATGCTTAATGATTTCTGTAACGAGTATTTATTGCTGCAACTAGCCTTTGGAATGCGAATGAGTTTCGTGCCTATTATCATTGCTTACCACATTTGCATTTCAATTCACATAACCGTTATTTTGTGTCGCCAAAACATCAATTAATTGCTGAATTACTACTATTTATTATTACATATATCATTAATAATTTTTTTACTTTGTTTTTTTTTGCCACTTCAGCTTATTACCTGCAACAGTGTCCGCGCGATGAAGAATATGTCAACGAATGCCTGCGTGACAGTGGCAATAAATTGGTGCATTATCTGCGGCAGGGTATACCTGAATTGGATATTTACGAGGTGAGCTACAGGAAGTTACACCCACTCGAGAGCATTTGCACGCACATACATACATACATATCTATTTCTCACACATACATGTATATTTACTTACGTATATAAATGTACCCTGCGAGAAATGTATCTAACAGTGGAGGATTTAAATATTTGCCGCCCCTAGGCAATTCATAACTTGCCGCCCTTTTTTCACGAAAAAAAAAAAATATATATATATATATCAAATATGATTGTTATTGTCAGTGCTTTATTACAATATAGTTCGTTAATAATGAAATACATAACGGAATTAACAAATTCGACATCAGCATGGATAAGGTATTCAACAAAAACCCTCTTTCAAACACTTCTTTTTCACAGTTCTTTACGTCTTGATTTTTCAGCTGCGAATTCGCGGATAATATCTTCACAATCGATAGATAGAAACAAATCTGACTCTATAGTCAGCAACGCAAGAGCATTCAGTTTGTTTTCGCTCAATGAAGATCTGAGATAGTTTTTCACGCGAAGCTGACCTTCAGATTATTCACGTTATGATACACTTATGAAAAACTGGTGGGCTTGGAATCAAGAATTTTCTCGAAAATGCACGCTCGTTTTTCGGCAGTGTTGTCAAGTGTGGTAACCTTTTAGATGATTCTCGTTCTCGGGGCAGCGTGTCGGCTGTTTCTTTGCGTCACGCATAGGCGCGCCGTCAGGTTTCTAAGCCGCGTGAATGAAAGTTAAATGGAAATTTCAACGACTGCTATACTAAGGAAAAATTCGCAGCGTAATTCTAATTTTGAATTGTATTGAATGAGATGAATCATTAATAATATTTTACAGACACAAACACAATTTCAAGTGCAGCTGAATCCAAATAAATTTTTTTCTTTTAATTTAGCTGTCTTAAATTTTGCCGCCCCTTAATTCTGCCGCCCTAGGCTTCAGCCTATGTTGCCTGTACGATAAATCCGCCACTGGTATCTAACTATAAGTTAACTTGAAGTTGATTAGGAAGGAACTAAAGGTCACTATTATCTGTATATTTTCTTTGGGGAAAGCCAACTATATTCCTATTGCGATGGCCGCGAAATAATCAAGGGTGGTTACCACTGCATTTCGATATTCCTTTTATTTGTACTTAATTCGAAAAAGTATTTGTGAAGTGCAGAAAGAAAATGTATTCAAAGTAAAATTTGTATCAGGATATTTACACAGAAACTTGTTTAAAAAAAGAAATTTCTACATTACTTTTTGTAACTAGCTACAAGGTATATATTTTATAGAAATCCCGTAAAAAATTTAACTACAAGTGGGTTATTTTTTATCAATTGATACTTTTTCCGCAGGATATGTTTATGTACATATGTGGATTTTTGACAAAACAACTTCTCTCGAGTGAGGTTATTTTCTCTTCAAAGCAATAATTCATTGAGTTCTCGAGTTTTTGCGTTTAGTCATTAACAGGGAACGGATTTTGATAAAACCTATAAAATAGGCAAAATAAAATGACGAAATAGGCTGGAGAAGGCAAAATAAAATAGCGAAAAGGGCAGGAAAAGGCACTAGGTACTGCAAAAAAGGCAAAAGAGGGCAAAACAAAATAGCGAAAAAGGCAGGAAAAGGCACTAGGTACTGCAAAAAAACCAAAATAAGGTACTAAAGAAAGACAGAAAATACGAAGAACAATCAAAAAATACATTTATTTTAGAAATGTTTATATTACAAGTAAAAAGAGAAAAACTATGAACAAGTTTCATTATATGAAAAATTTGTACTTTGAATCTTTGACTATTTTATCCTTTCGGGTTTCTAACTCATAAAACTTTGGTCTGTATAGTTGTTGTAACATTGAACCACAAGATGCATTTTGAAGTTTTCTGGTAGCATCTTCATTCGATTCTCGCGAAGAAAAGCCTTGAATATACTAAATGTGCACTCGACGTAAATTGATACAAGTGGAGCCCAATTTAAATATGGAACGTTTGAAAAGTTCATATTATCAGGAATAAGGGCGATTTCCTCGCCCTTTACAATTTTATCCACATCCGTTATTGTCTCCAAGCCTACGTTAGCAGAGAAAACGGCTTTGAATTTTTCCAACACCAATTTGGCATGAGGTCCCTGCACTTCTATATAAGCTGCATGGGCATGTGTATATTTTTTAATCTTAAAAAAAAAATTGTAAATGCTATAATCACTTTTTTAAAGGTAGAAAAGGCAAAAAGGCAAATATCTTAAAAAAGGCAAAAAAAAGCAAATATCTTAAAAAAGGCAAAAAAGGCAACATCAAATGTGTATATATGGAATCAGGAAAAACTAAATCGTAGACATTCTTAATCGAATATACTCTACTCTTTAGCAGAAAAAAGGCAATTTCCATAAAATCCGTTCCCTGGTCATTAATAGTAGAGTAGTTCAAGATGATAGCTTATTGGTAGCAAAAAAAAAAATGTCGCATTTTTTAAATGGTAGTTCCTTATAATCTACTCTAAATTCCAACCTACAGAAAGCACAGAGGATGTTTTGTCAAAAGACCACAGATATGTAATACTTTATATTTCTTTCAGATTGAACCAGTTGTCATCGATGAGATTGGCATTGTGTTGGGCAGTGGACCGGACGGTTATCGCGCCCTATTCCGCAGTATACAAGCGTATGGTGTTAGCAACATAACTGTAACAAATGTGCGGTGAGTACTATAAATACTTAGATATTCTTAAATATATAAAATAGTTCACTTAAACATGTATATTGAAGATGAAAAATTGCTGTGATAATGCATTTCTAGTTCTTTTAGGCTTTAAAGTTTGAAACCGAAAAATAACCGACGACTATCGACCCCTTTGGTAACCGACCAATATTTAAGTCCTTTCTAGGAGAGGATGCCTCAAAGTCCTCTAGGAGTATGAAATGACAAACGGTGCCGAAGACCTTTGATAAGGCCGGTTAAGGCCATAAATATTTCCCTTTTGTTCTTGTTATGAATTAAAGTTAATTCTTTTTTTTAATAAAAATTCGAACTTAAGTTTGTTCAAATAAAATTGGTTAGGCAAGTTATGAAAGAATTGAAATTTTCGCAGGAGCTTGAGGACTTAAATTTCGAAGCGAGATGCCGGCGATTTGGCGGAAAAATATAAGAATAACCTTTCTCCACCTGGTATGAAGTAATCATTTAACTGCGTAGAAAATACACGACTTAAAAATAAACTGCTTAAGGCAACCGTAGAATGCGTGGAAACGCGTGGGCGTCAATAGTACATAAAATTTCAATTTTAACCAACGCGCGAAGTAATTTCATGCCAATTCCAGCCATTAAGTATTCGTGCATTCACAAAAACATCATTTATCTTAATTAAATTATCTGCACAAAAAAATATATGTAGAAAAAAGATAAAATAAATCGTTCCCAAGCATGTGTGTACGTTAGGGTGGTCCAAAAACAGTGAAGTCGGAACTGTTATGCTCTCACCCCCTAGAATTGTTCTATATCGAAAAAAGTATACCCTTATTTTTTATATTGAAGTCAAAAAATATTAAGAGGCGCTCAAAGTTTTCCATGTATTTTTTTTTCCGTAGAATTGGTATAGAATTCTTGAAAATAAATATTTTTCGATCGGAAAGCTTTTGTTCCCTTTAGGAGACTTTCAATAATAATATCCAATTGTTTATTTAACCATTTTTTAATACTAACGATTTTTTATTGGTCCCCCCATTGCATTTTTCGGGTTCTTTTTTGGGTTTATGGCGGACCTATAAATTATAGTTGCGATGAAAAAATGGTTAAATAAACAATGTGGTATTATTGTTGTGAATCTCCTGCAGATAAACAGATAGAAAAATATTGATTTTTAAGAATTCTATACCATTTCTACGAAAAGTTGTATTTTCCCCATATAAAATACATGGAAAACTTTGTGCGCTTTGAGCGACCTCTAAATACTTTTTGATTTAAAAATAAAAAAATAGGGATATATATATTTCGATATAGAACAATCCTAGGGGGTGAGAGCATAAAAATTTCGACTTTACTTTTTCACATGCATTTTTGGACAACCCTAATGTACATATGTGCCGCCTTTAAATTAACCTTGACATAATGCGGTTTTTTTGCGCCGTGTATGCCATGTATATTTTCGATTTGCGTGCCAGTGAGTAATTTATAGTTTAAATTCATGAATTAAATAGTTACAATTTATTTTATGACCACGTACATTAGAAAAGTTTTTATGCTAGGTTGCTGTAAATTTAAAACTGTTTTATAATATTGCGTGACTTTTAAGGAACTCTGATCAACTTTGTACATATATATCTGGTTCGTTTGTGAGTTATAATAATTTCTTGGGCGGTTAAAAGAAATTGCATTTGATGAGTTTTAGGCGATAGGGGCATAGAGATGGAAAGCAATGAACCCCGTCAGTGTGAGACTTTAACCTTCTAAAACCCTTCGCATCCTTAATCATTCGCAGCACTAAATTTTCTGGGACAATGTTAAGTCCCAAAGCTTCTACGTCGTTGCTGACTGAATCTGATAAAAGCGAAGCGCTAGGTAGTGGTCTACCTTACTTACTATTACGCTATGCTTCAAGGAAATGAGTCGATGAGTTCATCTTCCATCTGGGGTGGCTTCCCACCTTACTTGCCACTGCTTCTGCTATAATAAAGCAACATCTTCCGAAACCGTTCGAAATGCAGTGCATGTGCGTAGAGGACATCGACGATTTGTGGAGTTAAAACTTCGAACATTTGATCCTCTTTTCAATTCCTGCCTCCACTGCGGCTTAGTTCGCCCATGTTGCTGGTTAGGTGAAGCGGTTGTCCCAAGCTAGGCACAGTTTCGCGGAGTTTCTCAGGACAGAAAAACCTCACGGTCGCACATGTCTTATTTTAACCCAGCGCTCGTTCAGCCGACATGTTCAACTCTGCAAGAGTAGTCCAAAAGAGTCAACTCGACGTCACTCCACTTGGTCAACTCATCTGACCCGCAGTTTGCTGCAACATCTCCGTGGGCTGGTACAGGCCTCTAAAATCTTAAATTTTATGTTGATGGAAAGTTTCCATCAAGCTTCGACTTACACCTCCGCGTAACAGCTCACCTCTGCTTCTGTCGAACTGCCTTCCATCCTTTCATACTACCCTAATGTGAATGTAGAAAGAGCTCATCAATATCACCGCTTTGTTTCCTATAAAGGCGGCAAATTGTACCCACTGCAGCCTTTTAACTAGCATAGTTTTTTTAGCGCATTCCATCAGATGAGGACTTCCTAGCAACTTATTGATATTTGCATAGGTTTCGTATAAATGTCTTTATGTCCATATGGTTAAAATTTTGCTTTTTGGAAGAGTTGTACTCAAACTCTCTCAACCTTTTCTATCACGTGGCGAAAGTCGTAAAGTGGAACTGAATAGTTGGTCTAATTAGGAAGTCACCTTTCCACTTCAATCTGTTAGCCGAATAACTTTTTACATCATACGCAATTATTAAACAGTTATGCAGGTAAACCATGTAGAAATAAATTACGAATTACTAGAATAAATATAGTCTTGTCTTTACTTTACAACGAAAACAATTATTCTTTTTTTATGCACGAAATTTATTAGACCATCTAATTAATACTTTAACCCGATTAATAAGCAAAAACTTATGAGCATCAAAGTCATTATTTAATCGTAAAAAATATTGATGTACGTTTTTGATTATAAACCGGCTTTTTTACAATTAGCTGCTGCGGAGAAATTACGGAGGATGAGTTACGTGTCAAGCGACATGTAAGCTATATAATTTGATCCGTAATGAAAATTAATCATGTAAACTATCATGTTTTAGTAGATTTTTCATTTTATTTTCTCAGCATTAAACAAATGCCCAATTTTGCGTCCATAACGAACTCTAGCACGAAACAAATAGTAAAACTTTTTATGAGGAAAAACTTCTTAACTCATTAATGCCGATTGGCAATTTAACTTACCAGCCGTGGTTTGCTCTTATTTACGCTCTGAGAGTGAGGTGCAAGAAATCTGATTAAGATGAACATGAACATGAAGATGAAGATGAACATGAAGATGAAGATGAAGATGAAGATGAAGATGAAGATGAAGATGAA
>NW_023458555.1:36540826-36545752 GCF_013731165.1 Rhagoletis pomonella | reverse complement strand
ATGAAGATGAAGATGAAGATGAAGATGAAGATGAAGATGAAGATGAAAATGAAGATGAAGATGAAGATGTTGAAGATGTTGTAGAAGATGAGGATTAAAATTAAAATGAAGGCAAAGACAATGTTTCACTTCTTTCGCGCGTAGGGACTACAAGCACTCAGTTTTTTAGCGTCTTGCAAACATGGCCTACTGAAGTCATAAAAAGTGTTTTGAAGTTAGGTGATCAGTTGAAAACAGAGAAGCTTGCGTAATAGTCCAACAACTAGTCCAAAAATTACCAGACTGATACCAGTTTAAACCTGTTCATGCACATGCCTTATTTATTAAAGAAGTACTAGAATGAAGGTGTCTATGCTAGTATATGTAACTTTTATCATACGCCATCGTTAACCACAAGTCAGGCAGCCAAATTTTATACATATTTTAGTACATAGTACGTTTACAAGTTACGCCTGTTGCCACTAACGACCGTCGCGTGTTGCAAATTAGACATTTAAGTGATTTGTGAGCGTAAACCAGTACATTCGGCATGTTAGCATGAGCGCATATACATTTGTATTTACATTGCTACTTGTAGACATATTTACATATAACATGCATATTTTTGAGCTTTAATACTTACATAGATATTTTTGCTGCTGATTGTCCATTCATTTTGAAAAACCAAAAAAGTCTGCTATTTAGCTATTGAAAAAGTGACAACAAGCTGCGTCAGCAACAACAAAAACTAATTGCATCTGTTTGCTATTGGTGCTTAAGCTGCTGCATTCAAGGTTAAAAGCGTCAAGTTTTTAACTTGTTTACTCGTTTACGCTTGCGGCTCTGTAGCCGGGCCGCCAACGAACTGAGAAATTTGCTAAATTGTCGTTTGCTTAGCACTTTTTTTGGAGCAATTCGATGTTGCATGCAACCATTTGTCGTTTGTTATGTGTGCTTGAATGGATTGCTGGAAGGCATACAAACATACATGCACACATACATACGTAGCTTAAATAATATGAGCACACCTAGCCATTTTGTCAATTTGCATCAAGGTGAAGAGTGCAGCAGCACTTAATTTGGCCAACACTTCTTCAATTTACTATGTTTGTATGCGTGTAGACATTGAGGTGTCAATCTCAATAACTAAGTATGAACTACGGACACCCGGTCGGTCAAGTCGATTTATCGTGGGGTCATGGCATAATCCACAAGCTCAGCTCAGCTCAACTCAAGTCAGCCAAATATAGCTGAGATTTAAAAGCGTTTGCAGCATGATCCACCCAGTCGCACGATGACCTTCTTTTTAACTAGATGATGAATTATGACTTGGTAGCGAGTTGATTAGTGAAGCTGGACATTTTATTCTACATATGACATTAGGGCGGGTCAATTTTGATTTTTTTTACTATACGACTATGGCATAGTGGTACTCTACATGAAATTCTAAGCAAATTTAGTGACAAACTATGGGTCAAAAGTCAATTTCGAGAAAGAGTTAATTAAAATAGAGTTGCCACCTGTTTAAAAAATTAAATACAACTTAAATCAAGGGAATAAGGTAATTGAAAAATGTACCACAATAGGGGTGTCAGAAGAAAGAGGCTGTAGTTTGAAATTATTTTGAATAGTGTTGCCACAAGTTTGAAAACTCGAATTTATTTGAAGTATATACAGGTTATATAAACCCCTCTATTCTAACAGAGTCGCAAAACTTAGCTCATCACTGTTGTGATTTCTAGTGCGCCGCAAAGTACGCCACATAAATTCGTTTTTAAGTGCCAGAAAAATACACAAAAACTTACAAATTTGCGTTGTAGCGTCATATTTGTTGCAGCAGCAAACTGGTGTCAAACAAAGAGTGTTGAGAAATCTTTGGTTTGAAGATTTTGAATTTTTGACGTGTTTGAACAGGATTGCTACCTTTTGTGAAAGTTATTTAATGAATTATTAGAAGATGAGTATAAATAGAAATGCGTTTGAAATTGATTTAGAAAATCAAATTCAACTTATTTCAACAGTTAATTGAAATATTTATCACATTGTCAGAAGATTTCAGTTTTAAAATATTTTTAAGAGAAGTCCTATCTTTTTGAAAATCGAAATTATGTAACATACATATGCATACACAAGTCAAAAGAAATACATACTAAATATGAGTGTCAAACGAGTTTTAAGAAAACGTTAGTTTGAAAATATTTTTGATCAGAGTTGCCACCTATTCGAAAAGTAGTATCTATCTACATAGCTATGTACATATGCATATGTACACATGTTTATATATAGTAAGCGAAGGCATTTTTGTGAAGGTCATCAGATCTGCACAGTCGTCAAAAATGATATGTCAAATTGAAGAACTGAACCCGTAGATGTGCAATAAGATTTAACTTTTTAAAGTTAGAATTTTTTTTTGTGGTGCAGGGTGATTTAAATGCGGGACCTTTATTCGTTCAAATATTTTTTTTATCGTTTTTGAATAGGGTTGCCACCTTTTTTGGAAGTTAAATTACATTTTGTCGTTTTAACCCATTGCGTGATCACAGTTTCTTTTATTTTCTAGTGAATTTTGCATATAAATTGGCCCGCCATAATATACATACATATATACATAAATAAGTGTACATACATCAGGGTGGTAAAAAAAAAATAAAGTCGGAAAAAATCCGTAAAAATGGTATAGAATTCTTGAAAATCAATATTTTTCGATCAGTAGGCTCGGTTTCTTTTTAGGAGACTTCCAATAATAGTACCCAATTGTTTAAAAATGGCAAAATGGGTGAGAGCACTTAAATTCGGACTTTACTATTTCAAATCCATTTTTGGACCACCCTTGATTTGATTTTATATTTTTGTAAATTTCAATACAAATTTTAAACTGATTTTAGCGATGAGAATTTGTTTTTAATTTTCAACATCGAAAAGAAGGAAGTTTTTCGTCCATAAACTCTTCTTTTCTTCCTCTCCCATATGAGGTAACCATGCTTATTTATCACTTCTTCTTGTGCTGAATTATTTTTCCTAATCATTTTACTTTCTTCTTGTTTTCTTTCAGTTCCGATTTGGAGACTTTGCAATTTCAGTTGACTTGCGAAATTCCACATATTAAAGTTCGTGCTCAGTATCGCTCTACGGGTGTATTGATCTTAGTGAAAGCCTCTGGTGCTGGTGATTATTGGGGCGAATATGGTAAGCTATTTACGTTGTAAATATTTTCCTCTTAGTGTAATTAATATTTACATTTTTTATTAATTTATTCACAATTGATTGTCTTTTCTTTGCCACAGATGGCGTCAAGGCGAAAATCTACTTCAAAGCAACTCCCAATGTGGCTGACGATGGGCGTACTTATCTTACAGCCGAACAGGTCAAAATGGATTTCAATGTTAAAGAAATTAAAATGGGCGTAGATAATATTGCCAATGGCAATTCAGTGATACGTGAGTAAACTTTTAGTTCATACTTACTATTTATATGTACATGTATGTGCTCAAATAGATTAGGTAAATTTGAATTTAACGAGGAAAATGCCGCTGTCCATTTACTAAATATGTAGCATTTAATGGCTCTCAAATATGTGAATAGGAAAACCAATAGGTATACGAATACATATAGGATTAGGAATACGAATATAAATATGAATACTAAGTTATCTGCCTAATGGGGAGATGTGGGTTCATTTTCCCAGAAGAGTAGCTGAAGAAGGTGCCACCAGACGGCGAAACGCAGGCAGGAGTAATCCCCTTTCTAGTAGAGTTGCCGGAAACTGCCCCTTCTATTGCATCTCTTAGGGGATCACTGTCCACGGAGGAACACCCAAATATAATGGTGAAGGTTATACAAGCAAGAGTATTGTGGCTTTGTCCCATACTGCTTGCCTAACTCTTCTCTCGAAAGGAGACGATAACACTCCAAAGGATGCTTCAAATCACCCAGTCCGAACATTCTGCCTATTGTAATCAAAGAAAGTGTTAAGTTACTGTCGGCGACTTTGAAAAGGATTTTCAATGCGATTCAAGCACTTGCTTTTATACCACAATCATTGAGAGTAGTTGGCGTCGACTTTATCCCTTAAGTTGGCAATAGTAACTATACTGACACTAAAAGCATCAGGCCTTCACGCAGCATGATGTCCTTCAGGCTTAAATTTCTAAAAAGATGAGTTATTATACTCTATTTTGGCAACCGCATTCAGTTTCGGTTATAAACCTACTCACAATTGACTTAGCTGTGCCCTTCTAAGAGCTGAACACTCGCACATCCTGCAGTTTCATTCCACGTCTCCTCCTTTATTAGCATCTTTTGCAAATTTTATTATCTGTCATAGTTAAGTAAAGGGCCTGTGAAACCAGCAAACATTAGTTAACATGAACCGAGTCAGCAATTCTCATGCCACAATGTCAGCCTTTGACCTCAATACGGACCCTGAAATTCGTTTCAAAGTACACATCCGTCATCACTTAGCCAATCCGTTAGAGGCGCAAAACTATAGATGGCACTATCGATAGTATCGATGGTTTTTAATTTTCCCTACTATCGATTGTTTTTTGGTCCTATCGATAGTCCGACAGACATGTGATTCAGTATTTATTTTAGTTTTTAGTCTGTTCCAATAGCAGTCCGGTTTACAGGATTTAGTCAGAACTTACAGGAGGTCGTTCCTATTGACATTTGAGAGAGCAACTGAGCAACTGTTCCTAGTTACAGGATTTAGTCCGGAGTTTCTTTTCCGGTAAGTTCATGAAAAGTGTCAAACGATCAGCTGATTTGCATGTGCAAGCAAAAACAAACAGCGGTGAAAGCAAAGTACCTTATATTTGTAAAAAATGGAAGTAAACAACGAAATATTTGAATACGTATAGATTTTAATAATTATTTAGTGATATTTCAGCTAAATCAGTGTTGTACAAATGACATGTAAACAAACCGACTGACGTTTTTACAGGAAAT
>NW_023458555.1:36540490-36540726 GCF_013731165.1 Rhagoletis pomonella | reverse complement strand
CTTGTGATAAAAAAATAATCGATTAAGCAATCAGGTGATAAGTAACCTAATCGAAAAACCCCTAATTGTGCTCGAAAGTCGTCACATCGCTGAAAATTTGCAAATGGCAACACTGATGCGGACGTTTTTTTAGTTTATTTTTTTTTTCGCTGACTCTATATTTCATATCTTAATTGCCCGTTTTAGAAAACATTTTCTACAAAACTGCATATATACTAACACCCAAATTCATAAAA
>NW_023458555.1:36501751-36540480 GCF_013731165.1 Rhagoletis pomonella | reverse complement strand
TAATAGACGTCCAGCACAACTTTAACTTAGTCCAAATTGGTAAGACTGCTCCGAGCCTTTCGAGATAAAATCCAAGAAACTTATTTGTTCGAAGACCACAGAATACCAACTGCCAAGTTGTAGCTTATGCTGCACTTCTACAAAGCGCTCTCTGTTTGTGAAGATTTATCTGGTCTTGAAAAAAGAGTTTAATGTTAGTTCTGATGTACCCAATCAGGATGAAATATTTCAGCTAAGCTCTTGGCAGAAAGTTACTCTTGCATAGGATTCTTATTGTGGATCATTCAAGGAAAACTAAAACTGCACTATATATCTGCAAAGTGGCTGTTAAAGAAGTAAGGGGCCTAAAATCCCTTATACTCTATCCAGTGGATGTACACAGCAGTTGGCTGACCTATCTATTCGGTCACCGTCTATTAGTCTGTTTAGACATGTATAGATCTGCAAGCAAACCTTGTGAGGTTCAGCAGGCCTCTTGCACCTAGTTGAGGTGGGCTTCGGATGACGTCGTATCTACCAAACGCTGCAAAAGTAGTTTTCTGGCCCGGAGTTGGACTCAATGCTCACCCGGAGGAGAAAGATGTCGAGCAATCCAGCTGTAAGGTATTTCTTTAAAGACAAAAAACCATTGATGGGGTTTGCCGATATAAAGGGGGTTGAGTTGCCGAAACAACAGCGGGGGAATCGTGTGTAGGAAAAGCTTCCCCCAAGCACTTCATAAGACATCTTTTCGAATATATGGGCATGATCCAGACATACATCGAATAACCTTTGGACTCAAAGGCGTACCGATGAGTGATCAACGGCATTCATAGTGAGTCGGTCACCATATACCACGTCTTTCGATCTATAAATGCCGTGAGCCGAGCCCAGTATCTACCCGTTGTAGTCGCAGATCTTCGACAGCCACAAGAAACCTGCTTTAAGCGGGCCCAATTATTGTCTGGATATTGTAGCCGCCTAAACAGCTACTTATTCCAACTCAACGCCGATATCCCCAATGAGCGTCGGCCTACAGCTCACGGACCATGTAGCCGCGCTCTGACTTAATAGTGTCATAGTCTTTAATCTAATCTATCTCAATCATCATAAAACCCGAACTGTGATAACAACTCCATATTTAGTCTAGCAGCATCTTCTCGAATTTGGCAATCATAGGTAGAACATTGTAGCCTAGTTGTCCGCGAAAATTATGATGAAAGTAGTAAGGGTTCTAAGAAACTTCGCATCAGTCGAGCTCACGCGGATCAGAACCAAACTACACAACACAACAACCCAGATCAGCATTCAGTGGATTGGCTAATTACGAATGGCCAAGTAACCTTACTACTGAATACCTACTCACAGTTATTTTTAATTTTCCAGATTAGTACTAGGTTAGATTAGGTTAGGAAGGCGTGTATGAATGACTCATACTTCCACTCGGAGACACATTTGCCCATTTTGAATGCCCTCTATGAGTGCCAGAAGAAGGCACATCCTTCTAACTGATATGTCAGTAATTTGGGTTTCCGAGCCGTGTCTAGCCATCTCATCAGCTATTTCATTCCGTACGATATTGCTATATCCAGGAACCCAGCAGAGAGAGGTTTTGACATGACTCAGTGAAGCCAGCAATGACATTTCGAGTTTACTTCCTTGGAGCGTAATGTTGTCTAACTGTACAAGAATATACATAGTGACGCACCCTGATGGAGACTTAATATCCCGTGTGAGACAATCCGACTTCTCTATGTCAAAGATCTTCGCCCGAAAGGCACTGTACTTATCAGGCAGGCGATATTCTTGCCTTATCTAAAGGTCCTTGGATAGTAGGCCGCCTTCCTAATTTTCCCTAGTTGCAAAGTTTATGGGAATTTTAAAATAAAAATCCCGGGATGACAAAAGGCTGCACTTGTTGTTACGAATACTTGTGGTTTCAAGTAAAATATCATGTTCAGCCCGATTTGCAGTGCGTTTCTCACGGCGCCGAATATACCGAGCCTTGCGAGTTCCGATTGGAGTCAAAGGTACCACCTAGGTATTTATTCCACACACGAAAAGCTCAGGCTAGTTTTGGTAAGGGAAATTCTGGAACTCTTGTTTTCCTCGTGAGCAAGACAAGTTCGGTGTTAGAACGCTATACCCCTAGCCCATTTTGTTTTGCCCAGTTGGAAACACTGCCAAGTGCCGATACCATCAGCTCGCTATTTGTTGGAACGAATTTTCCGGAAGGCAGATTAGTACAAGTAAAATTACGTTTTTATATAAAAAAGGGCTAAATTTTAATATTTTTTTAAGGGATTGAAGGAATAACAAACTTCCAACACTTCATTCGGGCAACAAATCGTCAAAACTGTATGTATCGAAAATCTTCACCGTCGAAGCGCGTACCAACTCAGCAATCGAACGCTCCATCAGTGGACGCAGCTCATCCGAGAGTGAATCCCAGTTCTCGTTCAAAAACATATTCATACGCTCACCCAGCGCTTCATCACCATTGAAGAGATTGCTAAAATGCAATTCCGTTTTGCCAAGCGTGTACTCCACCTTGACATCCTTCACTTTGGCAAATACGCGACCATGCTTTTTGTAGCGTTCCGCCGTAATCAGTGTGTTCAGCTCAACATCGGCTAAAATAAAAAATAATATCAAAAGAAGTATTTTCTTATATAAAAAATAATGAGACTCACTGAAATTCGCTTTGAAATCTCCCTCGCCCATCAGTGGCATCATCATAATTTTGCCTTTCAATACATATTTCGCATCCATGGCTATTTTAGGCACACCCATTCCCAAAGTAAATCTCATTTTTTCCGGATCAATATGCAGCTCGTTGAGCGTGAAATCGTCCAAACCATTCACGGTGATATTCTTAAAGATGGAGTGCAGGTAAACTGCACCTGAGTCTTGATCCATTCTAATTTCGGGCACCACCAATGGTGTTATGGGCGGTATGAATAGCTCTGGTATGCCATAACTGAGAAAATCTTTCAGAGCCAGCAATGACTTGCGTGCGCATACATCTAAGTTTGGATCATTGCGTCGACATATCTTCACAAAGGATGCTATGAAAGGGTAGAGAAAGGAAGCCAGAAAAAATTATAAGCACATCAAGAATCATACAACTTACGTAATTTTACGCGCTCCTTTTTGAAGTTGGGTCCAGCTAAACTGGCGCTACAGTAAATGGCCAGCAACAAAAACGCTTTAAATAATAAATTAATTTTATTCATTGCGAAATTTACACCCGCACAGCTCGGTGGTGAATACATTACTGCGAGCGCATAATTACTGGTTTTATAGAGCGCTGAGTTGCATAGAATGCTGAGTTTGCCAATTTTCTCAAGCGATGCGCAAGGTGAAAGTCAACCTTTTCGGCGGTCAAACGTTGACATTGCTGAATCTGCACTTTTGCGTTGTTTATTTGCAAATGTTCAGTTTTGCTTGGGAAATGTAAAGGGTGTTTCAAACAGAAGTTCCCCTTAAGATATCGATTTTCTTTTTTGGTTATTTTGTGGTTTTTATTCACTCTAATGTTTAACTTCGTTACAATTGTTTTCTTAGGAGCATACTCCGCCGCACCAACTTCCAAGACCTTTTTAAGATTTGAGATTTAGTTATATTGACTCGACTGATATTTTGTAAGGGCCTTATTATTTTCTGAGTTATCGTATTACCGACCAATTTTACAATGGATCTCCCAACAAACCAATTGACGCTATTGACACTCCTCTAATAACACTCCAAGGAACTGCGTTGCATGAGTCAGCACCTGACTGAATGCAATCACTGCTGCTTCTTAGCCAATTGAAATTCTTAGTAACGCTTGACGGAGTATCTCCTGTCAAAGAGATGCCTCCTCATGTGTACCTTTGGCGATTCGTTAGAAAGATGGTTTTCCCCGACGACATGCGGAGACAGCACTACGTAAGGAGACGTTTATTGGAAGGCTGGAGATTTCCCCACTACGTGTAACTGCTAGGTTCTGTCCACATTCCTGTTTTGGTGAAAACCTGTCATTAGAAAGGTAGCACCCGCTGTTGTGTGCGGCTTCATCTGCCTCGTGTGGCCCTCGTAGCTTGTATAGCTTTCGTTATTCCTTCTTAACCAGAATCGGTCCCGGCAACCAGGCAAACTTTTGCAGGAAACCTGCCAGATACCAACGATTTCTTCAGCTGCCACCTTAACAGACGCCACTGACTAATGACTTAAGCGATCTACGCAGAGCTAAGCTAGCCGCCACAACAACAAAAACCGACCGGCTAATCCCCTGTAAGTCCCTTTGCGAGTGTTGCCCGCTAAAGAGTTGTATATCCTTTTCCTCGAGCAAAGTCTATTACCAAGTCTCGGTAGTGTATGCGGAAAAGGAGAAAAGACTGTCAAGTACTGTAATCGGCGATTTACTGTAGCATTGTTGACGTCGGTAAATTCCATGTCGACATTTAGACAGATTTCCTTAGTTCATGTGAGGAGTGAGGCGGCAGATTTTGCCGTATTAAGGAATCTAATATGATCGAAGAGGTAACCAGTAGGAATCGTCGAATTGCATAAAAGTATTAGAACGCCGAAACAACAACTCTTGGTCAGAAAAGCCCTAGTATACCAATACATAGAACCGGATGACGTGGGAGTACATGTCGGATCCCTTAAACCCATCTCTCTCATGTCGGACGCCGTCGAAACAGCAAATTTTCTGGGCCTCTCGTTAGTTAAGCTTGACGAAAACATTTAATAGGCTAGTCGAACTACGACAACAGCTACAAGGTAAGCAGTAGCGTGGGCCGAAAATCCGTTTTTTTTTAGAATTTGTATTGGTAATAGCAAAAATATGGTTTATCATGCTCTAACTAAATACAATCTGTGTGCAAGGTGATAATTTTTGGTCAATATCTATATCTTAGGCTCACCCAAGTCCATCAAAGTTCAAGTGCATTTTTTTGTTTCTTAGCTTACTTCGATTCCCTAAAAAAAAAAAGGTCCATATACCAAATTATGTAGGACTAACACTTTCGAATATAGGGGTACACCGTGTTGGGAAGCCCCTATTAAATACCATTCAGAGCCTGCTCCTGGGCAAATCGAAATTCACCTTAACTAAGTGAAGAGATAGATCCAGTACTTTATTCTACGATCACTGACAGGTAATAAACGCCATTTATAGACACACAATCAGATCTTCCCTAGCTCTCTTCCCGTTAATGCTGTTATAGTTCAACCACCATCTATTGCAGAGCGAGAGCTTTACCGCGAGACCCGCGGTACTCTGGCACAATTACGGTCTGTAGATTGTAGAAGGTTAAACTCATAATTGCTGCAGCGGCGCTACTAAGCTCTGCTTTAAGCGGCTTGTCTATCAATCGTTGCTGTCAAGCTCAATTTTTGCTTAAACGGGATCAGATAAACAGAGAAGGGCGTAATCTGAATGAATGTGTTGGGTATATCGAGGTAAAATTTGAATAGGTAGTAGTAAAGTCTGACACAGTATTGTCGCGGTAACTGCAGCTCTTTGTCTGCGAAGGGTAGTGGTTAAACTCCAAAAAAAAAACCTCAACGAAATTCATCGAAAGACAATCTAACTTTGCTATCGATGATGAATTTCTGCTGTAACTAAATGGTAGAAAGTAATTCTGTGGCATTTTAAAAAGTTCAAAAAATCGGGCTCCAGACAAACGCATTATTTTCATTAAGTACATGAATTAAAAAATACAAGATTTTAAAGTGATTGAAAGTTTACACTTTAATAGGAATTTGTTAGTTCTTATAAAAATGTACATTTGTAAAAATACGTTTTGTTAAATAAAAAATTGTATCAATTCTTATTTTATTTTAAGGCACTTCCTTCCACATACTTTTAGATTATATTCAAATTGGTAAAACATCTAAAACGTTTACCAAAACTTTGCATACTTGAGTTTTGAGGGAGTGTTTGCAATGCCAGCTTACATACATATGTATGTAGGTATTCAACAAATTGAGCAAGTGGCAAAGAGCAACAGCCGTTGCTTGAGCTAATCTGCTATTTGGCAAAGGGCCAGTCCACTTGCTCTATTAGGTGAATACTTTATTTTTTTTTTTTATTGAAAACAGCAGCTTTGGAGTGAAGTTTCGCATTCTTATACAGCCGATACGTAAACAGAAGAACATTTCAAAAAAGCACCATCAACCGCAAGCTGACATTGTAAAAACTCCTAACTAAGTATACCTAACTAAAATCAGTTATGTATGTTTATATAGGTAAAGTTTTTTTTAACAAAATCGGCGCGATTGCTTAAAAATATATTTAAAATTAAAATTCACAAAATTTACCACTAAGCGATACGGATGGATGTACATATATTTACATACATAAAATCTTTAAATATATGAGGCATCTTAATCAATGCAAAATAAGCCATTCGATATACAAAAATATAAGCATCTAATTTGTTGTAAATTTTTTTGAAATCTAATAAATTTTACGCAGGGATCAAACAGTGCACCTTTAAAATACACTTAGGACCTTCATAAATTGTTTTTTTTTTTAACTAGATTTGTGTTTAAAAGGCGGTTGAATTTTAAAAGCAACTTGAAAAACGGTCCTTATTGTTAAACAATTTGCTGGCTAGTCTGCAGTAAGTAATGATACATATGTATATACATACATATGTAATTCCATTGGTAGTTTCATGCTGTCCATTTTGTGACTGGTTTTGTGTACGACGTTGCTTAAAAATAAAAAATAAAAGCTTATAAAAAATACGAAATTTTCTTTAGTGAATTAATCGCTAGTTTGGTAAAAAAAAATTAAATTACTGCAAATTATCAGCGTACATACAGTAGTGGCCATATAACTAGGGATACTTCTTCTTTACAAGTTTTAACCATTTATTTTTTCTTTATTTATTTTTGCAAAAATATAGTTTATACGACAACGAAAACCACGTAAATAAAAGTTTCAAACCTTGAAAAAGATTTATGAAGCTTAGCCACATTTCAAAAAATGGTCATCAAACTTTCAAACATTTTAATCAGAATTTCTAGGAAAAATTCGGGTATGCAGTTTTGTAGCGCATTTAATTCTAATATAAAATATTGTGCGTTTCGGATTCGCGTTGATTTTTGAGAACTTTTTTTGCTGACAGTGTTGCTCATTTTCTCCTATATAAAAAAAAATATATTCCACCATATTTTGTATGAAGGAAAACGGGTAACAGCGTCGGCAAAAAAATCAAGCAAAAATAAAATAAATAACCCAAACTTGTAAAGAAGTAGTGTCCTTATTTATGTGCCCACCACTGTACATACGTAAATATGCACACACATAAAATTTACTCGTATAATCCTTACATATACATGTATAACAATAAGTAACATTAACGTAACACGTAACAAATGAATTTGTTATCACAATCAGTCATGCTTTACTTAAATAGTATTGTCAAAAAATATATACATACATACATATGTATGTATACATGTACAAACATATATTGCAAATGCTATTGATAGGCTTTCTGGCAATATATTTAGAAACTTTGTAGTTTGTAATGCGGCTCACTCATTTATGGTAGCCGGCAGATCATTGTTTTTATTCATATCTTCTTCAATGTCCATTCTGAAATAAAGTAAGAAGAAATTGAAAATAGAAAACTTAATATCAAAATACGCAGGGGCATATTCATAGTCAAAATAAAGTCGACTCTTAAGTGCCCCACAATATTTAAAAGTTGAATCTACATACATATCTCTGTAGGGACAGAGAAGGGATGGGTTGGCGGCCGTGGTTGGGTACAATGGAGATTAAGACTAAAGCTAATACTAAACCTAAAGGCTAAGATTAAGATTATAATTTAAATTAAGTTTAAGACGATTAGCCACAAAACTAGAGAAGAAAGTTTAATCAAAATTAGTATTCCAAAAAAAATATATATGGGCATTCCCAAGGCGGCGCACGTGACAGTCGTACGATTTCAATGTGATACAAAAAAGGAATACCATTTGTTTTCTTTAACTTTTTTGGGCCATTGTATAGCACATAATTAGCTTCTTATTTAACCGAAAAATGAAAACAATCGAACTGCTTGGTCCTGAAATATAAGCATTTAAAGAGAGTGTCGTTACGTGACAAAAAATGGAAGTTGATTTTTTCTTTTCTTGCAAAGTGGAAAAACTTTGCGAATTGTGGATGGCTATTTTCATGAAACTTATTTTAATATGATTTGGAGCAATTCTAGTTGTTTTTAGAGTTTTTTGAATTAATGCAAATTGTTTCAATTCTCTTCTACAACCCCAAGTGTGAAACGTGACGTGACGTGGCGTCACGTGACATAAATTTCCATCGTTATATTTTTGTTAATATTGCTTTTAATTGAATTTTGAACGCAAATAAAACATGTTTTTTATGTAGAATATACTTCATATTTTGACTCCAGTGCCAATTCAGGGTAAATTTATTAGAAATCTATGATTTATTATGTTTCAACCACATACGCCAAATTCGAACCAAATCGGACCATAAATACGGTTTTTCGAAATATCTCGACCTTGGCACCACCTAGGAAGACCATTTTATGCAAACATGATTCTACTTACATATCCAGTATATATTTTAAAAAGCAGACAAATCGGCCCGTAAATACTTTAAATATAAAACTTTTATTTTTTTTGTCGTGGTGGACCTTCCGCTGGAAACACCCATATATATATATATAAAAACACTTTAATTAGCCTGTGTAGGTCCAAAATATCTGGCTATGACCTTTAACACTCTCAAACAGATGCCAAAACGCAAACTACCTATCGTTCCCTCAATATAGAAAGGCACTAACAAATATAGTCGCTGAAATGCAAAAAAGCCGTAACTGACTAAAATTTTTTATTGCTTAAGATGATGTGGGGACTTATAAATTCGATGAAATGCATCATAATCAATCAAAAAGGGGTTTTTTTTACGGCTTTTTGTATTTTAGCGAAGATGCGAAATAGGGCCTTTCTATATTAAGGTAACATATATTAAAACTATTTTTTACTTAACCGACCTCTTCCTGTAACTCCTTAAATACCATGCAAATACTATGTTTTTTACATCTCTTGAGAGCTCTGCTTTAGACTTATATAGAATTACCAAAACCCAGAGCTAATGCAATTATAAAAATATTTATTAATATAATTGTAAAACTTACTGCACTATCATTCCAGTCACTTCTTCGATCAAGGGCGTAACAGGATAGTGAAGAAGTTCGCTAATGCTGTTCTCTACGTCTGCATTGCCATTAAGGAATTTCGTTGACACTCCATCCTGTGCTAATTTGGTACTTTGTACTTTACCACCTTTGTAAATGTCAATAATTTTGGTGTGAAAATCTATAGTACTTTGCGTTAAATTGTTTCCCATTTCCTCTAATTGACGCAAACTATTATCGACAATATTTCGTAACTTCAAGAACTCCTGATTCACTGAACTAATGTCGGAGTAGGCAAATTTTAAGTGCGGACTCTTTAAAGCATTTTCTCTTTCACCTAGGCACGCGTACACAGCTGTTTTGCAAGCCTCTAAGCGCTCCTTTTCATTAACTCTGACTTTCTGCACTGTTTCAAGATGACGTCTAAACTCCAGGCTGAAAGGTCACGGAAACAATGTTATAAAAAAATAAATGAATTAAGCTTACTATTGTGAGCTCTTACAGCTTATATGCGTCTTTATTCTTTAGCTGGTCGAAAAATGGATTTACTGCCATTTCTTTGGCACGCCGCAATCCAGATTTATAGTAACGGCTGACCTTGGTCTTAAGTCCATTCAAAGTAGCGATATCTTCTTTAAATTTCCACGCTTTCGCCCACCATTGGTTGAAGAAATTGTCGCAATTTCCAATCTAAAAAAATATTATTCAAAAGTTTATATTGTTTAATAAATGAGCTTTAAATCAGTGCACAGTATTTGCAGTATCACCTGCGTCAAGCACGCCCGCTGTGCCGCTTCTACGCTCATGCAAAATTGTTCTACACGACCATGCATGTCGGTGAGCGCTGTGAAATATTGTTGCAAAGGTCTTCCCTTCTCTTCTGCATCGAACTGGAATATTTCGTGCTCCATGGTCAGAGCATATTCTTTCAAACCACTAACAAATGCTTCTAGTTGGAGCTGCTCATTACCAAGCATAAAATGTGTACTTTGTTCGATAGTTCTCAACAGCCAATTTGGTATTTCTTTTCGGGCATTCAAATATTTTTTTAAATTGACTGGAATTTCCGGCTGCGTTACCTGGTATTCTCTGCATTTCATGTCATCTATATACAGCATCGCTGGCGGACTATCGCTATCACGATTATTTTGCCATTCTTCGACGAAAAAGTCGATCGCCCTGTAGGTGTGAGAAAGCACTGTTCTGGGATGGCCAGTCGGGAAAATACAAAACATATCTTCTATGCCGGTGTCTCTCTTGACAAGCTCTCTAAAATCTAAAAGTGTCATCTGTTCTGTGAGTTCCCATGCATAAAATTTCAAAGTGGGTAAAACGAAAACCGTCAATACTTTTTGTGCCAAAATACGATCCAAATCGGTATAAAATGTAAGGACACGCTCCTTGGTTTCCGGTACTAGTCGCGTACCGCGCGTGTGGTAATTCTGATCTAATGCTATAGTTAACCAATCTTCAATATTAGTTAAAAATACTTTACTCATGCGATTCTCAATTGGCATTTTCTCATGGAAAACATATTTCAGTTCATTTATGTCCTCCGTAATAGCAATGCATTTCTCTTTTTTCTTACGTATATTTGTTACTATATCATACAGCTGTTGATGTGGTATGAATGGCAAATTGCCACACATCAATTCGAATGCAATTATACCCAGCGACCAATAGTCTACGGTATTCTTATAGTGGGCCGTATCCAAGACTTCTGGTGCAACATAGTTGCGGGTGCCAACAATACTTTTTAGCATAGTATTTTCAGTAATGTTACGGGCGAAGCCGAAATCAGTGAGCTAAGAATGAAAAACAAAAACCAATTATTGCAGAGTAGTAAAAAATACCTAATAAACACGAAGCTTTTTACCTTATAGATCCGGCGCCCATCCGTCGCATTATGAATGACCACATTATCCGGCTTGAGATCTCGATGTTCGATGCGACATTTTGTGTGCAAAAACTCAATGGCATGACGAAGCGCATGCAATATCTCGCGTACCTTGAACTCCGCCAACCCATTGATGTTTTGCACCAATTGTAATTGTGCGCGTAAGTCACCGCCGTTGCAGTATTCCATGACGATAGGCTGTAGTGGTCGCCAGGCATGGCGTTCTGTGAGGTATGCGATAAACTGTGGTTCAACCAGATCATTCAAACCGCGCACTATGTAAGGAGCTTGCAATTGCGTCATCCATTCCCGCTCTTGCTGCCAACGTTGCTGGAGTTTGACGATTTCATCCTGGCTGAGATTGGCATTTTCCTTCAAACTCTTTGTTGCTGTTAGAATTTGTAAAAAAATAAATAAAAATTTAAAATAGTTTGCATCAAGTTTTTGTGTTGTAAGTACATGTCTACAAAATCTAAGTGGTAAGAACTGGCTTGCGTTAGCAGTTGATGACCTAAAAACTAAATTTCTAAAAGCCAACGATTTCCAAAAATATATTCAGGACTGGGCTTTGCAGCGACTAAGGTAGAAATTTGGTCACAAACGACCCAAGTATACTTTAGACATGGAGCGAGCTCTCATCCAGGCTTTCTGATGGCAACAGCGGTGGCGCGTTTGATAAATAATCCAGACAAATATATAGTGACGACGTCACGACCCTCCACACGAATCAGACGAGGTAAGCACAGCAATAATACGGCTTAAATACGGCATGGGTCCGACGGCATACCAGTTGACCTTCGCATAGCCAGCGGCGCAGACTTAGAAAACGGACCTTTAAAATATGGGTAATTTAACAAAGTTAATTTAATTTGCAATTAACGGCCAAATACAAATAAACAAAGAATATTTTTTTATTAGGTTTGTTCCATACGAGTCCGCGGGATACCGCGGGTGCCGTTATAATGAAATGAAGATGGTAGCGAGACGTATTTGCCGCAATAAGAAGGCAGAGGCCGAAATACGTCAGAGCGAAGAGCTTAAAATTCTAGCCGACAGGAAAAACGCTCACAACTTTTATCAGAGAGTTAGGCGACTTACGGAAGGTTTCAAGACCGGGGCGAACTCCTATAGGAACAACCAACGACCGATGTCCAGAACGTTTATCAAATTATGGAGGAACACTTTTCCACATTATTGAATGGCAGCAGCATTTAAAGTAGTGGAGCAGACGAGCACGAGCCCCCAGTCAATGATAATGACCAGCGATTTGAATGCGTCAAAAGAGCAGCGAAAAAGTTCTTTTTTAAATAGTAACATTACTTTGATTTAAATGAAGCCTTAACGTAGAAAACGCTTACTTAAATTTAATTTCTTGTATTTTATTGTTATAAAATGTTTGTGATACAAATATCAACTAAGGAATTAATATTTATATTTATTTTCTGTACTTTACTTTATAAAAAAAATATAAAAAGATATTGAATTTTTGATTTGAATTTGAAATCTAAAAAAGGTCCACATTCTCGGTTCTCCTTGGAACCAGACTCTAAAGAACCGGTTCCTTAAATACTCGAAACCGCATATCAGTAATGTACATATGTGTGTATGTATGTATGCATGTATGTATGCATGTTTGTATGAACTTATATACATGTACATGCACTTATGTATATGCATATACATATAAATCCAAAGTTTTGTTTATAAACAATGAAATCTGAAAACTTTGTAATATCTACGTAAGTACTCTATATGTACATGTATACATTTTCATATATACAGTGGTGGTAATATAAATAGAGCCGCGACATTTTAACAAATTTTGCCTATTTCTATATTTGTGAAAAGGTTATAAAAACTCTGCAAAATTGCATCTAAATTTTCAACATTCTAATCAGATTTATAGCGCATTAAATTTTAGTATAATAAAGTGTAAGTTTTAAGTAACTAAAAATCGTCTCGATTTTTGACAATTTTTTCAGGCATATTCCATACAAAATATGTTACACTTTTTTTTTTTTTAATTAGAAAAAAAACGTGTACATTTAGAAAAAATAATCAAAATGATGTGTTTTTACGTTACACATTTTTTTTAATTAGAAAAAAACGTGTTACATTTAGAAAAAAATCAAAGTGATGTGTTTTTATTATCTTAGCCATGGGTGTATACATTTTTACATACATGCACACATCCATATGTATGTATGTATTGTACATGTTTATTTATAAATGTGGAATATAAAAAACGAAATATTGATGTTGTTGATTACAAACAGTTTAATTTGTATGTGTACAGACATATTTTTGTATGAAAATATGTGTTCATACTACAAACATATGCATGCGCATACGTTGCGCCTATATAGCCACAATTCATTGTATTATTCTGGAAGTAAAGTTAATTTTTAACTCTTTTCGATACAAATGACAACGACAGCTTTTCAAAATTAGTTTAGTGTTCTAAAGAAATAATAAAATGCAGTTTGGACCAAATGCGTACACCCATATGTGGATCTTTCTTAAAATGATGGACAAAATTGTATTTAATAAATACTCAGAACTACAAGCATTAAAGTATTTAAGGGGCCCACAATACTAATTTCAAAGTGGACGGGACGGGTGTTTTCGGGAAGTTATGCGGGCGGGACGGAACAAAAATTGTTTCCCAAAAACCAGCAACTTCCGAAAATTCAGAAAATCTTCTTTAAAAACGTTGTATGTAAATAGCACTTTGTAACATTATATTGAGACAAAAACGAGCGGCAAGCAAAACCTGAAAGAATAACATGAAAATAACTGATTTTTCAACATAATGAAAGTAGAATATTCGAGAAAAGATTGTTATTGTATACCAGCAAATACCCGGCGTGCTACACTGCGCCTTGAAAATTTATAAAAAATTAAATATATGTAGTTGAATAGTTTTATGAAGTGAGATTTTCAAACAAATTCCGATACAAGAAAGATACTTTATTTTTTATAAATAAAGGTGTTGGTAGATAGGTAGGTAATCCTGGAAATGTAATCTATAATCTTATAACTCGATTCTACAAATCGTACACTTTCTTCAAAATTATATTAATTCAGTATTTATATTATCTTATCAAAAAACAATATTTTAAATAGGTGGCAACCCGCCACAAAAATATTTTCGGCAATAAATAATAAATAAATAAATAATCTTAAATGATTTAAATTTGTTTGATTTTATTCCTTTTTAATTTTGTAATATCTTTGAGTTTGACAAAAATGACACACAAATACACAGAGCAAATGTTGCCTTCTCATCGCCCTCTTCTTGGTGTTTGTGCGTAGAGGGCAAAGGTTGCATTTTCCGGTAGAAATGAAATCGGCATTAGCCATAGTATCGCACTTTTAGTCTGTCCCTACATACATACAAGTCCTTTTCCCGGAAAAACTTTTTATGTGCTTCTTATCGACGGCAGCGTTTCAATTCCAAATAGCGACCAATTTTTTTTAGCAGCAAATGTAAATATTTGATAGTGAAATAAAACATAATATGCACATATAAATTAATATGTGCTTATGTTCATATGCAGTGTTGCCAGTTTAGCCTTTTTGAGGCTAGAGCTAGCTTTTTTCTTTGTCGTTTAGCTGCGAAATTTAGTATTTGGCTTCAGGGCTTTTTTCTAGCCTTTTCTTATTTGCAAACTAGCATTTTGGAACCCTTATGCAGTGTTTTAAATTTACCCTTTCCTTTAATGTTTTGGGTATTTTTGATCCAATAATAGAAGTTAGTCAATTTTAAGAAAAAAGAAGATTGAATTCAGTTAATATTTTATTTATCACATGCAGAAACTTTATCAACAGGTGCTGTATGCTTATCTGTTCAAAGTTGCCGTTAAATACTAAATAAGAATTTGGGTCAAAATGACCCAGAAACACTGTGGGTGTATGGAAAAACTATGTTGTCTTCTAGAAAATAAAATAAAATAAAAAAATCTCTTTATTTTTTGCAAAACCACTGATTACGCTTTTAACGAATAGACAACGCCGCAGCTTATTTAAAATTACCTAACTCTGTAATTAAAGGTTTTCATGAAAATTGGGTAATTTTGACCCAATCATTGCTCCACAATATTTGTTTGTATCAGTACTAAATTATTGTTCCGGTTCAGTTTTACTTGACGAAATATTAAGCGAATATCACCCGGCGCCATCGCTTTGTCCGACCAAATTTACTCAACGAACTCGTTCTTTATACTTCAACAGTTTTTTCAGCGACTGTCAAGTGTCCACATAAAACCAGGAAAAGCATGTTATTTCTTAGAACACCGCACCCCACGGGAATTTGACGTCATTCGACTACATCGTGAGTCTCTTTATCGCCTCTGCTATTGCGTCAGATGCTGCGGATCATTTTTCGCTGCTTTCTAGCATAGCCTCCACGAGTGACTCAGGCATGAAACTCTCGCCAGAAATTTTGCGAAGTCTGCATCTGGTACTGTCAAATCGTATACACTCAAAACAGACGTATTCTATTACATCTGTTCCGCAGTAGTCTCAAATGGGTTGCGGTTCGTGTTTGCGTCGGTTATGGTATGCTTTGAAGCACCCGTGTCGAGTTAAAAAGTTTATCAAATAGAAATCGACCTTGCCGTTTAGTCTGCTTCATTTTCGTGTGCGCGCTCCAATTTAAACTTTAACGATTGTAATCGTATTGAAATGTATGAAGATATTTGGTGGTAAAAATTTACCATTACTTTGTCTTTAAGAACTATGGGCTTTTAGACCCTAAAAAAAGAGTCCCCTTTATTATTAAAATAGTTTTATTAAACGGTATGGTATTCAAAAATGTTTGCACAAGGCTTTCGTGAAATTTTATGATCGTAAATACTTTGGTTGTTGAGGTATTTACATTTTTGTTGCTCGGTTGTACATTTGTACCACCTCTTTGTGCAAAAGAGTTAAAGACATAATGAAAAGACTGACCTTTTTTAACCTCTTTTTTTAGCTTTTGCCCGATTTAGCTTCTTTTTTTTTTAAGTCCTGGCATATGGCTGTATTATCAATTACTCAATCATCAAGTAAATTTTACTTCCATTGTATTTGTTTTTCAAAAGATTACAAGGTCATGTGCCCTAAAGGTTTTTGAAAAGAGCTCAGTATTGCAGAAATGCAAAAATTATGTGCACTTCAGATGATCAGAAACTTACCGATTTTCTACTATCAACAAGAAGAACGAAGTCGATACTTCTGGAGGGATTACTATCAAGGCATTGTTTGCTAGCAGCACATGCGTTTAAACTAACTCTTATAAATCACAAAAAGTTTAGGAAGTGTAACTAACAGGGGAAAAGGTAGGACATACACATAATTTGTGAGTGCCTCCACACCTCCAGGGTGTTTTTCAATAAAATTCTTAAATAGGGCGTTCTTCAATTAAATTTTGAAGTAGTGCGTTCTTGAAAAGGTTTCTGAGATAGGGCGTTTTCGAACTGGCTGCCGAGAATGGTCGATATTCCACTCAGGTGTCGATATATTGTTATTAAAAACTTTTAATATCTATAAATGGGATTTTCGAATTTTAAAATGGGATAAGCAGAGCGCAGACAAAAAAGTACTTCGCTACATGTCTGCTAGAAGGGCTTTTCCTTTTTATAATTCAAGCTAAAGCATTGCTTCATATTTTTTAGCGTTACAAACACGGTTGCCACTTTGGTAAATTATTACCAAAATTGGTAGAAAAAATGTGAGTTGGTAAAAAGGTAAATTTTTTTTTATTTTGGTAGATTTTTGTTAAAGTATTTTGATTTAATACAAATACTTTTTGGTTATACTAAAATTCCAAAAAGTTCGAAATTTAGACGAAATGTTTTTGAATTTTTCTAAATGTTGTAAATAGCTTAGATCCTTGATTTTTATGGTTTTGGTTAAAGCGCAAATAATATTCTTATATAAAAAAATAGCACACAAAATTTTACATGAAAAACATTCTGCATACTAAAAAATACATAGCGGTTTTTTGAGTCACTGTATTTGTCTATTATAACTCCATTTGAAGTGTTTTTAAAAGATGAAGTTTCGTTGTACCCTTTAGTTTCATCACTTTCGTTTTGGTTGAAGAAAACCGAGACGACGCCATTAATATGATCTCAAATACACCACATCATTAGTTAAATAAAAAAATTCCTTAATACACGATTTTAATTTTTTATGAAATAACTAAACAAATAGAACAAAAATATAATTTTTGTTCACTTAAAACAACTAAAAAAGTTATTGGTACATACATATTTTCCAGATTTGGTAGATTTTTTTCAAGTGGATGGTAAGTATTTTTTTCTGGCAGTGGCAACCCTGGTTACAAATGAATTTCAATATGCATTTTCCATCACAATAAAACATAAGTATTTGATATGAATATCTTACAGAAGTATGACTTTTCTGAATTAAAGAAGCAGCTTTAGAAGAATTCCTTCAAAAGCCCTTGCGAACTACGCCCTACAACAGCCTATCTATGAGAAGCAAAAGCAGAAGCCCTTCAATTTGTACCACTCCATATAATGGGAACGAGAAAGGAATGCAGAGTTGAAGGCGATTTTTCAAAATGCTGGAACCCATCGCCTGTTTTTGTATGAAAGTAAAGAACTTTTTAATGTGGATTTATTTTTATGCGGCTTTGAGGAACGCATGTACCGCATAAAAATAGACCTAAGTGTACTATAGAATAGTTAGTGAATAGCTGAATGAAATCGTGTTCATATACAAACATGTCGCTTTTTTAATATAAAAGGGACCAAACAACTCATTTTCTTTCTAAATCAGGCTTTGTGCAAAAATCAGTCACTAAAAACGAAATACATTTTTGCAACTGCTATAGCATTAAATAAATTACAGTGTTGAAACAAACAGAAATTTAAATACATTCCCAACTAAAGAAATTAAATTTGTAAGCAGTTTTTTTAATAAACAAAAATTCTTTAATTTTCTTTCGAAATCCAGCTTAGTACAAACATCTGCGATTACCAACTAATAAAATATCCAACGAAATTTAAAAAGTAATTATCGCAGTATTAGCATACATATGTACGTACATACATATGTATAGTATTTAATAAAAAACAGCGTCTGAACTAAACGAAACTAAATTACTTTAATTTAAAAGTACTGCGTTAAGAAATGAAAATGCTTTTCTATATAATTAAAGTTAATGTTATGCACATATGTATGCAAGTGCAAAGGAAGTAAATATGTGTATTTAGACATTTATGAAATGTGAAAGAAAGAAATACATACATACATACAGTTGTATAGTATGTATACCTCGTTTATAAATTTTATTTGATTTTAGAAATGTTTGCCAAGCGAAAAGCCAGACGCGGTACCGAACTATTTTCAGCCGTCTGGCACGACGCCAAAATAAAAACTTTTTCATTTCAAACAGTAGAACATACATACATACATATCGTCGTTTAAAGTACAAAACCGCGTAACTGACATTTTCTGCCAAAAATTGGATTTGCCCACACAAGCTCTTGGCTCAATCCTTATCCATTCGCCCTGAAATATTCTAGCCAGAAATGCGATTGCTTTATAAAAACGAGAACCATTTTGAAATATGAATATTTTTACGATCTAGAAAATAATTTCTACAACTTCACATACGCGGTTTTGCATTTTGTTGATACGCGGTTTTGCACTTTAAACGACGATATGTATGTATGAACAAGCCTGCATACATACATGCACTAGCCAGAATATGTTTCCGTACATTGTTTTTTTTTTTAATATTTGCAATGTTTTTCGTAACACATTTTTTTCGTTAATTTTTAATAGAAATATAGTTTATTCCGCATCAAGTGGCATATAAATTAATGATTCAAAGTTTTTACAAAATTTAGGAAAATTCGACAAATTTCCAACAAATTTTTCAATTTTTCAACAAAATTTTCAACTTTTAAACAAAATTTTTCAGAATTTTTTTGAGTATGTAGTTTTGTAGTTCACTCAATTTCAGTATCATAAAGTACAAGTTTTAAGTAGCTATAAACTACGGTTGATTTTTGAGAATTTTTTTTGTTTAAAAGTGGAAAATTTTGGTGAAAATTTTTCGAATTTTCCTAAATTTTGTAAAAACCTTGAATCATTAATTTATATGCGATTTGATACAGAATGAACTATATCTCTAATAAAAAATAGCGAAAAATATTGATTACAAAAAACATTGCTAATATTTAAAAACAGAAAACACTGTACGGAAACATATTCTGGCAAGTGTATGTATACAGCTGCGTGCAACTTATTAGCAACGATGATAGTACCAGGTTTACATATAAGTTGATTATCTTCATTTTCGTGCTTAACTCCCTAATCTGTAATTAGAAAAAGCGATAAGCCATACAAAATTCGGCCCTCGTTAATCTGTAATTATAAAATAATCTCAGATTAAACCAATAGCTTTTCGGTGTCCAACCTAGTTTTATCGATTATTTGTGCGAAGAAGAGGAGAAATGTCAAGTGTAAAATTAAAACAAAAATGTGTAAACGTGGTGATTAACAAACGAGCTTTGATTGAGATTATTTTTATATGTAAACATACTAGCCACAAGCCGGTCAATATTTAGGCTACGTTCAAAATATTACAGTTCAAGTTTCTAAATAAATATTATATAAAATATTTGTCAAAAAAGGTTGTGTAATTAATTAATAGCGTCTGAATCGTTGTAGTATAAAACTCATTTAACTAAAAAATATGTTAAATTTGGTAGCTAACCAACACACTCGATCATAGCTTAGCACCTATGTACGAGGTAATTTAACCAACAAATTTTGGGGAATTTTTGAAGGAGCGCTTCTGGTAATGTATTTATTTGGGGTCATTATTGTCAAAAAAAGTTATGTACATATATTAATGTATAGTTTGGGAGTGCTTTTATTAGTATTAAGTATTTCTTTACTGCATTCACCCGAAGGAGGTGAACTGCTAGTGTTAATAAATTGTCAGTTTAATTTCTTATAAAATTTACCTTTAGGTTTATGCATCTTAAGCTTATGTACATACATCGAAAATTTGTTTTAGAGAATCAATGTGAAATAATTGCGGAAACGACTAACCGGATTGCTGGGAAACCGAGACGTCTGCTTTTTCAATAATTTTTGCAAAACAAATAGGCAAGCAGAGCTGTTAAATTTTCATTACGGCTAGTAATATTAAATATTTTTGCATTTTTTAATTTTAATGATTATTTTAATTTTCTTAAATAACCCAGCAATTACTAATTAATTATAATTAAAAATAATCAAAAATAATCATGATTAATTGCCATTAAAAAAATAATTAGAAATAATCAAAATTAATCAAGCTATTTTTTAATTATTTGGTTATTTTTAGTTGTGTTATTATGTTTAATTATTTTATTTTTTTTAAGTATTTGATTATCTTCAATTATTTGATTATTTTTAATTATATGATGTTTTTAATTTTCTATATAATCAACAGTTTTGCCGGTAAATATAAATGTATGAAGAAAAAATACATTTTTTGCCTAAAATATTAAATTTTTTTAAAACTGTTGATTATATAGAAAAACGTTATATGAACAGATTAAAGGAATTGTAATGTTTAATTTTTTTAAATTTGTTTGAGCAAAATCGGACTAGTGGCTCTCGAGTTATGTCGAAAAAAGACCACCAAAGGTGACAATTTCCCCTATATGATAGTTATATATATATCTCAATTCCTAGACGTGACCCAGCGAAACGCCGGGACACGTATAACTTCTTTTTTACCGATATAACTTTCCCCGGTAGTTTGAACCCTTCACGATCACTGACCCCTACCATTTGTCTCACAGTGTTATATGCACTACCATATTATCTACTCACTTTTGAATAAAACTTAAAATACTTTGGCAAAACAGAATTTTACTACAAAGACGATATTTGATAACTTTTACTAACCAAGTTTAGCTATGAATGAAAATTATAAAATCTTCCCTACTAGGTATACCTAATAGTTATATTTATCTGTAGGTTTTTATGTACATACATACATACAATCGTTCTTAATTAGTTGAACGGAACTAAAATATTCGTACATTCATTCATATAAATAGCCAACGTTCTGATAACAGTCCTTTCGAGTAGGCGGAGCCACCAACACTCATAATACATTGACTATAAACTGCTTGTTTAGCAGATTATCAAATCAATGCAAATTTCTAGCAAAGTATGGCCACGGTCAAGGCATATTGATACAAATAAATATGTGGTACAATTTATGCAAGCACAAATTCTACATGTATTACCCTTTTCTAATTCAGTGCTCAAATTTCGGGTTATTCTGCAAATGTAAAGTTTCTAACAATTCATTAAAGTTAATCTATTTAAAGTCACGTTTAGTATCATACTGCACAGATAAATATGTACAAACATATCGTATTTTAAAGTACAAAACCGCGTATCAACAAAATGCAAAACCGTGTATCAAAATAATGCGTATGTGAGGTTGCATAAATTATTTTCTAGAACCTAAAAACACATTAATATTTCAAAATGGTCTCTTATTTATAAAGCAATCGCATTTCTGGCTAGTATATTTCTGGACGAATCGATAAGGATTGAGCCAAGAGTTTATGTGAGCAAATCAAATTTTTGGCAGAAAATGTCAGTTACGCGGTTTAGCAGAATGACGATACGCGGTTTTGTACTTTAAACGACGATATGTAGGTATGTACATACATACATATATGGGTTGTTCACACTTGGCTGGTTATCAGGCTACCTGGTTATGTGGTTATATTTTTTATTCAGTTTACAACAATAACATACACTAATAAAGAATAATAATTTTTAATTAACCAGATATCCTGATAACCAGGCAAGTGTGAACAACCCAATATCCACAGAAGATCGTTATACGGTACTAATAAGCATTGAATAAATTAACGCGCGCCAATCACACCATTCCCCTAGCTATCAGCAACCCTCCGCTTGCATCCACAGATGTTAACGAATTCTCGGAATTGATACGCTGACTAATCGTTCGGTTTTGTTTTGCATTTTTCGTGCAATTGCACGTTTGGATACTTTTCATATATGTAACTACATACGTACATATATGTATTTTTATTCATCCCTAGTACATTACTTTCAGTAGTAAAGCTAATTTCATTAAATTAATTTCCGAATAAATCTATTGTTTACATTTGAACAAGGTTTGTTTCTATTACTTCATTAATCGTTGCTAAAGATTGTGCAAAATAACGACATAAATCAAATACTGCGCACATACCAATCTCTTGCCCGGTTTCCAAGTTCTGCCATAGGTGAACATCACCAAAGCCGCCCAGTCCCAGCTGGCGCTTCAACTGCCATGGACCAAAAGAGCCCAAATTCATTACGAACTCGATTTGAGAAGTCGCGTACAGTTCTTATTATTCTCAATTCTTACACAATTGTATAAACGGCCGGCCGTCTAACTCCCGCACTACTGCCCATCAAAAAAGCAACCATATGAAAATAACAAATTCAATGGAAATAATAAACTCGAGCAATGTCAGTTGTATAGCAGCGCGATAAACAAAGACCAAAACTAGTGACGTGCTGAATCATCGGTATGCAGTACTAATCGGTACCCGATACCGTTTCTATACATAAATTATTTTATTGCTGTTTTATGAAACATAGCCTAACAACGCAATCAGTACAAAACGATGCTTTCACAAAGATAAAAAATGTGAATTTGAGTGAATAATAATAAAATAAAAATTAATAAACCAAAATAATGTAATGTTTATTTAGAAATAAAATTATAAAATTAAATATTATTTGGAATCGCTCTGAGTGGGGACCGAACCTGAGTGATATTGCGTTTACGACTTCAACAACAAAAAAACGTAGAACCTTATTTTACCATTTTAAAATCGCGTTCTCCTCATTTTAAATTTGAAATTCTGTTTTTCACATGAAATGCATTTTAAGTCGATAATGAAAGAGTCAAAATGGTGATTGCAATAAAACACAGTTTTAATCGTTAAAACCTTTTTCTAACTTCTCGATGACTGCGGGCCAATGTCTTCAGATTCATCTACTTAAAACAAAAATGTTTCAAACAAGGAAGAGTTACTCTCCATTGTGGCGCGGGAATATGGATACACATTTTTCATTTGAATCAGCATAAAAACCTCTATTAGTCGTTTACAATGGACTTTTGATGGGCGAGGTTTCCGTGAGCCACTTTTTTTTTTAATTTCATGCACCTTTATTAGAAAACCTAAACATTTCATACCAAGTATTAAAGTAAATTGGTACCAAGCGTCGAGTCATCATATCACTACGCGAGCATTTGAGTGACAGATAACGCACCAGTGCTACCAAGCTCTTGGCAAGAATACCTAAAACAAATAACACTGGTGTGTTATTTGAGGAATTCAAGAGGCGCATAGTGTTGCACAGGAAGACTTAAAAAGTCTCCACTAAAAAGCGGTTTGTCAAAATTGTTTTTTGCTTTTTTTTGGTTCAAACAAAACTTTTCGCTTTGTTTTAGCGTATAAATTAGAAAAATTCGATAAAATTCTACAAAAAATTAGATAATTTTAAAATGCTTGCCTACTTAAATTTTTAATTTTTATAAAACAATTTAAAATTTTCTTAAAAATAGTAAAAATTGTGTCGCACATAATACCAGCGATTCCATCATATATCAATATGGCGTCCAGAAAATCCGAAAAACTTTACTTATATTCAAATTTCCTTCGGGTGCGTTGGTAAACACAAAACCAACGCAACTGTCTTGAATAAAGAACAAATTTCCACTCGTTTAACAAATTACTTGTGCGATGTCTTTACCTCAAGCTCTCAACAAAAACCATACGAAACATTTTCATTATTTCTGTTGCTTGAAAAAGTACATTGCCGTTGCTGTAAGATTAAAGTAATAAAAAATACGAGCATTTGTTGCTTGAGGTGAAAACCGATTTAAGTAACTTTGTTAGAAGAAAATTTCTTATTCATTTCTTAAACGTTTTTTTTAATGAAATTTTGGTTTTTCTTGAGAGCAGGATACAATGATTTAAGTCTAAACATATGTATGTAACTTAATGTAGGAATCAGATTTTTTTGCATATTTTTCCACAATTCCGTTCTCCTTTAATTTTCTTCTTGTGATATATTTCTGAAAAATAAAGTCATAATAATTTCATAGAAAAAAATTATTTAAATAATTGCCCTAACGCTGCGATTGCATAAGAAAATTCCCGAGAAGACAATTTAGAATATGTATTAGTTGTCAAATTGTTGTGTGAAATAGGCGTCCAGATAATTGTAAGGACAATACATTTTCAGCAACCGCCGTTAGTGTCTTTTGGTGTTAATTATATATAGTTAATAAGATATCCGAACACAAACCACTTTTTCATAATTCTGCGATTTTGTTTTTCCTCTTTTTCTCAAATTAACCAATTAACGTGACCGAATTGTCCAATTTACTGTCTAATTCACGGTCTTGGAAAAATCAAAGACAGTGACGAAGACAATGTGAGATTAGTAGAAGACAATGTGTGTTAGTGAAAAAATGTGAATATATTGTACATTTAAAAACAAAATAATTTAATTTGTTTGTTTAAAATATTCTATGAATTCATTATCGATTGTCGTTATCTCAATATCAGATTTCAGCTCCAATTTCGTTCGATTTAGAACGTCATAATCACACAAATAAAAAGAAAGACCTGAGGATTTACAGCCGAATTCATAATATCCCTGTTTTGGAATATCCCGTTTTCATAGAAATGCCATTTTGTAAAATATTTGAATGCCCTTATATTTTTTATCAATTTAAGTGCTGCCCTTGTAATGTTTTTACTTGGCTCCAGATTTTCATCAAATTTATTTGGACCCTAAACTTAATTTTATGAACTTTAAGTAAATTTGAAACGATTCTGTTATAAAAGTACACAGCCACAAAATAATTAATTTAAGCTATTAAAATATTTCTTTTTAAATTTGTTTTTTACTTTATTTTACAAATTTATGCTAACGATTTCGTTTACATCGTGTTATATCACATAATTTGCTTTCTATCCTTCGAGCATTTACATCTCTTTTACATATACATATATATTTGTACACGTTTATGGTTTATTTGCGCTAGACAATCCAAAATTTGGAATCTTTGGAGTTCACGCATCGAAGTAAAAAAATTGTAATTATACTAAATACATAGATAAAAAAATATGTAATCATAACTTTACAATTCAGTAGCTATAAAAATCATTTAAATTACAACATTTGCATATTTAAAGCGGAAATAGTTCATTATAAGTGAAACTATCAAGAATTTTACTTGAGACGGCGCTAAACTTCTTCTCCAAAGCGCGTTCGATGGGTTGTATAACTTCATTGGTAAATAGTTCGAAGTTTTGATTGATAGTCTCATTTATAATATCGCCTAGCGTTTTATCATTGCCGAATAGATTCTGCAAATGTACGTTTCCACTGCCTGTGCGAATCTTGACAACTAATTCTTTTAGGCCAATCAGTTCAACATCGTTCACCGTTGTAACGTTGAAGATAACCTTCACGAAGGCATAAAAATTGGCTATAAAAATTAAAAAATGCGAATCATATTATAACTCAACTGGGAATAGAAGACACTATGAAAATTTAAAATTTATATATGTATGTATTTCCTCCTAACTTACTGAAATTTCCAGTGAACGGGCCGTTACCCCGCAACGTTAAACCCAATAATTGTCCATTAATATTGTAGTTGCCTTCGCCGTGCAGATACGGCAAAATCAGTTCAAAATCGAACCTTCTGGCATCATCAGATGCTCTAAAATATATCAGAGTAATTAATATCAGAAATTTCCAGTCTCTGGCGAAGAACTACCTAATTTTTTTGATTTCAAAATTTGACGATCCGTAAACGTTGAGCTTTTTTACTTTAACGTTAATTCCATTGGCGCCACCTTCCAATATATTCAAATCACCGATATACAGTGGTTCCATAGCCGGAACACCCAATTCCTCAATACCATCAGCCAAATGCGGTCGTATAGAATGCACTGTTTCCTTGACACATTCCGCTATCTTTGGATCATTTCGATGGCAGATTTGGATGTAATCAGCTGTAAATACATATATGTGGTTTTGAAAAGTTTAGGTTTTATAAAACAAAGATAATGACAATTTGCTAAAAGTGCTCTTACGCATTGTTGCAGCATTTATAGGGCATAGGAACGCGAAAATAATTGCAAATGTCAGGAGCAAGACTTTTGGTTCCATTGTTGAGAAATGTGTCCTGAAAGAAAGTTCAGGTAAAAAAAAGAAATAAAGGTTAGATTGTATAAATACTCTATTACAATTAAATTGCTGTTCCTTATAATAAAAGTGTTTTCACCTCAAGATTTTAAATTTGTTAACGAGAAATATACTTTAAACTTTCTTCCTAATAAAAAAAAATTGCAAACATATTTATTTATTTTTTTGCCAGATTCCTAATTGTTTCAACATACTCTGTATACCTACATACGTATTTAAAACAACGACAAACTGTTAGCCTATATAAGCTTTATAGCTTTTGTTCTAGCTGACAATAACACTGATTCAAAACGAAAGCAACCCTAGGGCATGAATGAGTTGGCCATGAGGGCTATGCACACTGCAGGCTTTATTGGCCGCCCATTTAGAGGGCACGCTTGAATCGGATGAACTGCGCCCGACTAAAGACTTGGAAGTGCAGTCCGATCGCGTTCAAACTAAAAAGTCTGCCAATTATCGATCGACTACTTGATCAGCACGGTGCATACGCTGCAGACTTTTTTGACTTTTACCTTATTTTTTAATTTGAAACAAGATGCCAAAATGACGCGTTTTAAAAAAATCTTAGCCTTATAAATTCAAAAAAAAAGAGAAATCCTACTAGTTTAGATGTACTTAATGCTTTTCTTTTTGATTGGATGAAAAGAGAACGCACGCCCCTGTTGCGCGCTTTCGCCACAATTATAACGAGTTGTCCCTTCATGTTATCTACGTTCTTTGTTTAAACTTAAGTATATGCCGTCCCTAAATTGGAGCATTAAATTTTTTACGGTGCGTTACGTGTTAAAGTTGAGTGTAGAACACCGAAATAAAAGACAACTTTCTCGTACGAATTTAGAAGCATCCAAGTTTAGATTTCAACCGAGCACTTCTGAAAATCTACTGTTACGTCTAAGCGCCTTATAAGTTCTCTCCAATTGCACTTCTTCCGGTGTAGAGTTTTTTCTAATGCAACTCTGCTTGTTTTCATGCATAAATTTCTGTTGCGTTAATTAAAATGTTGCATGTTTTAATGTAATATCGTGTTTCGTATAAAAAATAAACATAAAGAACGTAATAAACTATAAGAGGTGTTTATTTTTCAAGTACATTTTCTAAGCAGTCCGCGGATAAGAACTTCGGGGTGTTTTTTTTATTGAGCCCGTTTCAATTTTGTAATTTATATGCTGCCTTCTTAATTCAAGTAAGTAACAATTGTTTAGCAAACGTTTAATCAATTTGATACGTTTTTCCTTATACATATTTATTACGACACAGATTTCAGAAGCACAAATCATTTGCAAAGACTGAAGGAGCACCTATTTGCGAAAACAATTTCCGCTATTTCATTGTGAGTTTCCGGTTTTTGGAATTTAAAAGCCTTCGCAATTAAAATACAAAAAGGAAGTTACATATTTTTATATATTGAGAAAGTACATACATATCTATATAAATCTGTTTAGTACTACGGCTGTAACCGAGGGATGCGTACTTTCACTCTGTAGGACCCCGGCTCGCTTCCTTGTCGGAAAAGCATAAAAAATGTTATTTTTGTAATACTGCTCGCATCCCGGCACCAATAGCACTCCTGCGTAAAACTTTAGGTTTCTTGAAAAAAAATGTAAGCTCCAAATATTAATTAATTGATATACATACGTGGGTCATTTCCCAACGAAGTGCTATTTTTTGTCCCCCCTTTTTAATTTTTTTTTTTATGGGTGGTAAAAACAAAAAGTCAAAAACAGCAATATACGATCCAAATAATAAGCCACCAACAAAGCTGTTTGTTTATTTTTTTAAGCCGTTTTGTTTTATTTTGCGAACGGCATTTCTTTGGAATATTTTACCTACTTCATATAAAAATATTTGTCCCCACACAGGTTATTCGATAATCAACATGAAGAAAAAAGTCTAAACAAAGAAACAATGAGAGGCGTAACTGTTTGTGAATGGCCACTTTTTTATACCCGAGCGCACTTCTGCACAAGGGTATTATAACTTTGTTTACATAACGGTTGTTTGTAACAGGCAAAACGAATCGAGATAGATATAGACAAATGTATACATAAATGATCAGAATGAAAAGAGAAATCGATTAAGCGGTGACTGTCTGTCCGTCCGTCCGTCTGTGCACACGATAACTCGAGTAAAAATTGAGATATCTTAACGAACGTTGGTACGTGAACTTCTTTTGGGCGTAGGACGGATGGTATTGAAAATGGCCGAAATCGGACAATAACCACGCCTACCTCCCATATAACGGTAATTTTAAGAAATACGAAAACTGCGATATTTTAGTAACTACTCAAGATAATTCACTTAAAATTGATACTTACAATGAGTTTCAAACAGAAAACATGAATATTATAAATTTTTGGAAAATGTGCGTAGCCACGCCCACTTATGGTTACATGTGTATATCTTGGTAACCGCTGCACCAATTTCTTCCAAATTTGGCACAGTTGTTGGCCTTAGTACAGTATACTAAATGGCTGAAAATTTTAAAAATCGGACAATAACCACGCCTACCTCCCATATAAGGGTAATTTTCAGAAAAACGAAACTGCGATATTTTAGTAACTACTGAAGATAATTCACTCAAAATTGATATTTGCAATGAGTTTTAGACGAAAAATAAGAATATTACAAAATTTTGGCAAATGGGCGTAGCCACGCCCACTTATGGTTACATGTGTATATCTTGGTAACCGCTACACCAATTTCTTCCAAACTTGGCACAGTTGTTGGTCCTGGTACAGCATACCAAACGGCCGAAAATTTCTAAAATCGGACAATAACCACGCCCACATCCCATATAACGGTAATTTAGAAAAATACGAAATCCTCGATAAATCAGTAAATATTAAAGCTAATTTATTCAAAATTGATGGTTGCAACAATTCTTTACCAAGAAATACGTTTATGACAAAATTTTGGAAAATGGGCGTAGCACCGCCCACTTGTGACCACATATATGTATCTCGCTAACCGTTCTAGCAATTTGTACCAAGCTCGGTATGGTTATTGTGCTTGCCACATAAAAGCAAACCGTTGGAAATTGTTGAAATCGGTCTAAAATTGAGGCCGCTTTTCATATAACGGTAAATTTCAGAAATGCTTGAAATTTCAATATTTCGAAATTTAAGGACGCTAATTTACTTAAAATGTATACACCCCGGCTTATCATGTAGCGGTAGCTTTCGGAAAGGAGGAAAACATATATTTAATACTTGCGCCGGGTATTTAATGTTCGGCTCCGCCCGAACTTAGACTTTCTTACTTTTTTTTATTGTTTTATTCTATTTTTACCTGAACAATTTTATCAACATAAGCGTGGCTTTCTATAATATGGTCCCTATGAATTTTCCTGAATGTCACTTAAGGAGTTTCAAAGATTTCTTTGTTTTTATATTTTCGTGAAATAAGAATTTTAGAAAAAAATAATAATGTTAAAAATCAGTACAATGCTTATCGGTAAGCATATTTTTTTCCAACAGTTGCTAAACTTATTTAATCCTTTAACTTACTTTTAAAAAAGTGATTTTCGGGAAAATATTTTACAAAAATTCAAAAATAATAAAATTGTTTTTGAACAGCCTGAAAACAATTTCGTATTCTGCACAAATGCACCTATTTGAAAATACCTCCAGAAATGGAGTTTTTTTTATGAATAAATAGTTTCTTAAAGATGTTTTTTGAAAAAAGTTCCTTCAGATGACAAAAAACATTTTAAAATCTTTCCAACGGAATCGTAATAATGAGATTTTTGAAGCTGTTTTTTTTTTACTTTTTTTAAAGATTGATTTACCCAATTTTTAATTTATTTATTTTTTTCAAATACCAACACATCTTAATCAACTTGGAACGATGGTCGTTCATCCTACATTTTTCTTTAATCCTTTGAATGAGCTTTTTAGCAAAGAAAGGGCGAAAAAATACCTTTCCAATGATACCTCACAAATCTAAATCGGAAGAGTTTAGGTTCAGTTATTGAAGTTTTTCGTATACCAATCTTTGAATAAGTTAAGAAAACAGCATCAAAAATCCCATTATTCCGATTCCGTAAAAATTGTTTTTCTTATTTTTTTTTTAATACTTTTATGTAAATGTTTTAAGCTTAAACCGTTTGTCATTTGAGGGGATTTTTTCAAAAAACATCATTAAGAAACTATTTTTATTCATAAAAAACTCCATTTTTGTACGGATTTTCAAATCGGTCCAGCTCGCTTAAATCTTAATATTTTTCCGAAATATTTTGGTGGACGTCTGGAAATATCAAAGGTTTTATAATTCCAATGGAAAAACAGTACCGTCTTTTTTCTTTGTATGGGGAGTGATGCAGTGCAATGTATGTACATACATGCTTAAAATTATTTCTGATTTAGAGATTGCTGCAACTTTATATCGTAAGCTGAACGAAAATTTCAAAGCGGCTACCTTGCACATTTTTCAAATTAACACACACTGCACTCGTTTGCGTACGCCAATTTTTTTTTTTTTTAGCAATTTTGCACATTTTTATTATTTTTTTTAAGTATATTTAGAACTTTGAAATAACTTGGTATTAACTAATGCGGCTGCTGAGCTCATGTGGTCACTCCTACGAACATATATATGTATGTATATAAGTATTTAACCCAATAAATTGTAACAGAATAGGTATTTTGGTTCCTCATTTTGGTGGAATCGCCTTAACCCTTTAACAAAAAATAATTAAGACTTAAAATTTTTTTGGTCGACTCAGCGCTGCTTAATCGGTTTTTCGAAAATATCAAAATGGCTTTTATCCATATAAGGCTGTTGACAATAACTTTGTTGTTAAACATATTTGTTACGCTTTTAAGTCACGGTTGAAATGTTGGTTGAACAGTATCGCGGCCACTGTAGCAAATATTTTCATACAAGAAGGATAGCAATTCGGAAGTTATGTATTTCATTCTCTTTTATTTGGCAGCTTAAAATGAATTTTAATGTGCATTTCACAATCAGCAGAAATTTATATATAATCCACACAAGGAATTATACATATATTAGGATAAGTAGGTTTGTGCGTCATAATTTAATAATGAACTAAACACACACTTTTTAATGACATCTGGAACACTTTATAAATGTTGGCAAATAGATGAAAACAACCTTAGTTTTATGCACTTTTTAATTGCATTTTCAGTTTTATGTAAAGTCTTGTTCAATACTATACTCTTTGAAACACTCACTTTTCAATTAAATGCTTACGTTCAAAAATTTCCGTTTTAACTTATGCAATATCCACTTTAGTTCTTATTTGCTTGCTACACTATTTTGCAGGTTTTTCCAATTTGGCAGAAAATAATTTAGATGTTTGTGTGCAAGGCCGAAAATAAGATAGAATTAAATGTATAGAACTCGCAACGAGCGTGAGGTGAACTTGAGAAGAACGCGCCTTAAAGAACGCCGCAATGAACTGAAACAAAACGAGTGCGCGACTTTGCATTTTTATAGAAGTTCTAAGCGCGTCATACTAAGCTGGCTTGTGCGCCGATCACACACTATTAGTTATCGTGCGGTTGGCACTAAAACAGCTAGCCGGTTGGGAGTATACAACATATACATATGTATGTACGTAAGTACATGCCGGAGACGACGGAGGATGTGAGAAACTTTCGTTAATAACCACGGCAGCGGTAGCCAAAATTAAAGTAGCTTATATCACAGCATTAAAACTACATATTCGAATACAATTGTATGTATGTATGTATGTATGTATGTATTTACGGTTGTAAATTAGAATGCATCATTAAACTGTAAAGGTAAGTAGTTGAACATCTACAGAATATTCGTTACCTTTGAAATTATATAATTAAATGTAAGGCATGTTGAAGTCGGGTCGCTCTCCGCTCCACTGTCTACACATGCACACAAACACTTGTTAGCTTCTGAAACTATGAACAACGCATGCAGTTGACAAATTGATTTATGTATGTGAATTTTGTCACTTATTGGCCGATATTGAGCGGAAGCTGTGCGAATTGAGCGTTAAGCTGATGCCACATAAAACGTTTGCTTCGCTTTACGTGACAGATTCGCTTTGACAGCTAAGATGAATTGTATGAAAATGCACAAAGCATGCCACATAGATCATTGAAGCTGCAGCGCGAAGCGAAAAGATGGCCAACTCCCATCTTTTTGCGCGCTTTGACAATCGGCCGGTTTAATATTTATTTTGTTTCGTCCAAATTCGAGTATTCATGCAGAAACATAAAACTTAATTACATTGCTGATAATTTTAAATCAAAATAATTAAAATCCACAGCAACTTTGATGAGTAAAAAAGCAGTGCAAAATTGATTTCTTGGCGTTCATTGTGGCATACCTTTTGCGTCTGGCGCTTTGCTGGCAAATTTATAAATGTCACGCAAAGCTACAAAGTTTTATCTGGCATCAGCTTTAAGCTAAGCGCATACCCCACCCACGGAGCGCATATGCGCATATGTACAAATGTTCATATACTCGTATGCATAAATAAGTACATATTTGTGCGAATTTTGTAGCAGCGAGAAAATTTTGCAAAAATATAGCATATATTTTTGAAGTTTATTGCAGGTGAATCTATATTTGTATGTACATACATATGTATGTAGTAGCACTTTTGGCACAGGTATTAAACAAATTTACTTGTGCATGCAAGTATACATATGTATATTCACATATTTATGTATGAATTCGTACATACTTAACTGTATTTGATGGTGATAGCCATTTCATTTGCATTTAACATGTGTTGGTTTTCAGGTTTTCTCGAATAGGCTGGGAGTTTGGGGCGTATGAGTAACATTTGATTAAATTTGTGCACTGGCACGTGCATTTATGAACCAATTAAGATTAGTAGTTATAAAAAAAATATATATTTTCACTAAGAAAATGTGAATCAACTTCCTGCTACTTGCTACTTGTATGTACTTGCATAGCGATGTTCGTGTTTCCTCAAACATTCGGCACATTTACAATTAGGGGTTGCCAAACTGAGCCTGAAAAAGTACCACATATACAGCTAATAACTAAGACACATATATGTATACATACTTTCCGATAACTTTCCCACACTAAAGTTTCTGCATACACATAGATATTAAACATTTTTACTGGACAAAGCTTATTAGATTTGAACTAAGTCGAACCATTAATATGGATTTTCTGGAAATCTTGGTACCAATAATGAACACGATAGGTGGTACCGAAGTAGAGTTATTTCAACTTAAAGTTCATTTAGTTTATTTTTTTTTAATAAGGAACCATTTGACGTGCTTCTTAACCGATTGAATGATTGTTTTACAGTTCGAAAGGTGTTTTAAGGCGCCTCAAAGCGACCGGTTATTGGTTAGTGCAATATAGTAATGTAATTATCAGTCGTAAATATAGATAAAGTATTCCACAGTGTTTGTCAAGTTGGAAAGTGGTTTTCAACATGGCTTAACTTAAACCAAATTTACTAGTTCAAATAAAATTCAATTCAAAATCTGTTCGCTACAATTTTACGTATTCACGGTACCCTGGAAAAAATTTCAACCCTCAAGTTGCTTCCCTTCGCCGATTCCTGTTGCTACTATTTCGGGGGACCTCACTGAACATTTTCCAACAAAAAAAAAAGAGCAAAATCCGTCGGGCGGTTTTTTCTATAGTAACTTTTACTAATTCAAAAATTACACAGGCCAACAAAAATTGGAAAAAATTTCGTTTCCTAAAATGTTAATGCTGTTTTTGATAGACTTTTTCGTGCTGATTACGAGTCTGTAAGTATAAAGTTTCCATCCGCTTTAGATTTTGGGCAAAACGTGGTCAAAGTATCAAAAAATCGCGTGTTTTGCAATATTTGAGAAGCTCTAGCAAAAAAACAAAAGGTGATAGAACCTTCCACTTGGACTTAAATTAAAGCTAGAACTCTCAACTACTATCCCTGAAAATACCATTTTTGCACCTTGACTTGGTGGTCATTTATAGTCACTTTTTCAATAGCAAAAACTGATTTTGCCAAAGTTTATTGTTTAATATATGAGCTTGACGATAGAAGAAGAAGAGTCGATCGGTAACCACCGGACGTTTCTGGTTGACAGATTCGTTCAAACGGTCCTATTGCTGACAGTATTTATTCCAATTGATTTTTAGTTTATTTGGCAGAAGCTCAAAAAACCACACAACCTTTGAACCCCCACTACTGAAGTAGTTTGACGCGAAACATCACTTGAAGACCCAGATCGCTCGCCTCCACTTGTTATAACCAGTTATCACTATTTTCAAAAAAGGCTCGTTTTAGCAGCTTATCGGAGATATCTAAAATCGCGTGAAATGAGTTTGCTCAGGTGCTCTAGCTTGTTTAGGTGAAATTGAACACTTATTTAAATAATATGCTGTGTTTCTGCAAATCCCTCGTGCCGTGTTGCATGTGTGTGACTTGATAAATATTATAATTTATTCGCTATCAACCTCGATAGGCCTTCCTGATCGATTCAATTTTGGCATTGTCGTTTTCTTAGACCATCGCCACCGAACGAAACCTAACTCAATCCATGAATACCAAGGCGAACCTTTAAAGGATGTTGAAGCAATTTGAAAAGAAGTCTTTAAAATTTTTTGGATACATTCCAACTACATTAAAAACCAAAATAACCTAGGTTAGGTTAGGTTATTGTGGCAGACCCCACAAGGCGGACTCACTTAGCCATTAATTAGATTGTCTATTGTGATACTACATAGCACAAATTCTTTGAACGGTAACTACAGGTTCTCTATGTTAAACTAAGAGATGCGCTGAGTGCTCAGCTGATGTTAACTCCAGAAAGATTTTCGGGAGTGTTAATGAAATGCGCACTGAGGTGCATAAATCTTAGTCTAGCGAATGCCGGACAACTGAGAAGGAAGTTGGAACTTTTGCATGTAAGGGATTTTCAGCCAGCGCTCGCTAAGCCGATAGAAAGCCATATGTCCTGCAGCTGGTCGCAGGTTGTCAACAGAACTCCTATGGCCTCCCTGTCCGAGGTGATGGCCTTGAGGGTGCCCTGCCTAGCCAATTAATCTGTCCTGCTTTTTTAAGTGTTGTTCCAAATCGGCTTTCTTTGTAAGTATTTCGAGGCAGTTGAGATAGAGGTCAGGCACTTCCCGACCAGTTTCGATCGTACCATTAGCGATCCCAGTGCTCTGATTGCTGCTTGGCTACCAGAGTAGATATTTACCCTCCTAGGCGGAAAAATATTGGTGCGTTGCCAATCGGCTGTTTTTTTTTATAGCGGCCACCTCTGCCTGAAAGACACCTCCTCCTACTCACCCGCTCAGCTTCGAACCGTCCGTGAATATGCTTATTGAACCTCTAATCCAGAGACTGCCATTCTCCCCTTGGAGGGATGTGCGTGGAGAAGGATCCGTTTGGAGATAGAATGGGAACGCTCCAATCCTCCGAGCTTTTGAGCGAAACGCCACTACTTCGCCCGCAATGTCAACAGGTACGACGCTAAGCATAGCATGTAGAGTTGGAGTGGTCTGGAACGCTCCGCTGATTCCAACGAGTGCCGCCCTTTGCACGCGTTCTTGCTTCTTGACAAAAGTAGACCTTTCCAGTGCATTCCACCTGACAATAACCGCATAACTATAATTTACTCGGCTTGATTATGTTTTTATAACTTCCCACTCAGGATCACGCCCAAGAACTTGACCATGACAGAGAGAACAAATGAAACACCGCCTATTGAGGGAAGCTGGGAATGAGGCACTTTGTAGCTCCTGGTGAATAGTACGTGCTCCGTCTTTCCAGGATTTATAGAAAGTTCGGAGTTAGCAGACCTATTTTTGACCAAGTTCAGGTACCCTTGCATAAGATCATACAGAGTGTCCAAGAACTTTCATCTGACGATGAGCGCCACATTATCCGCCTAGTCAAAATTCTATTATTTAAGACTAATAAGAAATGCATTGCATTATTTATCGCGCCATGTAATGCATTAGCAGATATTTTTCCAACTGGGTAAATGTGTATATGCAGTTATATCTAAACTATGTTTTAGAATTAATGAATGAAATGCATGTGCCGCCCATGATGACAGTTATTAATTTTGCGTTTTTTTGCCAACGCTTTTGCCTGTTTTACATCTTTACATAATTTTCTGCATACAACAGTACTAATCTGGTTTAAAAATGTGTTACCAAGTGACTATTGGCATATTTATATATGTATATACTACATACGCCCATAAAATTATTTGTAGTTTATTTGTAGAAAAGATACACTTTCAAACCTACATATATATATATGTAGTACAAGCTGTGGCATCTATCTTTTGGAAAAAGTAATTTCTAAACCACAAGCTGCGTTCAGTCGCCCGCAAAAGTGATTGAGAAGTTGATCATTATTTTTGTTTAACTCCTTTTAATTTGCGTCGTTGAGATGTGCGTGCTAAGTGGGCATTGCTGCGACACGCTCCTTGGTAAAAACACTCATGCATGGCTCCTACTTTGCGTGGCAGTGGTCATCCTAAACATACATGAATATATACAGTGCCGGCCATTTTAATAGCGCCGCCTTTTGATCCTCAGTATTGACAGTTTTTTTTTAGCTTAGAGTGCAAAGTTGCCCAAAAGTCCCAATTTAAAAATTGTACAGGAGAGGAAAAAAACTTCGAATATAACATTTTGCCTCTTTAAAGTAAAACAAAACGTCATGCGAATCAGAGAGATTCGATCTTTATTAAAACATTTCGAACTGTTTTAACCCGAAATTGGATGGGGTGGAAGCAAAGCACCAATTTCCCCGGAATAATTATAGATAGTAAGTTGTCGTGGCGCCTCAATGTCGAAGAGAGAAGAAGGTCTCAGTGACACTAGTCAGCCGATACTGTTCCAGCGGGTATTGGTGTGGTGGACAGCGATGGAGTATAAAACATTTCGTAAGAGAATGGAAAGTATATATAGGCTTTCAATGATCGGCATAACAGAGACACTTAGAGCTACACAAACGGCAGCACTATACCTCTTGTTGCACCTCTTGCCGGCAGACCTATCGGTCAAGAATTAAGCGTCAAAAACAGCCGCCAGTTTATATGCTACCGAACAGTTTAGGTACAGGTTCTACGGACACAGTAGTATAGCGTCAACTTTACTCGGACGGACTGACCACATGATCTAGGATCTGCACTTTGGAACGAACTTCGAAGCCACTATAGAGGTTGAAGGCTGACGTGAGGGCCTCGGGCTCGGTGAACGTCTATACGGGAAAAAGGCGCAGGGACGGCAGTCATTTGCGGGAACATCGGTCTCAACAATTACTTTAAGCTGTCGAACTATAGGCAGAAGTATTTATTATAAGGGCGGCGGAGCTACTGAGTAGCAAACTTGCAAATAGACAGATATATCTATATCGACACTCAGGCTACGATAACGGCGCTACTGTCGTATTGCACTTCCTCTGGTACTTACATCGTCTATCGGAAGAATCTCTACTGGCTTACGGGGCACGCCAGCGGCGCAGGTCACGAGGAGTCCGACAGGCTTGCCAAAGAAGGCGCTCTGTCGGAAACTATGCTGACAAAGGAGGTCCCGATTTCCCTCCAAGCGATTAAAAGTGAGCGGCGCAGAAGGTGCGGACTGAAACACAAGGTTTGCAAAGTGTCCAGAATTATGTGCACAGCGTGTGACGTCGAGTCTTCTCAAGAGGGAGGACGCTAGGCACGCCTTTGAAATGGCTCTGATCAATGATCGGCACTGTAGGAGATGCAGAACAAAAGAGGAGACAATGGTGCATATCCTCTGCCAGTGTCCTGCACTAAGCAGACTGCTGATTATTCTCCTGGGAGCAGGTCTTCTGCCTAATCTGGGAGCCACCGAGAATACAGGGTAGAACAAGGTGTGAACAAACTGGTGCCAAGAGGACTACGATTTTCTTCAACATAGCTCCTGGCACTCAGTGATTACCTATCTGATGTGGTCATCTGGTATTGCTATGGACCTTAATTGTGTCTGCGAAGCCCCACAGTGGCTAGCTAGCTTACCTAACTTAACCGGATTTACATGGTTTTTTTTCATAGCTTATACTATATTTTTATAAAAGATAAATTAATATTAAATAAACAAAAGGAAACCCGTAAAAACTGAGGATCAAAAGGCGGCGCTATTCAAGTGGCCGGCACTGTATGTACGTACAAACATACAAATGTATGCCACATAAACTCAACGGCATTTCAACAGTTCGCGTGCTAATCATCTCAGTGCGGGATGCTCGTTAACATTACCTCCAGCACCGCCTTCAAGTTACTGCAGCGTTTGCTGCTGCTCCCAAAGTTTATTGCTTAGTCGCATTTTAATTTGTGTTGACAGTTGATAGCAAATTATGGTTATTTCTGCTTATGTCACACAAACACATGCACGCAAGCAAGCCTAGATAAATAGAAGCCGGTACAAAA
>NW_023458555.1:36411633-36486751 GCF_013731165.1 Rhagoletis pomonella | reverse complement strand
AAAACTAAGCCACGGGGTTAAAACCCTTTAAAGTAAAAGTTCTTATTACTAAATAATTCTACAGTAATAGTTTGCATATATAAAAATTAAATGCATAGTTATAAAGTATTTATATTGATCCACGGATGTATGTACATATGTACTTCCATAGCATTAAAACAATATATGTACATACATAATTTTCATTATAACTATTGAATATTTTAAAATTGATAACCTGTTGAAAGTATTTATCAATAGTGCATTTACTCAATAATAGTAGTTCACTTAAAGTGTAGTCCAATAAACTAATCCTAGATCAGCGCAGTTACTACCTGTTTACTTTGTCACTTAATTTTTACGGCGCACAGTATGCTTTTTGAACACTATGTATGTATGTATATGCAAATTAATCGTAGCGCATTCGATAGAAGCAACATTTTGATAACAATCAAACAAGGTTTCAAAGCTAATGGGACAGAATTTTTCAATTCAGTACAAAAAAAAAAATTTATTCAAATATATTGATGATTTGTGTCTCAATCTATAGCTCTCACCGTCAAAAACTAGTATTCTGAATAGTTTAGCAAAAGTTATTCGCAAAAAAAATGCAAGATAATTTTTTTTAAAAATTCATTGCTCTTCGACGGTATAACTAAATTGGACAAGAAGTACCACAAATTAAAGGTAATTGACTATATTTTTGTATACTTATGTAAAATTTGTACGAAAAGGTTTTTTTTTTATAGTTTTTCGATATATCCTTTTCAAGAACAATTGCACCTTTGCCATATGACGTTTCAAAAAATCCTCTCAGTTCTAACACCGAAATCAATTCTGTTGCATCGTGCAGTTGCATCGTGTTTGCTGTATTCTGATATAAATACAAAGCATTCGCCCAGTTCGGTCCGCAAGCTTGTAGTATATTACGTAAGGCTGCTAAGGTCTTATGATCGTTGGGCCAGTGATACGATTGGACTGCATCCTGTATTTTAAAACTATAGTTCTCAGCAAAGTCTAAAGATAACACAAATTCTTTGTATTTTCTGTCATTTTTGAAAATAATTCACTTTCAATTTTGGCACTTTTAAGTTCGGCACAAAACTGTGATGGATTGTTCCCTGTCTACTTACAAGTTCTCATCTAAACAAAAGACCTTTTTATGTCAATTGCCTATAAAGCGCTTACCTGTCCGCGCAAGTCCATTGTTTGTACAGTACCACTGAGTCCTTAAGTAAGGTCTGCAACCTCTTACCAATATTCTGCTTAAAACCCGGACAACGCTTGTGTGTTACTGTAATTCAGTCTTTTTTTCGGGGCATTAACCCACTGGACTCGGCCGATTTATAAAATTCCTTCACCTTTTCTACTGAAACTGCTGGGTAGAGAATGGCCTTCGCTTTTCTTTGGGATCGAACCGAATCCCTTCGTTTGATGAAGTTTTAAAGCAGTTTTTTCCTATATCGCGTTATTCCCAATTGTTTCTATAACTTCGCTGCTGACCACTCGACAGGAGCATATGTAAGCAAGTGAATCTTTTCTTGCCTGTTGGTAATTTTTTATAAGGCATTTTTCATTTCAACCGCTACTTGGCTATTTTCTAAGGTATCTTCCGAGCCTGGCTGTTTTGTGTCGATAGCTTAGACCAAAAAATATTCTTCTATATAAGAAATTAATAAAATGACTACAAGACTTTTGTTCCATGACTAACACAGTTGTGCTTTTCTTTTAATAGAGGATTACAGCAACGATATAGCGGTGACATGGTGACGAGAACTACACAATTAAACATTTGGCTATCACACAAAATGTCTCATAGATGAACTGAAAATTATTTGGTTGCTTTGAAGGCGAATTAATATAAGGTGATAGCAGAAGTACAAAAACAAAAATTTACATGTATTTTGTTTTTGCGTTGGCGGCATAAACTGTCAAAATCTGTAAGAGTGTTTGTAGAAATTCAAACAAAATTTTTCAATTTGATATCCGAAGCCGCGCGGCGAAACACATACACAAAATCAGCTGAGCTAGTAACACCACCTTATATAAATTCGCCTTGGTTGCTTTCTTCTTGCAGAATAAAATAAATTAAAGACAAAATATCAAAAGCATTAAAAAAATAATAAATTTCAAAACAAAGTTGGCGAGTGGAAGCAGTTAATGATTTTTTTTACAGTTATATGGTAATAGTCTCCATCTTTTTCTCTTCGGAATGCAGTTTGCAAGGTTTTAATGTATCTACAGTATTTCTTTTTTTTAATTTCTGCTAGGCTGAGAACATTTTTAAAAACTAATTGTTCTTTAAAAGGATATATTAAAAAACATGTAAAAAATGCTTTCTGAACAAATTTACAGAAGTATACTAAAATATGGTCAATTATCTTTAATTTGTGGTATTTTTTGTCCAATTTAGTTATCCCATAGAAGAACAATGAATTTTAGAAAAAAATTTATCTTAAACTTCAAATATTCAGAACACCAGTTTTTGACACTGAGAGCTATAAATTGAGACACAAATCATCAAAAGATATGACCAAAATTTTTTTGTGTGCTGATTTGAAAATTGCTGAACGTAGTTCCCTTTAAAAAATGTTCTTAAAAAAGTGCTTTAATGTTCTGTTATACTAATCTTATTGATTACAAGCAAAAACGTTTGACCTTAAAATAGTTATAATTCAGCTCTCAGAGGACCTAAAGAGCCTATTATGGCTCAAATTTAAGATTGCAATAAATAATATATTTTTATAAATGAGGGGCTACGTTTTTTCTCTCGTTTTTTTTTTTAATATTGGAATCGTGTTTCTCGTCTATAAGACCATATCATAGGACATAAACGATTTTTTCGAAGAAATCGTGTATTTTTTCACGTTTGTTTTAAGAACAAAATTTTTTACCTATTTTTTAAGGTGAAAAAGTAATTCGCATAGTATCTTCAAAAAGAATATCGAGCGGCGTCTACCTTTTTCATTGAAGTGACAATTTTACAGTGCTGATGTCTTAAGAACGTTCAATATTCAGATAGAATTCACATTATGCCGGCTAATGAAATATGTACTACAGTATTCCCCGCTTAATTGACCACGGTTAATTGTTCTCCCGGCATAATTGGTTAAGAATATTTGCTATCGAAAAGAGATATCGGGCTAGCTTAGAGTGAAAGTTGCTAAGTCCTCTTTTTATGAAAACTCATACTTTAATACAGGAGGAATGAAAAAAGCATTGTTTCGAAAAGTATAGACGTGCTTGTTTTATTTATTCTCGTTTACATTCAATGAAAGGAAAAGTACAAAAGAAGCACGAAATTATTTAATAAAGATCGAATCCTTCTGATTCGTATCGAGCTTTGCTTTGACTTAAGCAGCCAAATAGTTGTATTCAAAGTTTTGCGAAATACTTGAAGAAAGTATCTATAAGAAGCTTTTTCCTCCCCTGCAAAATTTTTAAATTGGGACTTAACAGCTTTTCGCTCTAATTTTAATTCCAAGTCAACCCCTCTAAAGTCACTTAAGTTGTTTCAATAAAATGCCACTGGAATACATATAAATATGTATTTACATATACATATACATATATGTAAGTTTGTACTAAAACAATTTCCAGTACTACCAGAAAACTAAGCTTTCTTCATAATTATACAAAACAAATGATTGTCTTAATACTCACGTTGCACATCATCCTGCGCGATCACCGAAATCCAGCTGATCACTGTCAAAATCGCCATCAAACCAAGCTTAAACATTTTTGTTTATACAATTATTTTCACTTTTCAGAAAGCAAAAGTATCAAATTTTTTTTAAAGAAATTCTATAGTTAATGCAATTAACACCTTTTAAATTTTGGTCACTAGTGGCACTGACCACTGGAAAGATGCTTTCAATGCCAGAGTGAACGTTGCCAGCGAAAGTGCGAAAGTACAATAAAACGAAACTGATGTTAAACAAAAGTCAAGTAGCAAACAATTTCACTTTGAGTCACAAAAATTGGCGCCGTTACTACATATGAATGTCAGTAGTAGCCAAAAAACTAAAACAATCACTGGAATGTTAGTTAAACGAAAATTAGGTCAATACTTTTTAAAGAAAGACAAGTAACGCACACAAGTTTATCAAACACGCGCACTGTCAGAGAACGCACAGTGGCTGTAGGGCAGAATGACAGAGCATATAGCAGATATGTATGTAAACATACACTTGAATGTCCTATAAATAATGAATCTTGTTGTATTTTACGTTAAATTGCTCTTTACGATTTAATTTAATTTTTATATTCTTGCCTCTACGACGACGAATTCACAACGAATAAACGGAAGCTTCTTTCTGCCTGCTGGACGTACCAACTTTCACGCGGTTTAGGACACAAATGAGCTCAAACTCTGTTGGCCAAGGTGTTTTAACCAAGTTGTATGCTGCCAGAAGTGCGCTGAGGCCAAAGCGTAAATTTCTTATGACGGACGAGTGCAATAAAAGAAATGAAGAAAGTCAACATGGAACTACAACAAAAGCTTTGTATGTGAAGAGAAAGCAAATGCGATGAGCCGAAATACAAACTGACATATGTCAGCATAGACATATGCACATCGTTATATGTGTTTATGTTGTATTTAACAAGCAAGAATTAAAGCAGAAAGAGGTGATTATGTAGAACGCGAAAATGTTGAACGAAACAATGGAATCCACTGATATGTGTAACCTTATGCATGTATAGGGTGATACAAGGTTATGCAGATCTTTGACATCAGTTATTTTGATAGCTATGCTAATGGTTTTATTTTTTTCAGACAATTGGTACTGCAGGCTTTGACAAACTTAGTCATGGAGCGATACTCAGTTGAATAAAGGCGTAAAATTGATCCCGATTAAAAAAATCATCACGAGCGATGAGGAACTTTTTCGTCTAAACGGAAACCTTAACAAGCAACCAGTCACTACAAGAAAAAACTATGCATCCACAACGAGTTCCTGTTTGCAGTGGTGTTCGGGCTGGCGGAGTCATCGGACCACACTTCTCCGAAAATGATGCCGCTAATGCTTTTACGCTGAACGGACGTTATCGTCACATGATAACACATTTGTTTAGTGCCTCAAGTAAATAATATGGACTTGAACAATGTGTGGTTACAACAAGATAGTGCCACTTGCCATATAACGCATGAAACAATAGCCCCATTGCGAATATCAGAGTTCTTATTGAATCACCCTATATACATAAGCATACATACAAGATTCAATATGCCTCATTTTTCTACCATCGCTTCCATAACTTTCAACGCAGCATAACAGAGGAGGCATCTTGACTCACAACAATGCCAACTAACAGCTGTTGTTTTCATAATAGGGGTATTCTCTGAGTCTTGCAAAGCCCTTGCACGGTGCACGGATTGCACGGTTTGCAAAGCTGTCCCATACGAAAACCGGTTTTAACCGTGCAATCCGTGCAATCTGTGCACCATGCAAGGGCTTTGCAAGACTCAGAGAATACCCCTATTATGTATATACAAGTATTCTACCTCAGGTGCAACATTGCAGGTCTCCTTTATCTCCTATGCGCGGTCTGCAATCAACTCACGCATACTTAGTCCCAGTCATCGTATCTCAGTGCAAAAAAAGCGACTGGTTCAGGATGATTTCGGGTAAAGTCGCAAAGAAAGAAGCCAGTTTTTAACTCCTTAAATATGTGCGTTCGAACATGTACTATGTATGATGAGACTAATTTCGCAAAATTTTTCTAAACGGAGTTGAAAAAAAGACTAATCACTTCCTCTAAATACACAGAAATTTGTCATCTGATTTGTCATGATTCTAGACCTTATTGTTAGAGGCTGTACTAGAAGATATTTCATAAGCTTTAATTTTTGAAGGCGGGTCGGGTGAGAAGTACGTAACTGTTTCCACAACAACCGAAAGCAAATATGCATGTATGTAAAATAATCCAACCTGTCTTAGCCGTAGCATTAGTAGGGTGGCCAACCGTACTATAATATATAGTATTTTACTATTTTTTCGCGTACTATATACTGTTGAAAAAAATATAGTATGCAAAAATTCTATATTTCTTCAATTATAAATATAAGTATATTTCAGTGATTTGTAAGAAAATATGTGTATTAAAATGGATGATCTTTATACTGAAATAACAATATTAAAAGAAATATTCTTCAAAATAAGAGGTCTTGGTGAGTTTATGAATTGAAACACATATCAAAAATGGAAACGTTTTTAAAAATACTGATAACAATTTACCAAATTTACTTAAAATTATTTCATTTCTACTCTCTATTCTTGCTACTCCGGCATTCACTGGAAGAGTTTTTTCTGTTATTGATGTGAAATGGCGAAATGAGAGAAACAAAGCGATTAGCTCACTAACAAAAAATTTTGATTTTTATTAATTTAAATATTGATTGTCATAAAGCATATAACACTTTCGTGGTTAACAAGGAATTGTGAAAAACTGCCAAAAGCGCAAAGAAATATATTGAGAAAAAAGATTTTTACTTACTTTGTTACTTTAAATAAAATACTATATATATTGGAATGGTCGACTCATTATAGACGCATTTCCATGAAAAATAAAAGTCTCATATAAATATTAAGAGATAACGTAAATCATTTCCGTCTTGAAATAAACGTCCCGAGAGACGAGAAAAATAAAAGTCCTATATAAATATTATAAATAATTTCCCTCTGAAAATAAAAGTCCTGTGTAAATATTATAAGAGGACCTAAATAATTTCCCTCTGAAAATAATCGTTTCGCGAGATGCGAAGATACTTATCGTGAATAATTATTATACAAAGACAAAAAAATTTCCCTTAAAACAAGGCGATGTTTTTGATTCCAAATATTAGGTTAATTAGTGTGGATCTTAGTTTTGAACATACTTTTTAAGAGGGTTGCCACCTGTTCAAAGAAAGCATTACCTCACAAAAATATGAGAAGAGGGTTGCCATATGTTAAGAAATTTAAAGTCAATTTCATAGACAAACAAAATAGAATATTAAAAAAAAGTTAAAAGAAATACTTTTTTTTATATAGGTATCAAAAGATCTTTCCCCGACTGGGTTAGTTCGAGCCAAAGCGTCATGGCATGGGAGTTTTCATTTGTCATTCAAGCATTAATAAATACACGTAGCTTAAACAACAAAAGCATAGTCGTATGTACATTTATATGTAGTTATGTCATTGGTTTTTTAACTCTTAACCCTTCATCGAATCGACGAAGTATTTTTTATCTCCCATTTTTTGTATGAAAAATGTCGCATGCAAGATTGCCAAACTAATAATTGTGAACCTCAACAACAAAGAAAACACAGAGGCTACTTATTATTTAAGATTTTTTATATATTTTAGAGCAATTCGCTCTGCAGTGTAATGGCGACAAAAATCGTCGTCAAATAGACGGAGATTACCCATTCAAGGTTAAGACAATACTTTAATAAACATGCAGCAGCACCGTTAGTTGAGGTTACTTTCATGATTTAGTTTTGATTTTACTTAATTCCTTCAACCAAGTGAGTGCGTGGAGTTTCAAAAATACTGAGACTGCCTCTGTTAGCGATGAAACGATATGAGTAAATACAAGTACTTACTCAAAGCCAAATGAGTTAGCTAGCGAACAACTCTGAGGAGGAATTCGGAGAGTTGACCCCATATTGCTAAGCTCAATGCTATTCGAAAGGCGACAAGGACTAATACAAATTCATAGTGCGAAGTATTCTAATCCGAAAGACTTGCTTTTCGAATCGCAATACGGAGTGGACCCCCAGGTATTTTTCGACCATTTTCGAACGTAGATATCGTCAAAGATAATATCGACGTAAAAATCCATAATTAATTGGCAGCTCCTTCATGACTTAACATATTCATTGTGAACTTCAAGGGACCGAAATATGCAATTCTTTCGACCTGTTGGAGACAATGGGGAAATATGTATGTAGCTTAGTATAAAGTCATATGGTTGTTAAAAACTTTTATTTTCCCGACTCAAAGTTTCTTATAAATGGTTAGTTTCTACATATCATTCAACATCACGGTATAAATTCACGCTTTAATAATAGATTACTACTGTAATGTGTCTGATGAATGGTCTTGGTGATGAATGTTTCGTACACAGTAGGTACATGGATTTCAATGTCATTCGCCGTTGCAGGGCACTTACCTTTTTTCGCTTTCTTCCGCAGCTCTGCCACTGCTACTACCACTATTTGTACTGCTGTCATAATTGTTCATACAAACATACACACCGCCATGCATAGTGCAATAACTAGAGACATGCTTACTAACACTACTTTAGACATGCATGTGTGCGCATATTTTGTATTTACAAAGTGCATTTGCAGTTGGCCCAAGCTAAATAAATGACATTTAAGCAAATGAGTCGCAATGCTTGCATGCGATGTGTCCAGAGCTTGAATTCCTTTTTTATGCATTGCATGACTAACACAAGTTAATAATAAAATATTAACTTTGCCAGTTTTTATTGTAGATTTTTTGCTTAAATAAAATTTTTAGTATGTATGTGACTTTAATATTCATAAGTAACAAATTTCTGCTATTTATTGACTGCGATATCCTTTTGTTCATTTGCATACTAAAAATTTGCATATTTCATTTCCGTAATAAAAAATGAATTCATCAATTGTTATTGCTATATGCATGCTTTTACTTAAGACTCATACAAATTTTCGTGCATAATATAATTTCTTTATTAACTTGAATGATGATTTGGTGCACTTTCAAATGTCAACACACTCTTTATTATGAATATTTGAATATGTTATGGCTTACAAAAGGTAGATAAATAACTGTTCAAAAATTCAACAACACATGTTGCATATTAATTTCATGCATCTGAAGAGCAGTTAGTGAGCTTCATAGAATTGCTGCCACTGTATTTAAAGCTTCCGGCGTTTAATGCATTGCATACTTTTAGGCGTACTTTGTAGCTCGCACAGTGGAGTTGCGAAAAATTAAACGAGATAAAAATTTTATTAAAAATGCATTACACGATTTTTTTGAACTAATTAAAGTGGGTGGAATATTACAGCATAAATGTTTATGAAATAGAATTTTTCAACTAATTTAACGATTTTTTCTTCACGATGTAAAATTTAGCCACGCAAAGTTGATTTCTGCACTGATTTGCAAAACAAGTAAAAGACAAATTTTCGTTTGGTACCCTCTTTGGAAAGTACTTAGCCAAATGATTAAGAAAAAAGAAATCTGACCTTTTCTATGTATATCTATACGTATGTATACATGTATATCTATGCATGTACACATATAGAATTGTTAAGCTCTTTTCTTCGACGGACAAAAACTCGAATACGGCCTGACCGATTTGAATAATATCTTTTTGGATTTGCTCGCTTGAAACGAATGGTTGACAGCATTAGGAAGAGAGACTTGCCACCTATTTGAAAAATATCAATAAATAAATTGACAAAATAAATGAAATATTATGATTTGGGCATGAACCAAATGAGGTTTAACAAAGCTTAGTTTAAAACTTATTTTTGAAGTGGGTTGTCACATGTTCAAAAAAATGTGATTCAATTAAATTGATGAGACAAATAATATATTATTACAATATAGGTATCAAACTAAAGAGGCTAATTTTCAAAATATTTTTGAAGGGGTAAATAAAGTATTGCAATATCGTTGTCAAAATAGCGTTAGAAAGCTAATTTTTTTTATATATTTTTGTAGTGGGTTGCTATCTGTTTGAGAATTTTTATTAAATTAAATTTATAAGATAAATGAAATTTTACAATTGGGGTGCCAATCTAAAGTGGTTTAAGAAAGGTTAATTTCTAAAAAAAAATTGAAGAAGTTTGTCACCTGTTTGAATTATTAAATTCAATTGGAGCCGTTAACTTATCTCTTTTAAAGTATAGTTAAATCATTAGTTACACTTAGCTACAGAAATTTCTACATATGTACAACTTTAAAGTAAAATAGAAAAGTTAACGGCCCTTAAATTGATAAGATAAATGAAATGTTGCATTATGGGTGTCAAAAGTTGCTTGAGAAAACTTAGTTTGGAAAATATTTTTAAAGAGGGTTACCACCTGTTTGAAAAATTAAATTCGACTGAATTGATACGATAAATGAAATATTACCGCTTGAGTGTCAAACATACATAAGTAGTTTAAGATAGCTTAATTTTTAAACATTTTTTGAAGGGGTTTGCCGCCTATTCCAATTTTGGTATGAAAGGAAAGATATTTAAGAAATCTTTGAGTTAGAAAAATTATCCAGTCTAAAAAAATAAGGCTAAAAATCTAAAATTAAATTAAATATTACGATATGGCTACCAAACGAAAGGTGTTTGAAAAAGCTTTATTAGAATGAAGAAAAAATTTACAACTTACTATCAAACGAATTGTTCAAAAACTCTTTGATCCACATCGATGGATTATATTCAAATAGTGCTATCTCGAATTTTCACAAAGAGTACTTTCGGATGTTAGAACTTGCCTGAGACAAAACTGGCATCACTGCTGTTAATTTTAACTTTACAATTGAATAGTAAATTCTTCTAACAAGCCACATATAAGGACAGCATTAACATTAGTGATGACAGCTAAGTCTCAGACAAGTTCTAATAGCAGAAAGTACTTTTTGTGAAAATGCGAGATAGCACTATTTGAATATAAGCCCTCGATATATTTTTCAAAATGGTTGCCACTTATATTAATTTTTATACTGAGGCTTTTAGTAATATATTTGAAACACATATTATGAAATGTAAGTATAGAAAAAAGCTACACTCACGCAAACGTAAGAACTAATAAAAATCAGATGAAAGCTGTTTAAAAGGTCCTTGTTGGAGAATGGCGCCTAAATCAAACGAAAAATATATAGATATTTTTTTAATTGCATCAAAATTTCGGTGAAATTAATTTAATTAAACGGCAATTTTTCTTAGCCGATTTTAACTGATTTTGATGTGAAATTAAGAATGAGCCCGAAATCAAGGTAGGTGTACTTTTAATCAGTTCAAGTTATCGTGGGCGCACTGTATTATTACATCAACACATTTTAGCATATTTTATAATAATTTGTGAGGCAGACTTTATTATTTCTCATTAGCAACCAGACATAACGTGTTGGACCTTTTTTATTCTACAAAATCTATTTCCCTAAAGGCTTATCACCTCCTGCTTTTTTTTGTACTGTAATTACTTTAAGCCTGAGTGGCATCACATAAAAGGAAATTCATCAGGTTGCGAAATAGCTTTTTACATAAAAATTCTATAGTCTGCGCGCAATCGAAAACGATTTTCCCAACTGCCAGCAACTCGCTCTAGATATGAACGGATTCAAAGAATTAGTTGACAAGTAGAACTAAGTGAAAGTTTATCGCAGCAAAGATGCAGGTGTTTAGTAACGCCTCATTACTACTCAATCTAATTGGGTTGTCACTAGTCAACCAAAAATGCATCCAAACACTGACGTACATTGTAGCCGCCACATCTCTGGAACGCCAGGTGAATACGATACTCTACACGAGCTACGAAAATATATCCACTTTCGAGTCAAATGACGAACTAAAGTCATCACATCTAATACGCGCACTGGCCATTGGACTGCCACAACCTTTGCTACATTTTGACTACTCAGCGCCCGTCGAACCTTATAGAAAAAAATTCAACACCGAGTTGCTAACCATCGCTAGACTTGGACAGCAGTTTGATCTGGCCCAAAAACTACTCACTACGTTGTGGCAACGTCTTTGGCACAACACCCAAAGCCGTCTCATTCTACTTTTTGCTGATTCGGCTAAGGCCACATATGTTACCGGTATCTTGAAGATGTGTGCCAGAAATCGTGCCATGAATGTGATTGCCTTGCAGCCACGTATGGCGGTTGAAGAACGAAAGTTTTGGACACTGCGCATATTTCCCACAACCAAGGTACTGAAGTCCACATTTCCAGAGAATTACAAAGATATATTTCCTAAACATCTGGAAAATATGTATGGCCGTCCAATACGTACCTTCGCAACAGAACCCTACTATCCAGAGTTCTACAACTACACAATTAAGGATGGATCCACAATACTCAGCGGCTACTACGGCAGAGCTTTAACTGAGTATGCATATCTTCTTAACTCAACAATTGAACAAAAACCCCCGTCAGTTGATCTCATCTTTGCTGATCCGATTGAATCAATCAGGAGAAATACTAACATTGACATTGGACAATTGGCACCCATTCATTCAGTCGAATACAATATAAGTGTGACGGACGTGTTCTCGTACCTCGATTGCTGTCTAATGGTGCCACTTGAAGCTCCATTCCCAAAGTCAACCTTCTATTATAAGATAATGCATAAATCGTTTGTATTCTTGTTCGGCATTAGTGTGGCATTGATTTCAATCGTTTGGCGCTGCACAGCTCGCAGTCAAAGCCAGCAGCGACAAGAAGAACAAATATTCGAGTATTTCTTCAACTTTTCGGTGCTTCAAGGTCTATTGGGAATGCCTTTTTGGACTAACCGCAATATTTCAGTTTTACACAAAAACATCTGTGTATTCATCTGGTTTACGGGCATCCTTATAGGCACCACCTACAACGCTTTTTTGCAGAGTTATAGTGTAGATGCACCGATTGGCGCGCAAGTCAAGACCATTGATGATATACTTAATCGTGGCGTCAAAGTCGCAGTATATACTTTTGAGAAAACACTTATGGAAAGTATGCCAGAATACAGTAAATACCTTAAAAACCTAACCGAGTTCAGTAATCTTACTGAATATCAATTGCTGCGAAACACCTTTGACACTCGCTATGCATTTATGGTTTACAAAATGTGGGGCATTTATGATGAGCAACAGAAATATTTCTCACGCCCTTTGTTTCGTCTGACAGATATCTGTTTATTTAAAAATTTACCAATGGTGTTTCCTCTTCAGGAAAACTCTGAGCATGAGGAGCGTTTGAATGATTTTCGAGTGAGACTTCAAGAAGCTGGGTTAATCGAATTTTGGTTGCGTCATCGCATTTATGTGGAGATGTTGGAGATGGATCTAATTCACATAGAAGATTGGAATAAAAAGCCGGCTTTCGAGCCGATGACTTTAGAGGACTTACACATTGTACTGGCAATAATGAGCGTATTTATTGCATTAAGCATTTTTTGCTTTGCGTTGGAGATATTTTGGAAAAATTGCAAAACGGTGCATTCCATTGGCGGTTATTTTCAAAAGAATATGTAATTTATTGAAATGCCATGCTGTATGGTGTCCTTAAAGTGCTTTAGAAGCATACCTTTTCTTGTATGGACAATTTTTATTGACTTGAGACATGCGACTTTTAAAACCTTGTTTTAAAATATTTTCAAAACGAATACATAATCTCAAATCCGTGGCGTGTTAGGGGTTGGAAAACGGCTTGCAAAATCGCGAGTTTTTCTATTTTTATTTTTGATAAACAAAGTTTGTGTGTTTATTTATTTGCAAAAGATATCTGGATTTGAGAAATTTTCTCATGATCTTTCCATATGAATCCTCATTCATATCTCGTAACAAAACGTTATGTGGAATAAATAAATACCCCTATTATATCGGAGAGTTCGCTCTTTCATATGAACCTGGTTTTGAATGTGCACAAAAATTTTGAAAACCACTACAATATGACACCGTGATAATTATACACAGAGTTTTTGTACATATATGGAAATAAAGAATATATAATAAATTTCATAGAGAAATTTCGGTTTAATTATTTTTAGTGGATAATTTACCTTTACAAGAATACCAAACACGTTGTCACTTTGAAGACAACGGATTTTCGACTGGGGCCAACTTGTCAAATAAGGTTAAATTAACTACGCAAAGTAAAAAGTAACATGATTTTTTCAAACAGGGTCATTTTCGGAATTTCCATATTAGGGTTTCTGAAGGGGGTTGTGTAGTGTGACCAGAATGCAGAAAAGTTTGTGAATCAATGGAAAAGAATATTCGCCGCAATTACCAGTTACGCTGCACACAGGAATATTTGTAAATTAAAACCGGTTAAAAATTCAAATTTATCAAATTTGATAAGACTCTCTCTTTAAACATATTATTTCTCAAGCTATAGAACATAGCCTTTATTGTGATAATTTTTTTTTCTGCGCTTCCAATAGATGCATTTGTTTTTTCGTTAATACGAAGCATGTAAATACTATAATATATATTATTTTACATTATATTGAAAGGGGTTTATGGGATATTTACTTTTAGCAAACATTTCAAATAAATAACAGTCATTTTTTTTTTGCTTGTCGGGTCGCATCGGGCAATACACTTTTATACGGATATTTTTTTGATCCTTGGCAGTTTAAATCAGTGCCCGCCAAACACTTTCCTGGGAAACGAACTATATTCGGCCTTTCACATGTACACAATCGGCTTCTTACACGTACACAATCCGAACGTCAACAGAAAAGTTCTGAACACATTGAAAACGACGAGCTACCGACCACAGCTTCCAATTTGTCATCTTTATTATTTAAGCGCTTTGTCGATGGCGACATGATTTCTTTGAACGTGGCAGCGACATCATGAATTTGTATGAGTTTGACATAAAAGAAGAGGAAGATCCTTATCTGTCGCCAGAAAAATAGAAATAGATCTAATCTGGCCACAACCACAGCCGTCGCGTAGCCCGGTCGTCGCCAAAATAATTATCTACATAAGAGTACGTGTTAAAATAATTTGACAGCTGTGGTTTGTAGCTCGTCGTTTTCATTGTGTTCGGGCTAAAAGAGTAGCAGAGCACAAATTTTATTAAGTTGCATGCAAACAATAGGCGAAGTAGGTTGATGACGCATTACCGTGCATTACCAGCAAAACATTCTCATTTTTATTTCATAACTAATACATTCTCATTTTAAGACTTCTCTTTTTGGCGGACACTGGTTTAAATGCTATAATAAGCAATTGGGTATTAGAAGAGAAACAAAGTTTTCCGATCGAAAATATTGATTTTCAAAAATTGTATACCAGCTCTACGAAAGCTTGTTTTTTCCCATAGAAAATACATTTAAAACTTTAGGCACCTTGAGCGACTTCTAAATATTATTGATTTCAAAATAAAAAAAAAACAGAGATATACTTTTTTCGTTATAGAATAATCCTAGGGTGTGAACATATTTAAATTCAGACTTTACTTTTCTCACTTTTTGGACCACCCTAATGCACAAAAAAATTAGTGTTAAAATTATTTAAGTTGTTTGCATTTTTTCCGTAAATCATAAGTATTATCGAAAAAATAAATAGCCCAAATGAAAGTTTTAGATCATACAATTATCTACAAGAGTTTTTGCTGTTTTTTCTACGATTCAATATTCCTCAATTATTGTCGGCGTCGTTCGTCGCCTTTACCTCATTAAATGCATTAATTACTTTCGACAATAAATTATAGTATATCAGTGCGTTTTTTGCAAGGACCATCTTGTGATATTAAATCAATAAAAGTGTTGCAAAACCATCAGCTCTCACAGTCCGTAGTTATTGCTAAATAACTGCACAACTTTTTGCTTTCGCAAGGTCAATGCTGTAATATTGTGAATAAAATAAAATGAAAATATTTTCGGTCCGGTTTAAGATGAATTTCAATTATCTCTTGTTTACATCGTCCGTACAACACACCACAGTACTTATTACGTGTTGGTTGGTGGAGATCTTATTTTGTAAGCATCTTCTTGGCGTCGATTTTTTTACTTTTGGAGTTTATTAAATTTTTTTTTTAACTTCGGTAAAGCCTCTTTAAAGATGTCAAATTAATAAATAGTACATAATTTTCACTTAATTGTTGTTAATGGAAAAATAAGACAACCAGATATCCTACCCAAACAGGTTGATGTCGTTAACCTTTTAGAAGTACATGTTGAGCGAAATAAAACTTTTTTAAATAAGTTTTTAATTATTTATTATGCAGTAAAAAACTGATTTTACGTGCATTTCCGGCATTCCTTGGTTATTTACTTTTTAATATATTGTAAGCTTGCTTTTTTATAAGTTTTGCCAAGGCTTTTACTTTATTATAACTATTTCCAAGAAAAAAATTTAATTTCTGAAAACACTTGGTTTTTTATTAATTCAAACCCCCTTATGGTTAATCAATCTCTGTCAATAATAAAGACGTTGCCCTTTAGCCCATTTGACTCTCCAGATCATTTCAAAAAAATTTAGTATGTCTTGCTCGCCACAGCCCATTAAGAATTTGTGTTCTTATTCGAATTTGCGGTCTTTTATAGTTTTTATTTTAATTTGAGCTTTTTTAAATTAGGAGGAGTTGCATTCCCCCAAATGGATTTAACGAGGCGCTCCAAGAGCGGTGTTGCCAGTTTAGCCTTTTTGAGGCTAGATCTAGCCTTTTTCTTTGTCGTTTAGCTTCGAAATTTAGATTTTAGCTTCGTGGCTTTTTTCTAGCCTTTTCTTATTTTCAAACTAGCATTTTTTTAAGACAATCCTCCTCAATATTTGTTGTAGCACTAAATTATTGTTTCCGTTCAGTTTTACTTGACGAAATGTTAAGCGAATATCACCCGGCGGCATCGCTCCGACTGGCGCAATTTGTTCAGCGAACTCGTTCTGTTTATACTTTAACAGTTTTTTCAGAGACTCTCAAGTGTACCTGCAAAACCAGAAAATGAATGTCATCGTGAGGGAGTCGCCGCTGCCATGCCGCAGCTATTCGGGAGTCCTTACCTTGCCTCTGCTATGGCGTAAAAATTCTGTCGATAATTTTTCGCTGCTTTGTAGCATAGCCTCTACGATTGACTCAGACGTGAAACTCTCGCCAGATATGTTTGCATCTGGTACTGTCAAATCGCATACACTCAAAAAATAAGTCTCTTATTACATTTAAAATGTATAAATGTACCACTTCTTTGTCTTTAAGGACTATATGTATTGAGACCATAAAAAATAGCTCCCTTCACATTAAAATGTTTTTATTATACGTTATGCGGTTCAAAAATGTTTGCACAAGGCTTTCGTGAAATTTTATGATCGTAAGTACTTTGGTTGTTGAGATATTTACATTTTTGGTTTCTCGGTGGTACATTTGTACCACCTCTTTGTTCATAAATGTTAATGAAATGTTGAAAAGGCTGGCCTTTTTTAACCTTTTTCTTGCCATTTAGCTTTTTTATTTGGCCGTCCTAGCTTTTTTATTTTTGAAGTCCTGGCAACACTGTCCAAGAGTTCCACCCCGAATATCTCTGCCAGATTATCGACATTCCCAAATTGTACACTATGAGCCGTCTGTAATAAGAAAATTAAATAAACGATTTTAAAGCGAAGCCAATGCTGCCGAATCGTAAAGTAAGATTGTCACAGAAATTCCTAACAGGTCAAAACCTGTCTCCCACAACGACTTATGCAGTATCTACAGAGAGGAAGAAGCAGACAGAAATCCAGAATGTTTCAAAGATCTGAGTGAAAAAAACACAGTTACCACGGGCCTTATCCCAAACTTAAATGCTTATGTCTGTTTAACAATTCCAGGTCATAATATTACAACCGAAACAGAGCGCGAAACTTAACATCTCGTACACTGTAAACAACAGGAGCCAGAGCCTCTGCCGATTGACCAGTCTATCATAAATTATCATTATATAGTATATAAAAAAATCATTATACTATTGTTAAAAGTTTAAAACCAAAACTTTTCAAGATGAATTCAATGACCCTAGGAAAAATTACTACTACAAATCTACTAAAACGTATGGGAATGACCGCGGTCCAACAGTGAGTGACACTTCATTTCAAGCTGAAGGCAAAGTAAACCAGTCTGCATAAAAATGCATGTTCGCATACAATGAAAATGTCCCAAAAGTCGCTTACGAGCATAAACTTTAAATTTCCGGTTTCGAAAATTGGAGGGAAAAAAAATTATTATTTTGCTATACATATTTTTTTATTTATTCTTTTTTGTGGCATAATTACCACGATTTATTTACTCTGTTATTATTTTCGATGATTGCTTTGTACTTTATTTTTTTGTTTAATTATTATTTTTTTAGTTCTTTAGTAATTTACATGTGCGGTGAAGCGTTTTGTACGACAACCTTGATTTGTTGTTAAGAATCGAACGTGAATGGCATACAAATAAGAAGGTATATGTGAATAACACTTGAGTATAAGAAGAAGGAAAAATTATCCCGCAAAAATGCTATGTCTCGGAGTTGTTTGTCAAATATTATTTTGCGACGCATATTGAATAGCGCCACATTTTAATCTAAGCTATTGACAAAAAAGACAAAAGCATCCATTAGTCTCCTTACAAAACATACTCCCTGCCAGCATTGATGTTAGATGAGCTGGAAACGTGCGCATCTTTGTACGCAAAATATGATGAATGGTGCCGGGTATTTATTTATCTATTCCCACATGTTAAACAATACGTAAAAATGTTCTTACAAAGCTCCAATTACAATATCGATTACGCGATGGTAATTGTTATTCTCAAAACACTTTGCTTGCTTTTGCGGCTCTAAAGAACTTTATGGTAGACAATATAATCCCCTGCGCTTACGAGTTGTTTGTTCAAAAGATTGTTAGCGCGATTGTTTCATTGCTTGCTCATTTTTAACAAATTCATATACATACGTACAAATCTTTGATGCCACTTAAATGTAAATTATATCTCAAATACGAGCAATAAAGTGAATTAATAGCCACTGTGCATTTGCAATTAGAAGCTTAATAAACTTAACAGCCGGAGACAAAGAGGACAGGAGTCCATAAATTCTCTCAGCTTTTAAGTATTAAGGGGAGAGCAGGTCACCTTGTTACCGCGATCAAAACGATCCTTTATAACAACCTACACTGATCAGAGTTCACAACTGATATGTTTGACAAGGGTTTCATTACCCTACAGTGTCCAGTAAGAAAGCTTGTAAATATTCTTACTTCTTGCCTACTGTGGTGAAGGAGTTCTTCGGTTCTCCTTGTTAATATATCCGGAATAAAGGACTTGGCCTGTGTTTCCAGTAATTTTACGCTCTGTTCTTCACCCAGATATAGTAGTCTCTCCTAACGGAACTCCATGGCAGACCAGTAAAGAGGCCTGGTCCTATGAATCCCTGTGCATCCCCTTTTCTGGCAAGAATATCTACCACTTCATTGCCCATGATTCCACTGTATCCCAGAACCCGTATGAGGTATACCCTGTTCCTAGACAAAAAGTATTCAAAGCTGAAGGCAGTGCCATTACTTCGTTGAGGCGGCGCTCTGATGTCCGAGTGTGTTTAGATATGTTTTTTGGTTGCTCCATTTTATACGTATTGTCTTAGGCATAGTTCAATGGCGTGAAACTCGGCCTGAAAGACGGAGTTACCTTATCCCAAGCTGGTGAAAAGGAGCCGGTTGGGTTGTATGCCGTAAACTCCTGCTCCGACGTCGTGGTCAGTGTTCGAGCTATCAGTATACCAGATGTGGTTGCCCTTCTGGGGTTTAGGATGCTCGTTGTCCAGTTGTTGCTGTCGGGGAAAAAGATCCTGAAGCTTTTGTGTGAAGTTAAATCTGACAAGGCACAGGTCCACAAAGCTTATGCGGAGACCATATTCTTGTTCTATAATCCTGAGGCTGGAAGGGTGTGTATAAGCTTCTTGTGCTCTTCATTGTTCCCTGAGATGAGCCTATTTGTTTCAATTGCTATCTCGAAAAATACATCTCATTTACATACATATCAAGGCGAATTTATATAAGTAGCTCAGCTGATGTTGTGTATGTGTTTCGCCGCACGGCTTCTTATATCAAATTGAAAAATTTTGTTTGAATTTCTACACACACTCCTACAGATTTTGACAGTTTATGACGCCAAAGCAAAAACAAAATACATGTCAATTTTTGTTTTTGTACTCCTGCTATCACCTTATATTAATTCCCCTTGATACATATTAGAGGGCTGCATGAATTCATTCAAACTTCTAGACAAACAGAGTACTCAGCGTTTAGAATTTTATAAGTTATGAATATACATTTTGTTTTATATTTTCTACCTTCAAATGGAAGAATGTGAATGAATGAATGGAAAACATTCAAATCATTCAAACTCAGTTCGGTAAAAGTTTTTTTCTACAAATAAGTTTTTTCGTATGTAATAGGAGCGCAGCAATACATACATACATACATTGTATGTTTGTACATATGTGCATAGAAAAAATATTTTTGGATATTCCCTGCAAACCATTTTTTCAGAGTATTCCGAATCGTAAAGAAATTTTAACGAATTCGGAAAGATCCCATCCGATTTTTTTCCGAATTTTCTAAAATGAAATAAATTACGCACACTTCCATTCTTTTACGAAATTTCGGAAGAAAATCGGTGAAGAAATGAAAATAATGCTGCTATGGGAAGAATTTCTTGCCTACTTTTTTCAGAATTTTCTTTATTTTTCGCACAGAAATTTCTTTACGAGTTCGTGTCAACCACTTCATATAATTTTCTTTGAAGATTCGGATAAAAATCGTTACAGAAATCAGATACTCGTAAAGATTTCGTTAAGATTTCGGGAACTTTGGTTTGCAGGGAATTCATACACAAAATTGTCATTTATTTCAATCCAATTTATTTTCACTTTGTTTGAATATTGTGATGTCGACACAAATATTAGAACAGCTATTCATTCAAATTCAAAAAAATTTTAAGCCAAAATCAGTCATTCGTTTTGTATATGAATAATTCAAAAGCCGTTTTGAATGCATTCATGCAGCCCTCTAATACATATGCAATTTTTTTGAGTTTTGTTCACATCAGAGTCATGAAGCTGAAAAAAAAAAACAATTTGAAAGCTCAGAATAGCTCAGCCCCGCTTTCTTTGTGAACGCACCCTAAGAACCAGATCATCGTTAACGCTTAAGTTATTGTCGATGTTAATGTCAGTTCCCAAAGAAACATCAAAAACTGGTAATTTCGCATTGATCAGCTTTACTCTCGCCTCCGATCAGCTTCCACTCTGACGATTTTGTATGAAATTGGAGCTACGGCTCCAAACCCAACAAAAAAAAATTTTCAATTCCTGAAATGTGGTTTATGCCTTGTTACAAATTACTGTTCAATGAGAAAACTCATACTTTTCCTTCTTAGCTGGCCAGCAAGCACAAGTAGAAAATAGCTTCTTCCAGGTTTTAAAGAACTTTGTTCTTTATGCACATACATTTGTTAATGTTCTCGATTTAGAAATTATAATGGCGTGAGTATTTGGCAGCCAGACCTGATTTAAAGGACAGTTTAAGAAATAAAGGACAAAAGGCGTCATTTATTTACAAAAAATTTACAAAGGGCACAAGGGTAAAATAAAGGACAGATGGTCACCGTACCTATAAGTTCCGATTATCTCCACTTCGGTATGGTTGCGGTCTTTTTATAAAAATATTATTTTAAATTTTTATACGTAAGTTTGTAAATATTATTTATAATTTAAAATTTATAATTAGCTTTTTATGAGGTTATCGAAATATTCCATCAATACTAGTTTCAATGCGATACAACAACTAATCTACAGCTAAATGCAAATCCAAGAAAAAGGCAAACCACAGTTGTAGGCCGAACAACGAATGGACAATGGCTGCTACGTTCGAATAGCTATAAAACTCTTTAGTATACGTCAAGTTTTGAAAATGGAAGAGGTAGTAATTAGAAGCAGAAGTAGAAGTAGAATAAAGAAGATAGATAATGGCTAACAAAGAGCCCAAACGCGGCGAAGAAGACTTTGGCACAGAAACTTTGGTAGACACAAAACAATGATAAATCGAAATGCTTAACTGTGTCATAGGTGCATGTGCACTCACAGATACATACATACATAAATGTCTATACATTAGGGTGGTCCAAAAATACAAGCGGGGGAAAAGAATGTTAAGCACTCACCTCCTTGGATTTTTCTAATTATTATTTTTATATTAATAAAAAATGCCCGTATTTCTTTTGTTAAAAAAAAAAAAACAAATGAAATAAATTCTTGCAAATCCATATTTAACGATCGAAAAACTCTGTTTCTCCTTAGGAAAAGTCCCAACAACTATACCCAATTTCTTTAATTAACCATTCTCTAATATGAGCTATTTTTTATAGGTCCCCAAAAACCCCAAACTACAACAACAAAGAAAACTATTTTTTAGTTATGTATTAAGAAATGGTAAAATAAATAAAAAACAGAGAAACAGAGTTTTTCGTTCGAGTTCTATACAATTTCTAAGAAAAAGTGTTTTTCCCATACAAAATACATGGAAAAACATATGGGCTTTGAGGCTGTTCTAAATATAATTTTTTTTTAACAAAAAAAAATCCGGTAATTTTTTTTCCATTTAGAAAAATCCTAGGCGGTGAGAGCTTAACATGTTAAACTTTTTTATGTACTACCCTAATGTACATGCGCGTCAGTGTGCTTCTAAAATGCTGACTTCTAATTTGTTGACTTCTCTAGTTCATCAGTTAGTTGCCTAGATAACTTATTTGTTATTTTGTTAGTATGACTTAATACCTTGCTAACCTATAATTAAGCCAGCGATGCGTTTAGAACGCAATTCATTTAAAGTGGTCATTAAACCATTTTTTATTGAGCAGAATGAGCATTGAGACCTTCGAAGTGGACAGTGGGCCGATTTGAAGCCCTAACATTTTTAATTGATCACTGTTTCTTGCTGTTGTGTAATTTATCTATGTATGTGTACATGGTTGTTAAGTTGTAAAATTTAAAAATTAAAAAATTTATTTGAGGTTATTATGCTAATTGAAATCTTGCAGTTCATGTGGCTGTTTTTTTTTGTTTTAATTGTGGTATTCAAAGTACATATGCAAATTATTCTACCCATGGTTCTTTTGCGGCTTCAATATTTCGTAACAAAGAAATCTTGTTTATTTTTAGTTAATTATGTGAAAATTTACTTATCTATTATTCTTTGTGGCCATTATGTATGTTTAGTATGCACACATTTACATATGTTAATTACAATGCATCTATGCATCCAAGTTGAAAAATAAAAAGTTTCAAAATTGACAATTTATATGGTTGGATTCAAGTCTTAGCGGATATCCTTGAGATACTCATAATTAAAAAAACATGTCTGGCCACAGAAATTTGTACGCCTAAACGTCAGTTAATTCAATTAATAAAATGGTATTAATGTTCGCAACAAAAAAAATAAAAATTCTTAATACAGGCCATTGAATTTTTTTGATATATAAAAACTGATTAACTGATTCTTCATCAACGTCTCAAGATTTTTAGACTCGTCCATGTGAAAGACGTACACTGAAATAAGAAGACGATGATAGTTATAAAGTGAAGTAAAGCTTTGAATGGTGAGTGTAATTGAGTGTGTTTGTTCTTCTGGATAGGCAGTCGAATGACCATACTCAATCTCGACTCTAGCACTCTCGTTCCAAGCACTCTGGGCAACGTGAACAACCCATGTGGGATATGCGGTAACAAATCTGTGTGAGCTTTGGGTCACGGCAGAAAGAGAGGGAGCTTCGGTGGCAAGAATGATAGATTGCGCCGATCAGAGAGGATTTTTGAGAATAACTTTTGTGTGACGTCACACTGGTGCAATTGCGAGAGAGAAATGCCAAAACGTGAGCAAGAATGGAAGAAGAAGAAAAAATGTTGCAAGGAAAACGTAAACAAGTTGCACAAGTGTGACGTCATGCAAACCACGATTCTGTCAAATTCGTTCAGAGAGGAATAGCGGTCCGAGATCGGCGCAACCTTTGTATTCTCTCAATCGTGCTTCGGTGGGGTCACTCCGCATTATTCGGCTTAAGGGCTCACTGAAGCCGGCGGCAGCGCCTGTTCAATAGATGCGGCTGCAAGTGGGCAAGTGTCTGTCTAGGAGCAAACGGCTCAGGTTATAAATGGGTTCTCAAATATTATGCGCTACGTAAAACTCCCTTCCAATGAAAGGTTAAATAAAGTCACAGATGAGACTTTATTCTTTCGTTGACGGCCACGGCAAACGATTATGAGGCTATCATTTGAGGGCTGACATTACCGCCAACCAAGAAATACAATGGACGGGACATGGAAAAAATACCGTGGAGACTTGAACCGTCTACTATAGCTGCTAAGTAAAGGAGTGCAAATTCGGTGTTGGATTAGTGAAGGCAAAGAGCACTGGGCCGACTATTTCCAAGTACAGAAATATTTGTGTGTATATAGATTTTAGGATAAATTTAATACCTTTATTCAAAGACACACACTTCGCCGAACAGGAGATGAATAAAATGTTGACATCAATACGTAGAAAAAAGCTTGAAGGGAGCGTTTATAGTCATCAAGGTCACATCCAATAGGAAAATCATCTCCAGGTTCGTCGAGAGGGGCTTGACGCTTTTCAACGCGAGATCGCCGCGACGAATTTGCGACTGAAGACTGACAGACAGACAGTAAGTAATAAGGAGCATAACCTACCTAACCGGTCATAACGTTTCGCGCTGTCACATGACATACGGATTGGCCTGACGACGTAGACGGAATGCCGTATTTTTCTTAAAGACGACGAGACGTCACAGCATATTATTCGTCAGACTTCAGTCTATATCTTAATTCATCTGCAGTCGAATCACTCATTATTAGAATATCATTCATCAAAGTACTATAGGCAATTATAACGAAAACGGATAGTATCTTGTGCAGGCTGGATTAGGAACTTATCATGGGGATACCAAAGATCTTGATGTTCCTGGTTCTGGCATTTTTTTTTTTTAACCAAAGCGAAACCAACCTACAAGTACTCGGCTCAGACCGCTAGAATTCCTCCTTGATTCTTCCACTTTGATGAGCTGCCTCTTATCTATTGCGGCTACATACATAAACTTATTTGGCTTTGTTCAGCGGCGACTTTACCCCAGCCATTTAGCGATATCCTGGGTTATAAATAAATATTATTATTGGAAACATTTAGCGGGAAAACCCAAGGCGAGTTGTTTGAAGTAAAAGTTGGCTTAAGACGATTACAAGATTTGCCAGCTTCACAACGATTTTCCTTGGTTACACAACTGTCCATATTGTGGGTGTTGTTGGACAATTACGCAACCAGAGATAATAAAGAAAAGCTGCCAGTGTGCATTAAGGACTAAAGAACGTGTACCATTTGTTGTAAGCTTTTTGCAAATGATAATCGAAAATGATCACTGAGCAGGGTGACCAGAAAAAAGTTTAATTGAAACATGGCAGAAATATACGTTTGTAACCCATAGCTAGATGAGAGACAAAAAAAAAAAAATGTATGAAAAATAGGATTTCTTCTTTTAGCGTTTTCGTTTCAATATTTACTTTTCTTTTATAATTTGCAAACAAAAGTAAAAAATTAACTTTATGTGTCAGTAAAAGCTAAAATTTTAATACAAATGTTAAACTACCATTACATCTCACCGCCTATACCCCTTAGCTGTTTTTAAGCAACTCAGCTATTACATGTGTTGTTGTTATAGCTGCAGTTGTTAACCTGTTTGTTTATTTGCACGCGATCTTTGTACGACTAACTACCGCAATTGTTTTTGTTGCTTCAGCAATACACATATGGGTGTATGTAATTTCGCTTAGCAAGTGCCAACAACCAACTAACCAACCAACTAAGCGACAAACAGACAGACAGACTTACCCAAACAAACTGCCTCAAATCGAGTCACCAAGATCGTTGCGAAGTTTTAAAACTCGTGCCGCATTCAAGCCAACCAGCAGATGAAATTCTCATCTCGTCGTGCATTGACGCCGTCAGCTGTTACCCGGCAAATTAAAAATTGTAAAAAAGAGAATTTTTCACAAAACTCCAAAAGCTGCTAATTTGTTGCATGATCAATTAAAACAAAAAAAAAATAATAATATTAAAAAAAAACTGCAAAGTGAATTGTGACAGCCGGAAAACACGAAATTGTGCAATTGGTGTTGTGTGAGCGAATACAAGAAGATTGGTGTCGAGCGTAGTTGCAACAGTTCAAGGAAGTTTAAAAAATAAAAAAATTTTTAAAAAGGAAGTTTATTTGCTGTGATAGTTTTTGTGATTTGCTAAATACATTTAAGTAAAGATGTGGAAACTATTTATCTGCCTTACTGTTTTCCAAGTCATTTTGGCGCAGAAGAGTGAAATACGTAAGGATTTATTTCATTTGCGGTTAATTTTGTATTGGTGAAGGAACTTTTTATTTACATAGAACTATAGTACTTATCACAACTATGCTAAGCAGCTAAATATGGACAATATTTGACTATAGAAAGTAATTTTTAAGCAAAAAAACAAAACCTACTTCCATACCCATATCAAAATTTAAGATTATCGTTTCTTTATGATGTTATGATCAGATCTAAACGAAATTAGTATGGGACCACCCTTGAGGTAACACCTTTCCTTCAAAAAAAAGTCATAGAAAATTAAAACTATTAAACTATTATTTAAAACACTATTTATAAAAAATGCAATTAAATATTAAAAAATTAACATTTTGTAGTTGTTTTGTGCGCATTTTATGGTTTTTAGTAAATTTTTTCAGGTCTTTAAATTTGATATGATCATAAAAATGCCTGGTAACACAGTTAAAAGTGTAACCGTGTAAACATACCAAAAGTAGTATCGGAAATTACAATTTGCGGAAATAAAAATTTCTTTCAAAAGTCACTTTACTTGCAAGGTGTAACCGCTCTTGCAATCACTTTTGGGAATTTTTGACAGACTTTTCACAAGAACTTGTACTTGCGTGTCTAACAGGTACTTAAGACAATTTAAAAAAAAGTTGTTTATGCTTTTTTTTAACTATTTAAATACTGAACGTTAAACTAAAAAAAAAAAACAACAATTTATGAAATCGGCTTTTATTTCTACGAACATTCATCATCAATGAAAATGAAAAAAATACAGTATTTCCCGGATAAAGCACGCACGTTTCTGTCGCAGATTTTAGTGGGAAAACGGATTGGCAAAGTATTCGAAAATGGAATCGGTAAACAGACGAAAATCCGCATTTCATCCAAATTTTTTTTCCTTCTTTGAATCTATTTTCAGAACCAAACCTTCAGAAGAAAACCTTTTTTTAAATATCTATTTTTTGTCTGCTTTAAGCTTTGTTTACAGTTACAACAACACACAGGACGCTTGTACTCTAAAACGTTTCGAGTACATTATTGCTAAAAATTTTGAAATTTTACGCTGTAAAGGTTAGATCGACTCAAATCAGTATTACGAATTCTGTAGACTCGTTTATTGACCATTGTATTTATACAAATTTTTTTCTTAAGTTAATAGTTAAATACTTTTATATATTTTTTGTATACTATACCTTTGCGACACATATTTAAGATCTTTTATTAAAGCCTTTAATTATGAACTGTGTCAATATTATGATCGTACTAATATAAACTCGTACATATGTATGTATGTATGTACACACTAATAAAGGGTACTTACATGTGAGTTATTTTGGGCATACTTCTCATGTCAAACTAAAACCAAAAAAAAACTTAAAACGAGTTTTGATTAAAACATGTGTAAGTATAGTGAATGTATCTATATGTCGAAATTAGGGGCAATTAATTCGCGAATTTGTGCTAACAAACTTCGATTCGGCCTTGAGCAATTGCCGCTAATACACACATATGTATGTATGTATATACCTAGAGGCATACATATGTATGTGGTTAAACACAAACTTAAATTCTTATAAGCGACTCCAGGAAAAATCGACCAAGAATTGACCTCGTATTTTGCTTAAAGCTATTGAAACTTGTTTTGTCTGAAATGGCCAAACAAAAATTTATTATTTTCGTCTGCAAATTTTGCAAGTTTTTGACTTTAGTTGAATTTTATTTTTTTGATAAAAATATCACTTCGGTTACTAAACGAATTTATATCACAGTTTGGGTTATACAGTGGCGGTCAAAAGTGGATGAATCGCATTTCGTATTTAATATTTACAATGTTTTTTAAGCTATCATTTTTTTGATATATTTTTTTTTTTAATATGGTTCATGCTTTAACAAATACCATATAATTCACACTTTCAAAATTTATACAGAATTTAGAAAAATTCCATAAATTTTTATCTAAATTTCGAGGTTTTTAAACAGAATTTTTTTTATTTTTTTGGTATGCAGGATGATAAAATTTTAGTAAAATTAGTGTAAGTTTTGAGCGGCTGAAAAACCGCATTGATTTCTAATACTTTTTTTCTTTTTTGACAGCGTTTTGAACTTTTTTCCATATAATTATGAATTTTTTGTGGTAGAATATGTGCAAGACCATTTGCAAAAAAAAAAAAATTAAAAAAAGTCCACGCCAGTTTTCCTAAATTTCGCTTTTTATATGAAAATAAAATTATTAAAAATCAATGCGATTTTTTAGCCGCTCCAAACTTGCAATAATTTTACTCAAATTTTATAATCCTGTTAACTGCATACCCCAAAAAATTTAAGAAAATTCTGGCTAAAAAGCTCGAAACTTAGATACAAATTTGTGGAATTGTGTTTGAAAGTATGATTTATATGGTTTTTGTTAAAGCATGAACCATATTTTTGTAAAAAAATAAAAAAAAAATTTTGCTTGAAAACCATTGTAAATATTAAAACGAAACACCATTCTTTAATACATACAGCGGGGAGCAGAAATGAGTATACGGAGATTTTTTTTTAAATATTTGCAAGGTTTTTAAAGTTAAAATTTTTTGTTTATTTTTTTCATAAAAGTATGGTTCATGCTTTAACCGAAACCATATAAATCAAACTTTCAAAGCTTATACTAAGCTTAGAAAAATTGAAAAAGATTTCATTAGAATTTCCACCTTTTAATCTGATTTTTTAGAATCCTACACCAAAAAAAAAAAAATCTCAAAAATCAACGCGATTTTGCCGCCGCCTAAAACATGCACTTTATTATACTAAAATTTATTAGGCTACCAACGACTACATACTCAAAAATATTCTAAAAAATTTATTAAATTTTTCTAAGCTCTGTTTGATTTATATGGGTTTGTTTAGGCATGAAAAAACAACAAAAAAATGTTACCTTTAAATCCATGCAAATATTTAACAAAATCACCCTGTACTCATTTCTGCTGCCTACTGTATGTACATATGTACATATATACATATGGATGTGTCTTGCTGGTGTCTGAAGAAATCGCGGTAGAGCAACTCGATTAACTTTTAGTTCAGACCCCATATCCGACTAGAGTGTCTTCTGTAGGCTCACATAATGCGGGTGGTTTTACCAACAGTTTTCGTATAGATGAGAATTTTAGCTTACGAGTGTTGAAACACTGTTTGGCTTCAAAGCAGCCTTTGTTGGGTTAATACTGACACCACACGCAGAGCTGGACCCATAAGACAGTCTGAGACAGTGCTGCTGAATGTTGTCTTAAAAATAATTAGCAGGTTCTGTGCTTGTCCATTATTTTACATTTTAAAGTCAGAGCAAATAGGATTGAAGTTACAACCTTACTCAGTTTACAAAGCGATTCAACACAAACTCGACAGCAAGTATTTGAGTAACGCTAAAAAACCAGATAAATAGATAAAGGTAAACAATAAATAAATAAACAATTTTCAAGTTGAAGGTCTTTTAACGGTGGCTGCTTCAAACCGCTGCCTAGTAGATAAATAAGGAAAGAAAAACCAAAGGTTAATTTATGTATTCATACCAAAATTTACATTTATATGTACATTAGGGTAGTACAATATACATGTGAAAAAATAAAGCCGGGATTTTTATGCTCTCAACCCTAAAATCAGAAAATATTTAGAAGTCGCTCAAAGCGCTCAAATTTTTCCATATAAAATGGAAAAAAACAACTTGTCGTAGAAATGGTATAGAATTCTTGAAAATCAATATTTTTCGATCGGAGACCTCTGTTTCTCTTCAAAAGATTCGCAATAATAATACCTAATTGTTTATTTAACCATTTCTTTATAGTAACTGTATTTTATAATAATAAAAAATCTTTAGTATTAAAAAATGGTTAAATAAACAATTGAGAATCATTACTGGAGGTCTCGTGAAGAGAACCGGCATTTTCCGATCGAAAAAATTTTGATTTTCAATAATTCTATATCATTTCTACGAAAAGTTGTTTTTTCCTATATAAAATACATGGACAACTTTGAGCGCTTTGAGTGACCTAAAAATATTTTTTGATTCCAAAATAAATTGGAGTCTATTTTTTCGGTATAGAATCGAGAGAGAATCCCAGGGGGTGAGAGAAATAAAATTCAGACTTTACTTGTTTTGGATCACCCTTATGTTCATACATATTATATACATGCTTGTATTTTGATTGACTAGAAAAACGGAAATATTTTTGAAAACACAATGCCATTAAATGATTTGTTCAACTAGTCATCAATTAGTCAGCAACAATCAACTAAATATACATACATACACATGTATGTCATTGGAGCAGAGCTTATTGAATTAATTCAGTGTTGCACAGATTAGCTTTTAGCAGGCTTATTTAGCCTGACCGGCAGATGAAGTGTTCAGACAGCACGATGTTGTATCTAGTTAATTAGCATTGTGAATGAGTGACTCCGGCAAATTAATTGTAGGTACCTATGTATTAATTTACCTACATATATATGCATTCAAATGTCTGCACTATGGTTAGGGTGACCATCTGTCCTGTATTGTACGGGAAGTCCTCTTTTTTCGTTAATTGTTCGGGCAAGTTTTTTAATTCGTACGGGACGACAAATATTCTGTATTTTATTTAATTTCCCGTATTTGGCAATTTGGCGCCTTAACAGCTCATCAAAATGACATATATGAACCAGTTTTTATTTTTAAATCTGGACGCTTGTGATTAGAATCGAGGAGCACATAGATGGTTTCTGAAGTTATAATTTTGTGTTTTATTGTTCAAAGTTTTAAATTTTACCAGCAGCATTTAAATTTTTTTCGAGAGCTTCGTCTCTTAAATGCAAACTCATTAGGCGAAGCTATGCCAAAAAAACGATTGCTGATTGTAAGAAAGATTGTGTCTTCAATGTAACTAACACCAAATACGAAGAAGAGGAGAATATTGTAAAAGTAAAGAAGCTCTCAAAGTTTGGAAGTTGGGAAGGGGATTCCTTCAGAGGTACGCTATGCACTTCAGCTCGTTCCGGATGCTATTCACAGCATTGTGCTTGGCCAAAATCCGAGCCGTGAAATAATACTCGTAAATATCGTTGTCGGCTAATAAATCTATGATCGTTGAATGAGTTTTTAAAATCCTCTAACTTTTGTGGATAAGTGCAAAAATTATTATTTTTATGTTCCGTATTCGGCTGCCATAAATACATATGGTCACCGTAACTATGTTATGTTGTTAGCTTATAAATATTTCCGTGGTCACAAGGTATAACAGCTTAAGTCGGGAGGTTGGCTTTAGTTTAATATACCATTCGGGTAGTATGATTGCGAATTACGCACTAGTCGTTTGAAAAACTATTGGCAAATAAACATGAAAAAAATAAATTTTAACTAAACCAATATCTCCAAACAAGCCTAATATAAAGTTCTTTGTGGTTCAAATATTAAACGGAATGGTGAATTACACTGAAGCCAATTTCCCGACTTAAGCTGTTTTGCCTTGTGACCACAAATTTGTGTGTTTGTAGGTCAGGTAAAACTTGAAAAGCCTTTGCTATACATAAAACATATTTGTATAATAGTGCATTGAACTTTAGGAATGATAGTTAGATTTGTGAGGAAAAATATTTATTTATAAATCTATACTAAGGACACTCAGAGACACAATTATAAGAACATAGTAAACCAAATTTTTAAGTGCGTTCATTTCGGTGATTCACAAGAAATAAATAAATGGGGTTTAGCGGATCCCCAATGCATAATAGGAGCTAATATTCGCTCATAATTCGCTCATACCTTGTATGGGGAAAAGTGCCTAGAGCCGTCAGCAAAAAAAAAAAATATATTAAAAATCAACGCGATCTCTCAGCCACTTCAAATTTCTACATTGTTATATTTAAATTTAATGGGCTTTGAACCTGTATACCAGCATATCTTTTTTAAACCAGAGTAAAAAGTTAAACATTTTAATGCAAATTCGTTAAATTTTCCTTAATTTTGTGTAACGTTTGAAGCTTTGATTAATGTGGTTCTGTTTGGAGCGTGAACCATATTTTTGTAAAAAAATTACAAAAAATTATTGCTTGAAAAACATAGCGAATATTAAAAAAAGCAGGTATACGCAGATATAATACAGTGAGTGTACTTTCTATCAGTTTAAAAACATTTTTTTTGTAGTTAAAAATCCCTAACAATTTCGACCTTGATTTTACGTTGAAAAATTTAACGCTTTTGAGAATTTACCACGCTTAAGAAGTCTTGTGAATCCCCTAAATTATGTAGTTTGAATATTTTTGCCGTAATCTGAAAAAACCATTTGTAAAAATTTGCGCTTGGTTCAATTAAGTGTCTCTAATCCTCCATCACTAACACTACTAGTATGTACTATAAAGTCACTTTATGTTTATTGTTGTTATTCTTTACTACAAATGTATAATTCAATAAATTTTTTTTAACACTCATTCACAGCCGCATATATCAAACAATGCCGTCGAGGTGATCCGCAATTGTTGGAGTGTTTTAAAGGTTCCTTGGAGCATCTGAGGCCATATTTGGCGCGTGGCATTCCCGAAATCGAGGTGTGTTAATTTGCTTTAAATATACAATTTGTTTTCTCAAATACATAATATTTACTAGCTATGTATGTACACAAGTACCTGAAACGCACATTTATATAATACTTACATAGTTAGCTCAAATTGGTATAAAACATGCAATATTTTTTTGTAGTAAATAAGCGATATCGCACACCTAGATCTGGAGTGAGCTAACTCAAAATCCAGAGTAGAAAATTGTCAGCAATTTTTTTACTGAAAACTTAAAAGTTTGAAAGGTCTTCTTAGCTTCACAACCAAAAAGTATTATTTTCTCAAGAAAATATTAAAAAAAAATATCGCAAAAAATCCAAAAATTTATCAAATGTATAATGCACTATTATTTCTTTTAGTATCCATTCAAAAATTAATAGATAATAGGGCATGAAGAGTTATGACACTTATGCCAAACATTTCACTTCACATTTGACGATTTTTATATCTGATCGAAAAAACATCGAAGTATTTTTTTGACTTGCATCCCTAAGTCAAATGTGGTGCCACACCAAATGATGCCAAACTTAGTCAGAAAGAAGAAAGTTGCAGAGTTGCTTTTTTGCAACTAAAAACCAAATTCGATTTTTTTCTAGAAAAAGTGGACTTTATCCTAATTTTAGCATTACAAAGTTCGATTTCGAAAATTCGCCATTTTGGAGCTAAAATTCGATTTAAATTCGACTCTCGAATCTTCGAATATCGAATTTACCCATTCTAGGTCCCTCCACATCACAAACTGGCAGAGAAGCTCGGCCAAACACTTGGCAAATGTGTAAGCGGCAACATATTATTATATGGTGGAGGCAGTTTCATCAGAAATAGCTGTAAGAGCGCTGAAGAATTGTTGGGTAACGATTTATTGGACCAAGATCTTTTTCTGGACTTAACGAACTGTGAAAGTCAATGGTGGCTCTGCCAGGTCTCAAGGCACACAGATATTCAATGTGTGTGTCATATTCGCACACCCAAAAAGTCATTCAAAAATTGCAATTCGTCAATTTGTACTTGCACTTATATAACTACATACATACATATGCACATAAATGCATCCTTAAAATGCTATGGACTCAACAATGTCTGTGCAATTAACTCTCGTAACATTAACACACAAACACGCACAACGCTGTCAGCTCTCCCCCAGTCAGGCGGAAAGGAAATTATGCAACGCTTATTTTCAAGCCGAGCGAAATGCAACAAAATGACAATGCGGTTAAAACAAATGCCCAACAAAGCAATTCAATAATTGTTGAGTGCTGCCTGGCGACAGACAACAAATGGTTGATTGTCGTTTTCGTGTTGCACAGACGTTTTGCACATTTTAATGGCATTTATGTTGGCACACTTCGATGGTGCATTTATGTATTTACTTTTTTGTTGTTGTCTGTTTTGATCCCCAAGCTCTTGCACTCCATCAACGGTTTGGCGTAATGCACTCTTTTTTTTCCAGAAATTACCCAGCGATTCCATTTGCTTTCCCAATAGCAGTTTTTCTAGTTTCGCCATTTTTAGCTTATCCAACTATGCGATTTTCACGCTTCCACAATGCGATCGCAATTTCTCTTGCAACACGTTTTTTTTGCTGAAATTTATCTATTCATATATGTACATATGTATGTATGTATGTAAGTAAATATGGGGCCCGTCTTAAACGCCGCATTCGGTAATGAAAATGATGCCAATGAATTGGCACTTTTGTGGTCGAGCAGGAAAATTCCAGATTGCTGTTTTACTTGCTTGTTAGACTGGGTATTTGTGATAAAAGATGATACATACGATGCGAAAAAAAGTATTGCCTAACTTGTTTTTTTGTTTTTAAATTAAAAGGAGAGATGTGCGAGAGTTTCATAAATTTACGTAAGCTTTGCATATGATTTGTATTTCGCATATCGATGATCTGAGTAGCGGGAAAAAAAGCCGGCAAAAAAGTAAAATTTTACTTGATGTACTTGCAATCGCACGGAGCAAATAAAACGAGCACGTATTTCTTCGATTACAAAACATTTAGTAATGCATTAAGCCGAATGGGGCTCTGCTTTGAAATGCATAAATATGTTATGCGTTTTGCGTGCAGCAAATGAGAAAAGTATTGTTAGGCTACCGAAATTGAAAAGAAGTAATCCTTAAGATAAATTCCACGAAAAGCGTTAAAGATTTAGACGTTTAGACTAATTGTCATAGAGCTTGGTAAAAATGATTTATTTTGGAACGAATTTCCGTCATCGCTTGTCAAGTTTGGTTTGGAGGCAGACCAGTTTCGGCCTCCCCTTTCCATCTTTGGGAGCTCTCAAATATGTATGTACACTTAGGTGAAAAATTGAGTCAGTAATAAACAAATTCACAATTTATGCGTTTTTCGGTGGTTCTTTGGTAAAATTTGAATCTTAAAATTTTTGGGAAACCTCTAACTGATCTTGAGAAATCCTGAAATTTTTAATAAGGTCTTTTAATGACGCTAATTTTTAAACCATGAAAAAATTATTGCAAACTCTAAATTAAGAATAAATTTAAAGTGAATAAAAATTTTTTAACATAACTTTATTTAGAATTTGAAAAAAAATGTCAAGTTCAAAAATTCATATCTTAAAAAAACACTTTGAAAATTTTAGAATCTTATAAGATTAATTGGAAGTATTGTATAAATCAAAATTGAGCCATTGCACATAGTATTTGACCGATTTAGGCGGCCAAAATTATTTTTATGAAAATTTTAACTCAAAATGTTTAGAAACCACGCGTTACGATATTCAAAACGGTAAATGTTTAAAATCAAGTAAATAGAAGGGGAGATGTGCTAGCATTCCACCAAAACAATGAAAATAAAGCTGCTTAAAGTTTTACATCGATAGACTCCCATGTTATCGAGGTCCGATTGTAGTAATATTGATACATGTATTCGTATCGGCGAAGAGAAGGTTCATTTCTAGGTTTGAAAATGAAAAGGGTTGCCACCTCCTAAAAAATTAGATGCAATTAAGTTAAATGAATCACTAAATTACTAAATCAATCGAGATGGTTTTGAACAGGCTTTATTTCTAAATGTGGGAGGATTACCATCTGTTTTGTAATTAAATTCAACTTTAATTCAAGGGAATTAGGTAACTGAAATATGTATAACAATATGGGCGTCAGACTAAAAAGTTTAATAAGGTTATAGTTAAAAACTATTTTTAACAGGGATGTCACTTGTTTAAAAATTAAATCCATTATATATAATAGGTTAAATTAAATCTTAACAATATGGATATGGAACATGAGATGGTTTGCCACCTGTCAAAAAATTTAATTCAATTAATTTCACGGTAAGGGTATCATCCAAATGGCTTTGAAAGGGCTTAATTTTCAACTACATTTAGTAAGATTGCCACCTGTTTAAGAAAACAAATTCAAAATAACATATGAAGAGAAAAAACACTATATGGAACAACCATTATGTTGAGTTTTATTGAAAAAATGTCCACCTTATGTAACACGCAGAAATTTAATACACTCATCGAACCACCGCCCCATCCCCCCTCCCCCGCTTAACGTTGTTGGGGTCTTAACTTTCCTACCACCCGCCTTTACTCATTGAACACATTTGCAGTGTACCCTGTACATGTAAAGAAAACTTGCACAGTACTGCAGTAGTAATTTCGTTTTATTTTTCGGTAGTAGTAAGTATTTCAAATGGTCACTGCACAGCAAATGCACATTTTCAGCAGATTTTTTTGTTTGTTTCCAAACTACGAACTGTCAAGCATAACACCCAAGCAAGAATCTCAGCGCAGTTGAGTGGTGTTACATAACTTTATGACTGTAGTTCATTCCTCTAATCCATTAAAATTAGCAAAAATACGATATTTTTCCTTGTAGCTCTGCCGGTACCAGTTCATATTAGATTTGTATTAAACTATGTGGATTATATGGTATTCATGTGCTGTACAATCCATTTTAATATAATTTAAATAATTAACACACGATTCAAAGCAGTGTTTTACAACTTAGGCTTGTATGAAACACATCTAAAACCCAAGTAAATAGTTATCATCACGGCACTTTGACAGTGCGGTGCGAGCGAATTAAAGTAAAGAAGGAATAAAAAATAATGGAATCTAGTCAAGAATTATATTCTCTTCACCCTATATTCAGTTATAAAAGAAAAAAGTGCGTTTGGAAAATTCGACTTTTGGCCGCCTAAATCGCGAAACTAGTCTCGGAATGATCCTGAAATAGTTTTGAAAACTTTTCCCGACGAAATTAATAAAATTATATGAAATTAATGTTAAATTTGTAACATAGCCTGTTTATGCATGTAACTGAATCGCCTAATGCTTTGCCAAGGCGTACACAGTTGTTTACAAATCAAATTTCTTTGTCTTACATAAATATCATCTCCTCTTGCGCTCATTGCAGCTACCCTCCGTAGAACCATTCAGAATGGATGCACTGTCACTACAACTCACCGATGGTCCACAAGGCTATAAAATCACCTTGAAGAATTTGGAAGTACTGGGTGCAAGCAATTTTCAGGTGAAATCGATGAAATTGAGTCAAGGTGATGAACCTTTCAAGGCGCGAATTGCAATGCCCAAATTGAACATCGAAGCGAAATACACGAGTTCCGGTGTGTTGCTTATCATACCAGCCTCAGGTGGTGGTGACTTCCATGCCACATTTGGTTCGTATATAAAATGAATATATTAAAGAAATTTAAAGGCTGAAACCTTTTTATTTATTATTTTTTTGTATTTTACTTTCAAATTGCAGAGGGTGTTACTGCCGATCTCACTGGCAAGGTGTCGTCAAGCGAAAAGGCTGGTCGCTCACATCTCCATGTAGACTCACTCAGCCTGGTTCTGAATGTTAAGGATGTGGTCATGAATATTTCCGGTGCCTTTAATAATAATCGCATATTGCGTATGTATTTGTTTTAATTTCTCAAACGAAACGTTTACAATGCTATTACTATTTAACGATTTATTTTCTTTCCAGTTGAGGCCACAAATCTATTCTTACGCGAGAATGCACGCGTCGTTTTAGAGGCCATGCAATCGCAGTTACAAAAGAAATTGGCGCAGGAATTCGGCAAACTGGCTAACCAGCTGCTGAAAAATGTACCCAGCGACTTGTTCTATGTGGACTAAAAAGTGTGATTTTGTAATTTGCTTGCAGAGATTCGAGTCATCTCAAGACACTAACAAATATGTACATATTTCATAATGACTTATTCCAAGAGATTAGCTGGTATGTGGCTCTACACATTCTGCATGCATTTGACATTAGTTTCCCTTTTTCCTGACAAAATCGTAATAGACTAACGGCTTAGTTGCTAGCGAAAAATTAAATTCACAAGAAAATACACTTCTTTCACTTTCGGTATTACTATGGTCTTGAGATTGCCTTATCTTACTGCAAGCATATTGAAATGTATTATTATTTTGTTGTTTTGTAAATAGTTTTATTTTTAAGTTGAAATTTAGTTATAAGTTTTATTCATTTAAGCTTGAGCCCATTGTATTACAATAAATTTAATCAGTAAACTTTTATATTTTTATATACATACATAGATATGTATTTGGAAATGTCTTTCCTATAGTACTTAACCTACATTAGGGTGCATCACTCTCTATACAAAAAAAAATATTACTGTTTTCCCATCGGAATTATAAAATATTTTACATCTTGGGACTTCTGCCAAAATATTTCTGAAGAATTTTAAGATTGAACCGTTCTTAAAACACCTCCAAAAATCCAGTCTTTTATAAATAAAATTAGTCATTTGGCTAGTGTGCTAATGTCATTGACATTAATTTCCTTACGAAAGTTAATTTATGGCAATTGACATTAATTCCAATGACATTATTGCACTCACCTTTTTTACTCTTACATTTGATTGTTTGGATGGCTTCGCGGACCACTTCGGGTGTTTCCGGCGTTAAGAACAACTGCTCTAGAGCGGTGATGTGCACTACCTTTCCCGCGGGCAAAGCTCTTTTAAGCAGAGTAAAAGCTCTCTCTGCCCGTCGCTGCTCTATAGGATTCTCAGAAGAACTTCTGAATCTCTCACAGGCTGCCTGACCGTTAAGATACCATCTGGGAAAGGTGGGACTTTCTGCAGGTTCCGCGGCCTGGCAGAGAACAACGCGATACGCGCTGGTGGTAAAAGAGGAATAGGGAATTTCCAATTGGCGTCAGTTAGCCAGAAGAAAAACGACTGGCCGGCTTTATTGGACTCCGGCAGCAAACAAACAGAAGAATCTGGGCTATCACTGAATTCTAATAGCTACCAATGTACGAATGAGGTTTTAGAATTATCGAGATTTCAATTTTACCTGAACAGGAATAAATACTTAAACAAAATTTGAAACAAAAATGTTAACGGCAAACGTTAACACGATTCTACTATGATTGAACTAAAACTGTACAGAACTATGCTTTACGTTACGAATTACAAGAAGTTTTCAATAACGAATTACGATTTATAAAAGGTTGAACATAATTTGCATGGTAAAAAATACGAACTAACGAGGGGACCAAAATGTTCGGAAAGTTTTAGAATAAATGAGATCTTAAAAGGGTCCAACGGAGTGTTGCGAATTATTAAGATTTTCGAATTAACGGGGTACGAATTATCGCAATGTCATTGTTCTTTACATAAACACGTTGATAACTAATTGGATTCAGTGATCGCATTTTCGGAGATTTCAAGAAAATCGTACGACGATGAATTCACTTGCTCCTGCCAGGAAAATAACTACAGAGCAAGGCGGGGTGCTGTCGCCGCTGCTGTGGCTTTGCGAACTAAACAACAATCTTCTAAGGCCCAACAGGGAAGGAGGTTAAATTTGGTCGCGTACGCAGACGATGTAGTGATTATGGTAACCGGATTGTGCATAAATGTGATAAGCGGAATGCTTCAAAGATCAGTAGGGGAATTGGGTTATTATGCAGATAGCTGCGGACTCAACGTTAATCCCTCGAAGACAGAGTTACTTAATAGTACTTACTTACCGCAAGGAAAACGATTCCTAATTTTAACCTACCTTCCCTAGCGCTAAGTATTTGGGAGTCATTCTCACACCCAAATTAAACTGGAAAATGAACACAGAGCATCGAGTAAAAAAGGCCTATGGTTTTCTTTATTCGTGTAAGAAAATGCTGGGTAAGAAGTGGGGCCTACGACCTGATCTTATGCTATGCATGTACAAGGCGGTAATTTGCCCAATTATTGCAACTGGTCGCTGGTTTTGTGGAAGGTCGTAGAGATGAACTATATACACACAATATTAAACAGGGTACATAGTCAGCTAGCATTGCGATTACTGGGGCGATTACGGGAATGGACGTATCTGGTTCTATTTAAACGACCGAAGCATTCGCGAAAAATCTGATCACATCTGTTCTTCGCTTATCTTCAAGAAAAACTTACTTACTTACTTACTGAACGCTTTTAAGTATATATTTTTACGCAAGGCTCAAAATGGATTGTGGCGTTAATTTTTTTAACTGACCTCCAAATCGAAGATTCCATTCGACTACCGAATTCGGCCAATGTTTTTCAGGCGAAGATCTTTGTGATCAAAGAGGCATGCGAAATAATTTTAGCCTCAAAGCTAGCCGGGATTCCGCATTGCTATATTCTCAGATAGCCAGGCAGTGATCAAGGTCCATGGCTCTGTAAGCATCACATCCAACAAAATAAAACAGTGCGGAGAGAACGTTATGGCTTTAGCTGATAGGCATGTCGTTGCACTGATCTGGGTGCCGGGGCACAGCAGAATTTATTGCATTGAGATAGCCGGCGAGCTAGCCAGGAACGGATCGGCTTTGGATGTCTCAGAGGCACAGGAGGTTCTTGTGCTTCTGAGCTATATCAAGAGCCGCATCTCTCAGAACTGGAAAAAGGTGGATAATATAGGTGGAAAGGTCTACAAACCTGTAGGATCTGCAGGAGTCTTTGGCCCACCTGCATTGCGCAAAACGCACTGCATTTCTCATCAAACTCAACAGGAGGGATTTCTATCGACTAACTGGCGTTTTGCACAAGGCAACAGGGCCTAGGAAATCCATGCTGCAAGACTAGGACGGGAACACAACATCTCTTATTGTAGCTGTAATTCGACAGATGCAAGTTCTTGTAAGTTCTTGAACTACACATACAGGATTTAAGAGAAATAACCGTCTTCTGCTGGATTCTTTTCGTGTTTTCTTTTCAGCTTCAATAGCGAGTAGTGGTTTTATAACGGCACGCATAAGTGCTAACTAACCAACCAACTAAAATAAGTATGTACACTGGTTTCTTTTCTAATAATGCATTTTTATTTTTATTATTAAATATTGAAATAGTTAGTTACACAAGTCATTTTATATGCATCTTCTTTTATTTTGAGTAATTTCGCTTTTACTTTGACTTATCTCATTTAGCTGTTTTCGAAATTCACTGCGATTTTTCTCAACGTTCACATGCCCTTAATCGCAAACGAACTTCTCATTCGTAATACAATTAGTTTTAGAGTAGTTAAATTTACTTGTAGGGTATATAAATTTATTTATTTATTTCCATTTAGTTCCTGCTTTCTGCGTGTTAATCTGTGATTTTAGTTAATAATATTTATAATAACTACCGACTTACACACATACAATTAATTTATATGCAATTATTTATGTATGTACGTGTGCTGTGTGTTGTATGTATACAAATATGTTATGTGTTTATATGTATATATTTGCAATTAGTTATGTGTGTATTTTTACTTCAGCATGAGTTGCAAACATACATCAGTCGCATTGTTGTTTACTGAATGCAATTTCGCTTGCAATATTTCAGCTTATTCCGATTTTTTTTCTTTACAAAATTTGCAAAGATTTATACAAACACCATGCATATACTACTTGCCAATTTTTTGTATTAATTTCATAAAGTCTATAACACAATGCTAAAATGGGCTTACAAACAGCTTCAAAGTAGAACATCACTTACAAGTAAAATAAATAATTGTGTACAAGTAAATTAGATTGAGACTAATAAATTACAATGCAATATACATAAATATACAACAATACATACTAGCATACCTACACCAACAACTTGCAGGTAGGTATGCCAGCTTTTTTTTTTTTTGACTAAAAAATATACTACAGTTCATAAGGCGTTGACGAAACGTCGACGTTCAAGGGCGTGATTAATATAATTTTTTTTATTACATAAGTTTGCAAGTGTTATTGTTTATCTTTTATTCGATAAAAATGTTTATATAGTATTTATATTAAATTATTTATTTACTTCTTTCTTATTACAATTTTTTGATAAAAGTCCAGTTTTACAGAGTTTGCGTGTGTGTGAAATAACAAATGATTATTTTCCCCCTTTATGTTTTTCTTTAAATTAGTGGATATACATACCTTTTACTACACTTACTTTTCGCTTTTAGATTTTCATTAATTACATATATGTAAATATTTATTTTTTCCTGACACTGTCTCTTACTTTAAGATGCTATTTTTTTTAAGTTTGTTTTCTACATATTTATACGCTTTTATTTACGTTTCTACTTTGCGTTGCAACTACCTTAGATTTTTATATTAAAATTTACGCTTCAAATGTCCATGCCGCTGCTTGTTATATAGCAATGAAAATGTCCTTACTTCCGTAACCTTTACGGGTATATCAAAGTGGTAAATAGACAGCAAGTGGTAAACAAAAAAAAGGGTGTGAGTACGAGGTATACTTGAAATTTGATGTGTAAACATCTTTGTCCCAAAAAAGTACTGAACTGGTTCTCAACTATAACCGAAATGATCGCGGTAAAGTCCCGAACTGGTACCAAAATGCACCTAAACTAGTCCCGAATGAGCCTCAGAAGGGTCCCGAAATGGTCCTCAAAACGTCCCGAACTACATATATCAGAGATCAGTGTTGCTATAACAGCTTCTTAACCCATTTACGCCCAAACAAAAACGGTTGGAATTTTATTATATCTACTTATATTTAGGTGATCACAAAAGCCATTTTAAACAAACTGAGCAATAATTCAAGAAAACATCCCAGCTTTTCATGTGGACCACTTCTAATGTGAAAAGTCGATTTGTAATTGTCCAAATCCGGTATTCCCAGTTATAGCTATTTATCTTTTATTCTATCTGAAGTGAAATTAATACCAGTAGGTGCAAACTTATTAAAGCAATTTCGTTTTAATAATAATAGTAAACTTTTAAACGTGGGTTGAATTGGTGTCGTTTATATAGTACAGAGAGCGCAAATGGGTTACTTCGTCATGTGACATACATGAATATGTACCGCTGGTATAAAAATATTTAAATTTTTATCAGGACGCTTACAGAGTCAATGATCTCTTTGATCATTGAGTGCTTTTACTCTGCTCGATGTGGAGAACCTTTTTAAAGTTCTTTATGGACTTTATATACATATATATGTGCATATTTACATTGATTTAAAGTAGACGCACACAGAGCATTGGATTTCACTGATTGTTACTGATCTAAAATCTTGCTAGCAATTAAACTGGTCACGACCGAAACATATTCCGCGGAATAGGCTTTTCAAAGCCCTCTCTAAGTTTCATATGGACGCGCACGTAGTAAAAGCTCTCTCCGTTTGTCACTGTTTTCATGGACACGCAGAGAGTAAAAACGCTCTCTGATCGTCATTGAATTAAAAACACTAACACATGCGCTATCGGAGGTACCGTTCCCTTGATGAAATGCAGAAACCATCCGTCTCATCGTACCTTTCAAAAAAAGTTGTTTCTGGTGATTTTTTATGAGAAAAAAAATCTTATCCGTTTTCATTGGATGTTCATGTAGCTGAAAAAGGCGTTTAATAAAACATGTTTGAACTTTTCTTTCACCTTGTAACAAAGTTTAGCCAAAAAACCAAACCGACTTCAATTCTCATATAAAAATTTAAGAGTACCGTTAATTATAGAAATCGCTTAACGTGGTCCACAGTTATGCGGTAACATACATAAAAAATAGTCCTAAGAATTAATAACCTCCTCCTTTTTTGAAGTCGGGTAAAAAAGTGTTCCGAAAATTCGATATTTCACAATTTCCCAGATTTTGCAAATTTATTCTTTGAATGTCTCAAAAACTATTATGATTACAAAAATGGTGTTGGGCTCGTTTTAAAAGTAATATTTGGCGCTATAACATGCTTTTACATTATCTATATAAAAATATAAAAAAAAAATTTAAAAATAAAAACATTTGAAATTTTAAAAATATATATATACAATACCTCTAAAAGACGTTAAAAGATCTTGAAATTTTCAACAAAGTGTTTTTAAGTTATGAATTTTTGAACTTTGAAAAAATTTTTTTCCAAACTATAAATGGGGCAAAAAACTCAAATTAAATGAAAATCGTTTAACGTAAATTTGTTGTTTATAGTTTACAATTTTTTTTTTCAAAATTAAAAAAAATTATATTCTTACAAAAAAAATTTTAAATTTCAGTACCAAGATTTTGCTTTAACGATTTTTGATTTCAAAATTCCATATATATTTTTTTCGATATTTTTTTAGAACCCTAAATATTACCTTGAAAAGCAGAGCACAAAAATTTTAATAAAAAATAAACTTCCAAAATCCTGGAAGTTGTGAAATTTAGAATTTTGCATCACTTTGGAGTTTTTTTTTTTTTTGATTTTATTTTCCTTTGGCAGAACTTTGTTATTTGATAAAAGAAAATTTCTGCCCAAATGGCTAGCAAATCTAAAATGGTCGATTCTCACCACTGGTCGATTTAACATGGACTGACCCACATAGAACATTTTCATCACATGACTCTCTGTTTTGTGGCTAAAATTCTACAGCTTATAATGAATCATTCTTGACCTTAGTGGTAATATTCATGTACATATTTTCAGCTATTTCGGGTTTATATGCATTTTTATTTTAATGTAAACGTTGCATGTATTTATACACATGTATGTACTGTATGTCTCTTGTATGTTTTACTTATGCCTGTAGTTATACTAACTTTCGTCTAATTCACTGACTTACTTTGCAATATTAGAAAAAAAAATGCTTTAAAACGCTCAAATTTTCATATTTTTCTTTTGTCGTTAGCATCGTGACCCTATACTCTTCAGTCAGGAAGCTCTCAATTTGACAAGATTGACGTTATAAAACTGCTGTTTCATTAATGCGCATATCGATGGTCTTCTGCAATAATGACACAACTCAATTTACGTTAATACATTTTGGAGTTCAGTTCAAATTTATTTTCATCTCAACTGCTAAGCAGTTAGCATTCAATATTTATTTTCTACGTATTTATGTGTTTATTCGTATTTTTAAAACCTCCATTTTGCTCTTGCCAGCGATTAGACATTTTGAAAATTGTCGCACATTTCATAAAATCTTCGAGTACAAAGTACCGTTACCAATTTGCCGGTTTTTATTTTTATAAAAAATAGCTCTTCTTATAATTTTGACTTTTGTAGAAAAAATGTAAATGTCCTTTACATGATATTAATATATGTATGTATATGCTGTATTTTTTTTGGAAAATTCTGATTTATGCTGGATCGTGTTTTATTATCGCTGTTCTTTTTTTATTATTATTTTTCTACAATTTACAAAAAAAATCGCGTCCGTGTGAGTGTCTGCTCTATCAAACGCGTTTGCATACAAAATATGTTCGTACTTGGTATGTACACTACTTATTGTACATACAGTGCATATGTACATATTGGGGTGGTCCTTAAAGTATCAACATCGTGGGGCACCCTTTTATTTGGTTCTACGTACAAAACAAAGACATCCACGAAAATTTCAAAGTTAAACAAAATTTTGAGGGGTCGCTTCTAGGTTTGAACAAATTTAATTTTCTTAAATTGCAAAAATTTTACATCATTTTGAACTAGACCAGCTATAACTCAGCGAATTTATGAATTTGCGTGAATATGTTTTGATATTATGTAAATTTTATCAGATTTCAAGTCAAAATTTTGCCGAATTTTTACGATATAAAAAAAGCAAAATATTTTTTCACACGCTGGCAGCGACCCCTAAAAATTTGTTTAAAATTTTAAAATTTACGGTAACTTCTTTAGTTTGTAGGTGCGTAGAACAAAACAAGGGGGGACCCGTACGGAATTTATGTTTTGATATTTTTAAGGACCAGCCTAATACATACTTATGTATGTATATGTAATTACATATGTATTTCATTTACATCAATTTGAATTAAATTTTATACAATTTTATGTCCCTCTTTAATACCTCTACTCTCTTGTCGCTCCCTCGGCTATTGTTAATTTGCATTTTGCATAGAAAATAACTAATTTAAATATATGTACATACACATTTAGCATGTTTTTCTCCTTATAATAAGGATTTAAACAGTTTCATTTTGATTTTCCGTTCGTTTGTTCATATCCATGAAATTTGTCTAAGTTAGTTTATGTAGTAGTTAAGTTATGGGAAGAATATAAGGACAGTTCAGGATGTTGTGGAAATGGTCTTGGATTTGCAGTTGGAATTGCATTTGCTAATTTTGTGCTTGCAACGAGTATGCAAATGCAAGAGCAAATGCACAAGATTCTAGCAGCCCCATAAACAACAATAAAAAAATATTATTTAGGGATAAAAAACTTGTGCGTATTTTTGTAACTGGATTTTTTTTTTATTTAAAAAATCTTTCAAGTAATGCCAAATTTCCACTAGGCTTTAAAACGACAAAAAAAAAATTTAGCTATTTAAGAAATGCACTAAAATGGAATATTTTTACCAAATTAATGATGCAGTAATTTGTGAATGCCCAACTTTGTAATTAAAATCTTTGTCATTTAATGGCCAGTCACATAACTTCTTTGTATTTTTTGTATAGTGGTTTGGTTACGTCGAATAGCATGAGTAAAATTTGTTGAAATGATAGCCACGTAAAATTAGATTTTTCTCAAACAAAATTTGTAGTAGCGACCTTTTGAAGCAGTTTACATCTATTTGAAACGTAGATCATGGCTCCACAGTCTTGCTTCTAAATTTCATATGGGAACATTCCGCCATCTTGGATTTGATGTATTTTGGGGTTTTGAATACAAATTTGTAGAGAACTTAATTTCCCAAATTTTTTTATATATAAATTCTGAATACTCCCGGGGAGTTTGCTCTCAGGAAATTAATTTCTCCCGAGCGAGAAATTTTCCAATAATTAACCCCCTGTGAGTAGCATTTTCCCCGAAAATTTGGGACGAGGAAATTCGAACTTCGAAAAAGCTTTATGACCCTTTTTCGACAGCTCAACTCCGGCATTTAATATAAAACTCCTGAGGGAATTTTTATTCATGATAGGAGGAAAGGGAAAAGAGGGAAAACTCCCAAAGAGTTTCTGTTCAGAGTCGGCCTTATAATGTTTAAAAAAAATTGTGTTTTGTAAATAATTAGCAAAAACTGCGAAAATTTTTACATTGTCGCGGTTATCGGTTTCATTCTCCACAACCTTTGTATGAAATTTTTTTTTGTACGACGCTCAGATCACGACCGGGAACGTGACAAAGATACCGATGTAAAGGAAGTGGCGTAAAATTCATTTCCACATCACGTCAACAGGTAGAATACGATGTTCAAAGTTTTATAGGATGGAACAAAAATATTAAGGGGGGTAAATGATCACATAGACGCCCCTATTGAAAACAGTGTGACCAGGTGTGAAAAAGGAAACTCCCTGCAGCTTTGGCATTTGAATATGCTACGAATTTTAAGCAGGAATTATTGGAAAATGGCAAAAACCATGTAAATGTAAAATTTTTTTGTAGTTTTTGTTAATTATTTGCAATAGACAAACAGCCTCATTGTGTAAGTCGCAAATTAGGCTAAATTGTACGACTCGACAACATTGGCATTGTCTACTGTCGTGCTGAAATAAATAAACGACGAAAATTGTACAGTGCTGCCAAGTTTTCCCGTTTTAATACACTAGTCGAGTGGAAATTTTAGGCAATGACGTGAAATTTTCGATACGATTCGACTCTCGAAAAACGACTTGCATTCGACACGACTCGCGCAATGAGGGTGAATATTTTTTTTAACCTTATTTAAAAAGAATGTGGGAAATTAAATTCTCCACAAATATATATTCAACCATTTTGAACCTAATCTAGAAAAACAGTGTATAGATACGCAATTTACGACCCAAAACTACGTTTCTTGCGTTATTTCAAAATTTGAGATTTTCCTTACAGTGTGTTTTGATTTAGAGCCTCGTCAACCGGAATTTAGTCCAGGGTTTTCGCAGACAACTTCACATCCTAGGGTTCGCAATACACTTTTCGTTATTTTGATACAAGATTTATTTATTAAACAGATGAGTGCAAATTACTAGTATTACGTACCTGATCATACCTGCCAATGCGATAGGTAGGCACGGGGAAAAAAATAACCCAACGGTTTCACATTTTATAGGCTCTCTCAAGGCCTTTTACGAATATTGTTGTTGGCAAGAGTGAATCTCTGTTGGATTTTAAGGCTAATATTGTTGTTGATAATAATACTGGTTCGGATAGGTCTTTTCCCAATTCTGACGAAGGTCGCGTAATTTTAGACGGCCGCATTAGTATCGCCGGGATACCAAATTCAGACAACTTAATTTCGTGCTATAGAAAGTGGACTTAAAAGTGACGAAGGGATAGTGTGTGTCAATCCTCCTATAGCGGGTTTTTGTAAGATTTGGCATATGGGTGAAGGTTTTTACCAGATTTAAAGCCACACTGATAAGATCCAGGCGTTGGACTGTAGCCTTACGCACAATACGCCCGATAAGACCTTGTATGCAATGTTAGTACATAAGATTGATCCCGTGATAGTTGGCGCCATATGTCTGGGTCGCCTTTCTTATGGACGACTTAACTTTAAGCCGTCAAGCATGCGCATATCCGTCCAAATTATAATTTGGAATCGATGAATGCACCTATCAACTGCTCGCCGTCATATTTAAATTGGGGTGTATTCGAGCTGCAATAAATACGGCAGGATTACTTTTTTTATTAAAGAGCATCACGTGCTAAGTGAATATTTCGGCGCTGTGCAAACATTACGCATTCGAGTAAAGATAGTTTGACAATCCGTCCATCATCACAAGGAAATGAAAGGTAATATAATAAATTTTGCTGCGCGATTTCTGCAGTATTTGGCACACCGACTCCGTCGTCATCGACTGGAGACTTGGGCCCATCGTTTTAGTGCCATTTATCATCGGCCCTATGCTGAAGATCGTTATCATCAGTAAAATTGACGATACGGTCATCTTCAGCCATCTTACTTATACGCTGACGATCGTCGACGATGACGATTACGATATTCAGCATATGCTCGCATGTTCGTGTTTCCTCTAAAATTTTGGCACACTCTAGAAATCGATCACTAGGTCACCGTGCTTGTTCTTACTACATTTTCCCTGGCCTAAAAACCTTCCGTAAGTGGCCAAACTATCTGTTACAATTTTCGGTAGCTTATCCTGTCGGCCAGCATTTCAAGCTCTTTGCATTGATCCTACATAGCACACCCGGTTGCTTTTTTCTTTGCAACAGCGTAACATTTCTCGTCGTATCAGTTCTTTTCGGCTTGCTGAAATTTAATTACTTCTTTGGAGATTAACACTCTTATTGCGAGTGTCGACTATTAGTAGATAAACGACTATTATTCGATTATCGCTTTTCCATGGTATTATGAATGTCGATTTTTCGTTCAATAAGCGACTGTGAATAGTTTTTAGTCGCTCATCCTTCTTCAACTGTTTGTTTGTAGCAAGACAATCCCCTATAAGTTATTCACACTAGCTTATTGAACAAGACAACAACGTTCACAATACCATGGAAAAGCGATAATCGAATAATAGTCATTTATCTACTACCAGTCGACACTCGTAATACGAGTGTTATACTTGTATTCCTTCCTTTTTCGATTACATTGTTCAAGTGATCGAATAATTCTTTGCTCTCCCCCCGATTTTAATGACAGTTAATTTATTTCTATTAACTGCCCGTTTTCATTTAGCCAGAGGTAATTTAGTTAAGAGCGTGTCAGACGTGGCATTTTTCAAACTTTTCCACGCAATTCGCTGTAAAATTGGGAAAGAGAAATTTTATTTCCACGTTTGAACAGCCAGCAATACCTTTCTGTCACTTTTCGGAAATTAAAATTGCAAGGTCGCACTGCAACTGAAAAAGCGCTAATATATTTCGGAAATATATTTTAACTTGCTCGTGCTGCATTAGCAATTTTTATTTCTGTTGCAAGTGTTGTCAAACTAATCGGCAGTTGCCGTGTGGCACTGAGCGGGAAGTATTGAATAATAAAGGCTAAATTGGAACAAAATATAAGAAATAGTTTTAAGCTATTATCTTTCGGAATACAATTATTTAGTTATAAATAATAAATTAATCTTCAAATTGAAAATAAAGTTGATTATAACCAAGAGAAATAACAAACCGCAGACAGGGCGGCTCGCGGTTGCATTTTAGTATCGAGCACTGTGTGAACAGCCAAAAGAAGTTATCAGAAAAATTTCCGGCAATTCGCTCTTCGGCAATAAAAAACCACTTTCGAAAGACACTTTACACTTGCGAGGTGTGACTGCTCATGCAATTGTTTTTGGAAATTTCTCAATTTGACAGCCTTATTTAAAATATATTGCATTGCGCAATTAATCGGGTTCGCCTAATCTCGCGGCTCATTTCTCTAATTACGAAAAGCAGCAACACCCCTTAGACGAATGATTTGCAAGTGAAAAGAAAACGATGTCCGTTGAGATCGAAAAAAAACAAAAGCTAAAAATTACCAATGCGATGTCCAATTGCAAAACTTCTAAGAAGCTTTGTGAGTAAAAAATAAAAATTTGCAAGTTCTTTTTTTTTCTCAAAATTTCTTTCAAATATATTTGTGTTTTACATAAAATTACAATTACAATTTCTTTGTTTGCATGTATGTTGAAAAAAATTAATAATTAATATGTATGCTTATGTAAGAGTGAACAAAGAGTATATAGTGCAGTGTGGGATTGTGTGTGTATGAAGTAGCCTAGCCCAGCATAGGTCTGCAATGAAGGTAAGTAGGCATTTAATAGATTTGGTATGAATTCATCACACATCTAACTACTAATACACATAATCATAATGGTACATACATAAATAAAATATGTAGTACATATATAAACATTTTAATCATAAACATAATAATAATGTGTATTTAGAAACATGAAATGCGTTAAATTAGAAATACTTAAAAAGTAAGCAAGGTGGTTGATTAATATATCTTTGATGGTTGGTTGCTTGATTCTTTGATTGGTTGATTGGTTTACATAAAAGTCAGATAGTTGTTGTAGTTTCTGTGGATCACTTAATTTAGTACAATAATTAAAGTAAAATAAAGTTATAGTAAAAGTAAAGTAAAAATCTACAAAGTAATGACATAGTTTACAGACATATTACTAATAAAAAAATATTTTTATTATAATGCAAATGTTCATATTTATAAATGTGTGTATTGTTTATATGTACTTGTATGTATGTATGTATGTATGCATGCGTATAAAACAAAGTTCAATTACACGATAATGATAATTATAATCAATTGACCCTTTTTTGTGTTCTTTCAAAGCTGCATTTCGTAAGCACACTTTTTCGTTTAAAAAATATTTATGCAATTTTTTTTAATTATTTGAATTAAAATTAAATTAGTATGTATGTATATGTACTTCATAGGCGGCAAACAAAATAGTTATAAACAAGAGGATAAACAAATAAATATGTATGTATAGATACTAAGTATGTATGTCGCTGAAGCTGAAGTGGTATGCTACAGTTTTTGCATTGATGAAGTTTTTTTGTTTTTTGTTTTTAGGTGAGGACTGGGAGTAGTGGGATTTTTGGTTAAGGGACATACAATATGTATATTTTTACATTTCACTTTTTACAAATAACACAATTTTTCGCTGTATACGACAGCACAGTTTTAAATACAAATTTTACAAATTTTCTTGTTTACACAATTTTCTTCTCCTTTCATTTTTAATTTTTCGCACTCGTTTTCTTTCGCCTACTATGCGCGCGCTGATCTGATCATTCGATGCAAATTCTTAATTTGATGTGAAAAAATTACAATTTCGCTTTATTACAAAAATATGTTACAAAAAATACAGTTAGTGAGTGAATTAGGATTGGTATAGATATACATTACATACATTTTACAATACATTACAAATATAGTACATTGGCGTACATACACTTTGTTGTTATGGTTGTTGTTAAATTGGTATTTTTTTTTTTAATTACAAAGTATACTAACAGATAAGTTGTTATTGTTTTGTTTTGCTTAAAGTTGGTTTCTAAAGTTTATTAAAAATACTAAAAATAATTAGGAATACTAAAATTAGTCAATTATGAATGATGAAATCGTACACATATGTATGCATTTACGTTGATGCAATTTAAAGTAAATGGAATTGATTTTGTTGGTTAATGAAAGTAAATACAAAAACAATCAGCTATCAGTTGTCAGCAGGCGCAGCACACACATATCTACTCGCGAAAGATACAAATGCGTGCACATAATATTTATTAATTATTTTATTTTATTTTTATTTTTTGGATATAAGCAGATTACAAGAGTTCAGAAGTTTTTAGCGCAATTGGGAAAAAAAAAAATATTTTTTTAACTTAAAAACATATTTTTTATTAATTTTAATTGTTTAGCCGTTTTTGCGTTTGACAGGCATATGCTGAATGTTATGGAATATTTTGCAACCGGAAAATAGATAAATATGATTAGAAAAAACTGAAACGGGAATTTTAGTAACTGGGTGCTAAATTTGTGTTACAAGCGCCGAATAGAACTTTATGAGGCCTATTCCGAGCTGTAACAGGCCTATTCTGACATTAAATTAAGAATTAAAAAAATTAAATGATTTTTTTTTTACAAAAACCGAAACTAGTTATGAAATATTTGTTACCAGCATAAACCTGTAAGTGCTAAAAATATTATCGGCCTTAAGTATAATCATATTTGCTTATTATTAGCACAAAAAAAAACTTCCAATCTGCAATTTTTTTAACTAAAAAAAAAAATGTTTACTTCTTTTTCCTGTATTTTGCAAGTTTCTGCTAGTCACTAAATGACCATTAAAAAATTAAAAGTTTTTATGATTTTGGCCATCGCATGCTCTTAGCATCGAGCTGATTTTTTAACTGCTGGTTTTATTACGCAACACCATTTCTTTTAATTTCCAAAAGAAGATAAGTGCAGAAATTATATAAAAGCGCACCTGAAATCTTGAATTTTGAGAAATGGAATTTACGAAAATTGTAATTTAAGTGGAAAATTCATTACATCCTGTTTATACGTGGCAACTTTTTTTTGGGGGCAATTCGAAGCTTGTAGCGGAAAGAGCGACGAAGTAGGGAGAGAGGTATCGTGACCGGGCAACACGCTTTGTGTTCTCTTTTAGCTGAGTAAATAAAATTAGCGGTTCACAGCTGAGAACAAAAAAAGTTGGTGTAAACACTACGAGCAGCAGCGAAAGGGAATTAGTAAAATCGACTCGACAGGCGTTGCCCTGTGTAAACTGCATACATACATCTTAAGCACCTGAACGTGAGGTGAAGAGAAGTGATCCACCTTTATTTTGGCTGCTAAGCAAAAGTGAAAAAAAACAAAAAAAAAATGTAACTATTACGAAAAAAATTAAAAGTATAGCAAAAAAATTAAAATATGATAAAAATTTTTAGTTGTAAAAAAAAAATCGTAACAAATGTATTTTTTGTTGTAAAAAAAAAGAAAAAAAACGTCCACAGCTAAATTAATTTATGAAATTTAAAAAAAATATATATCCGACTCTTTCAAATATACATATATGTATGTATTTAAAAGTTTGTTAACTTAAAAATGACGAAAGTTATTTTTGTTTGTTGCGAATTCTCACGAAATATTGTTTTAAAAGAAAAAGAGTCGTACAAAAAATGTTTACCGTGTAAAAAACCGTGAGAAGAACTAAATTTTTAATTTTTTTCATAATACTGAATATTTTAGAATTCAAAACCGAGCATCGATCAACTAAAAATACTTCTAAGTAAAAAATAAATAAATAAATAATAAAATTAAGTATTTAATTGTTTAGGGAAATCAAAAATTCAAAAAATAAAAAGAAATGGATTCTTTTAAAATTTTAATATTTTGTTGTAAATTATCATGTGTTACAGGAGAAAACGTTACATAAATTAAAATATAAATACATAGTTGAAAATTAGTTTTTAGTAAAGTTAGAAAAAAGTGTAAGTAAAAAAAAGCAAAAAAAAAACTATTAAATAAGACCACAGCAATTAAAAGCAGAAACTACTTCAGTTACCACGACAGTCGGATCTACGTAACCGGAGCGATCCAGATTTATATCTGGCCAAGGACTTTGGGGAATTTTTATGATGTTAGAACAACAAAAACAACAACTAATGCAGTTCAATATTTAAATGCATTTTTTTTTTTAATTTAATGCCAGATATTATTTCGCTGCTAAAATTTTGAAATTCTAAAAATTCGGCGCTTAAATTTTCGAGAAGTGTTGTATAGCTGAGCTTCTCTTCACAGTTGCGGTGTGCGTATTGATGCTGCCCCAGAAATGGAGGGGTCTATTGCTGCCTACAAAAAGTAGGCTAATTTATTTGAGGCAGAAGTATGTACATATATACATACATACATTCGCAGGTACCGCTCCTATCGAATGGTAATAGTACGCACCGCTACCAACTGCAACAAAAAAAAAAAATTGTTAAAACCGAATCATTTACGAGTAGACAAGTTAATTAACACGAAAATTAAAAAGTACTATCAGGCAGGTTCTGCAATTCAGTTGGCTGAGTTTTTTCCAGTTTAGGTGAATACACTTCATACTATAATTTTTGCACTCTTTTGCTGTATTTCAATGCACTTGCACACTTGCGAAATTTTTGGTGGTCTGTGCTGCATTCTGTTGCCTTCTTGTGATTTTTTTTACATCAATGTAAGTATGTACGTCTGCATGATTAAAAGTCTAAAAGCTATTTCGCTTATTCACTTGCTAGCTTACTAAAGAACGAGCTTAGCATTTGCTCAGTTTTTTTTTTGTTTTGTATTATTTTATTTTCAAAGAGATTACGCTTTCTACTATGCATTTTCCTTTGCGGTCTTTTTCACTTGCATCTTCTGTACGTCTGTTGTTTTCTTCTTCTTTACATTTTCAAGTATTCGACGAGCTTCATAAGTAGGTAAATACAATATTTATTATTGTTTTTTTTTTTTAAAGTTATATACGAATTCCATAAACATATGCACTACAGACAGTTTAATATTTTTAAGTTCTTTTACAAATACTACATATTTATACGATTTTATTTTCATTATTTTACATACATACATGTGTATGTATGTATGTGTGTGTGTGTTTTAAATACATGCTAATTTATATAAGTAAGTATATTTATAGATAATATGTGTTAAGTAATAGTAAGTATACAAGTATGTATTTATATATTTATATAGAGAGTGAAAAGTATGCGTGTATGCGTATTTATAAGAAAGTTTACATCATCATGTGTGGATTATGAGTTCGTTTTTCTTTCACTCGTTTTCTCGTTATTATGACTGTACTACGCTCACTGTTTATAGTTAGCTATTTTATATTTATATAAGTTTGTAAGTGTGAGTCTATATTATTTAAGCTAAAATATGAAATCTAATCAGACATGCTTGTTACCGTTTTTTTACGTTACTTTTTAATATTATTTTGATTTTCTTTTATCCATATACTTTATTTTGCAGTTTCACTGGATTTTCTTTCTTCTTCTTGCTCGTATTTTTAATTTCTGAGCTTCTTGTTCCAGATTGGGTTTAACTCCAAGAGAAAAGGCGGGCATAGCTGCGCTTTGCCGTAGAGAAACACTTTTTTCCGCCGAGTTTGCTCGAGAATATTGATGTAGCTTTTGCTGGCTGTGTTAACTGTATTTAAAATTCAAATGAAAAGAATTTATTTGAAAGTCAAAAGTGGTCTTTTACGCGTGAGGGCACTGATTTGCGCAAGGCTACAAATGTACGTATGTAACTCCAGACACATGTTTAAAAACAATTGTTCTGCAACATTTGAACCAAATGCTTCAACAGTTGCTTGGGACTGTAATTTTGTAGCTGTAGGCAACATTCTCCACAACTCCTGCCAAACATTCCTGGGCGCCTTCATATGTATGTAGTAAATATATGGTGACTATGTACCGGAAGGGCCTACATCACTAAAATTTTTGTAGCCTGTGTTTAGGCGTTTATCGTGCTTTTCTGTGCATTTCTGCCTGCCTGGTAAAATGTTAACTGTTACTCCTTGGCGACTGGAAGAAAGTTATGTTGGGTGATGGTGCAATTTATTTTATTAAAACAAAATTTTTAAACCGACCGAAAATAACCGACTTCAAAACTAATATAAAATAAAAATTTAGCAGTACCGTTAGTTTCTTCATGATCCAGTGATCGGATTCGTATGGAGTCAGCCTTGAGGCACGCACCACCTTTCCGAAAAAAAAGAAATAACGAAAACGGTTCACGAGGTAGAAAGTCATCCGGTCGGTCAAAAATAATGCAGGAATCATTTTTTTATCCATTTGAGAATTAAAAAAAAATATATATGAAGCCAATTTAATAAATAAACTTTTGATACTAGTATTTAATATGAAATTTAATAAACTAAATATTCTAATATTTTTATCGAACATGTCCTGAGTGACTACAAAAATCTGATTGGAAGGTACTTGTTGCACCCAAGTTTTGAAGTTGTTTAGTTTGATGGAGTGAATCGAGAAAAATTGTCCGAACTGAATAAAAACACTATCAGGCAGGTTCTGCGATTCACTTTCTGGAGAATTTCAACCATTTTAAATATGACTTCAAAGTGACTTTGGTTGAAATTCACTCGAAAGGCAATCACAGAACTTGCCTGTATATTAAAAAAAAAAAACAGAATTGTGTCTGCACTTTCAACGGAATTTCCAAAATGAAATTGTAATGTCTCAAAGTTCCTCAAATTCTTCTGTAATTTTCAGTTAAATCTAAGGCAGTGTTGGTGGGCCACTTCCGAGGTACGCATGCAAAGCTGTGTTAAACTTTTTTCTAACTTCAAGTCTCTTTCGTGCAAATAGAGCTTTTAGTCATTCCTTAGAGCTTACGTAAAGCTCAACCTGCATGCTCTGTTTTTGGAAAAGGGCGTGCACAGGCCTTCTGGCCAATACCGATCTGTTACCATAGGAATTTTTTTGTTTCCAAAATTGTTGCATATACTTTAGATCCAAGCATTATATAATCAAAACTTCTCGCTGCTTTTGTTGTATTTCCTTTCTGCATCATTCAAGATTTTGGTAATAGCTTATGGGTAAAAGGTTTATAAATTGCATGTCTGAAAGTTACTAGGAAATTCCTAACATTCGCTATTTGCCAGCCAACTTAAGTTTATCAATATAATTACAATCGTTTTTCTCTTTCTACATGTGCTTGCCAATCTCTGCCACTTCCCCATACCTTTCGCTTCTTACGACTTCACTGTAAGTATATTCGAGCTGCAATAAATGCGGCAGTGTTACTTTTTTATGAAAGAGCATCACTTTCGACGCGGCAATTTGGGCGACTCTGTCAACTGCACGCGTTTATCACTAGCAAATCAAATCTTTTGCGCATGCTCATCGTGTTCATTTTTCGCAGTAATTTTACAAAAAAAGAATCTATTTTAATTTAAATATAACAAAATGTTAAAGTTTGCAATGCAGTCAAATGACGGTTGAGCTCATAGAGGCATGCATTTTTTGATGTTTTTTTTTTTTAGTTTAAAAGTTTATTGAGTCTCCATTGGTTTCACAAATTTTATCGAAAATCTGTTATCCTTTAAAATGTGCACTTTATTTAAGTTTGCCTTTCTACTTAAAGCATGCGCCATTTGACTCGTTGAGTGCCTACAAATTTTGAAATATTAATTGGTTCAATTAGAATTTTTTTTTGTTAAAAATTGTATTTGTTCCTATTAAGGTTTTCTTATCATCATTACAAAATTTTAGTTAGTTTATTTTACACAAAACATTTTGTTGTTAATACAATACACATACGTGTTTTAATCAGTACGCGCATACAAAAGTATATAAACGATTACACAGCAGTTGTTGCGCGTTGAGACGAACGAAAGTGCAGCGACGATGCCAGCCCTGCAGGCGTTAATTTCTAGCTGCAGTGGTTGTGCAGCGCGCCCGTTCTCAGTAGCACACAACGACCTAACTGCGTTATTGACAATTTTACATAAAGTTTTTACAATACAATACAATACAATGTTTACAATTTTGGGTTGAATTTTACATCAGTTTGTCGCACGCTAGGCTAGCAATTGTTTTTTTTTTTTTGTTTGTGATTTCGTTTTGACTTTACAATGTACACATTTTACACATGTTTTCACTTTTGAATGTTGAATGTTTTCTTTTCTTTTGCTTTTGCTTTTGCGTTTACATTTGCGTTTGTTTTTTGTTTTTGTACAATACATGTTTATTCGTATATATATATATGGTATAAGTAATTTTTTATTACAAAGTTTATATTAGATTACATTTTAGTTAAAATCAACACATAATCCTCATCGAGTTACTTCTGGGGGAGGCGTGTCCTATTGTGTATGCATGTCTCTGTGTGTGTGTGTATTCGAGTATACGTCATTTCTGCTGCTTTTAAGCACACACATTAGTTTCATTTTTTTTTTTTTATTACAATACAAAATTAAAATCTTGATATTATGCACGTCCGAAAACTTTAGCGTTTAATTTTTGCTTAGTTCATAAATTTGGTTCTTTGTTGTGTTTTTTTTTTTTTGTTGTCACATACCTTTAGCAGAAAATGCTGCTGTCTAGATATTTTTGCGCTTATAATTACTAAAATAATGTTTACAATTTCTCTTCGCATACCAGCAGCAGAAACTTGTGGTTTTATTTTATTACAATTTATTTATTGGCAAATGTTTGCTTGTTTCATTTTCTTGTGTTTAAAAAAGTTTCTTGTTGTTGTTGTTTTTGCTGCTGCATTCTAAAATCTAATAATATTACTGCTCTGCTTATATTTATAGTGGTGTGTTTACATACATATGCTAAATACTAAATATCTACGAGCGTATGCAAATTACAATATTTATATATGTATATTTTTCATTAATCACTTGTTCTCTTTTGCCCCTAGGGTCAACAAATGGTTAATATTTTGCGCACAAAGGGATTTTGTGTCAATGCAACGAGCGCTTGCGCGGCAGCGATTGATGCATGTATAAATTTGAGTGTAAACGAATACTCTGGCGGTGTGGTGAATTTCTTTTGTGAGCCTTGAATGCCGAAACTCGCAGCTTTCACGAGCTAAATAGTAAAATATAGTTTGTACAAGTTTTATTTTTATCTTTACGTGTGAGTGTGTGTGTTAATACTAAAAGGCGCATTTACAAATTATTTATACTTTTTTTTACAAATTATTAAAATCTTTTTGTTTTTACATAATATTACATCGTTTCTCTTTTTACAAAATATTACATATTTTTTTTACAAATAATTTCATTCAATTTACTGTATGGAAACGAATTTTTATGGTTCTCAACGGCAATTATAACTTCGAATTTGCTTCCGTTTTTTAATAAATAATTATTTACATGCGGCGAAATGGATTTTTGGTTGTGGAAAAGCATAAAACTGGTATGCAATACAGTTGATGGATTTTTTACAGCGAATTTTTTTGGTTGCAAAAAAGTAACGGTACTTCGTTTTACCATTTACAAGTGCTATGTGAACAAATATTTCCAAAAACTATAAAACAAAACTAAAACGATTTGTTAATTTAATTGTGATTTTCTTTTTAATTCGTATGAACGATTTATTCGCATTAAATTGTAGTTAGAGCTGATTTTAACAAATCGATTGCTCCGTTACGAGCAAATAGTATTTGCAATTAAAATTTCGGGTATTTTCGGGTACCATTTTTAAAATTATTACATAAAGTGAAAGCTAGCTAAATTTTGAGGAAACAATAGAAAAATTTATTAAAAATATTTTTAAAACAGAATATACATTTTTTGTTCGTGCTTATGCAGCAACTGTAGCTTATTAAACGTTTTTAAATACGAATTATTTTGCTCGCTTAAAAACCGCACTTTTCATCACTGAACTAAACATTGCTCATTATCCAAAATTAAAAAAAAAAATGTTTTTCACAAAAACATTTGCATAACAGCCGGCAGCCTATAGAAGAAAAATCAATACGAAATCAATTATAAACATTGAAAATTTTTTTGGCGCTTTCGCTTTCACAAGAATTGATTTCCATAAGATTGCTTTTGTATGAAATTTTATACTCGATTTATCCTTTTTTGGGTTAATGAAATTTTTACATGAATTTTTATGAACATTTTTACATGCATTTTTATACATCATTCTAGTTACTCACAAAAACCGACACCAACGCCTCAAATGCTGCCAAAACTAAAAAAAAAACCCTCGTTCAACGCAAAAATCCCATTTGTGCGCACAAACAAGTGCTTAATTGTGAGTTTGGTTTCTTTTTTTTTTTCTTTAAATATACAAAAGTCCTTTGTGTTTCCTTTGCATTTCGCATTATTTGCGTCAAGTTATTTGCGCTCTAACAAAATGCAAGAAATTAAAATTACATACGAATGCTACTTTTAATGTTTGCGTGCTAGCGCTGTGTGTCTTTGCTTTTATCTTGCAATATAATATTTAAATAAGTGTGTGCGTGTGTGAGTGTTTTTCTTTATGTCTGTATGTGTGTTTTGTTTGTTTGCTTGCATTATTAATAAATGTCATGCGAAAGTCTTCTAAAATAATTACACTTAAAACATCAGCACTAAACACTAACAATATAAATTAAGGCGTTCCTGCCCGCAAAACGGCTCTTTCGTATGCCTCGCCACCCAACAACTCATCATTCATAACACAGCATGCGCTATTATCAGCACACGACTACTACGTTCGACTCCGTTATGCCAACGAGCAGCGCGTGAGGAAAAGCGCACACCGAGTGTTTTGGGTTGCCTGTGGATGGGCAATTATTGAACGCTACTAAAAAAAATGATTTTTTACAAATACATAGTATACACTTTATAAAACTAAACTTGTTTGCTTGTTATATCTTTCTTGGTTTCTTGTTTAATTACAAATCTTTTTATCTTTTACTTCTTCTTCTATTCCTTCTTATAATCGAGTGCTTGTGTGTGTGTTGCACGCTTTTACTTCTTCTTTTTACGCTTCATTTGTGTGTGTTCTCTCTCCTGATGCTTTTCAGTTATTCGTTTTTCTCATCAATTTAACAAATTTTATTAGCAACATTCGTTTGATTGACTTTTGAATATATGAAAAAAGGGTGCGCGCTTGCGCTACAAAAGCCTTAAACGAATGCGCTGTACTTAAGCGACGTTGCTGTTTTTATATCTTTTAATTTTCTTAGCTCAAAACTTCTTCTTTGATAAATTTGTTTGTTCTATTCTTTTTTTTTTACAAATACCCTTGAATGTGTGTTTCGTGTTCTGAACGTATGAACGGTCCTGTTTTCTTAGTTCTTGCCAACTTATATCTTTTAAAATCGAGTTGCTGTAGTAAGTTTTCTACAATTTTCTTCAACGATTTTGATGCTTTTACATGGCGTCTAAAAATCGAGCGCCACTTTTTACTTTCGTGTGCAAGCAGTTCAGTGCTTTTGGCATCATTTTATTTTTTCTTTGTTGCTCTTCTCTAATTAATTTTCACTTTATAAAAACTACAATGCATATAAACATGCGCTACATTGTTTTCTGTTTCTGAGATTCTTTTTGCAAATTTCATTTTCCGCGCTTTTGGCGTATATTTCGCGTTTTGCTTGCAAGTATTCTTTTTCATTTGATTTGTGTGTGAGTGTGTGTTTGTTCGTTTTTCTGTTTGGGAAGATTTTAAAATCTAATCTAAATAAAATCGCGAAAAAATACAGCATCTTAAAACTAAGTTACACATTCAAATTATATATAGCAAGTTCCTGCTTTACGCTCGCATTTTGCTCACATTTACTTCCTACTTAATACATGTATGTATAAACTAATAAAACTGTGTTCTTTCTCTTTTCATTCTCTTCTAAATTTTTAATATTTCTTATTCTTCTCCTTTCTCTCCACTTGTACTGCATATCATGCATTCGCTTTTCTATGCGCTTCTATTTTGGCTTTTGTTCTGTACACCGCCCACTCTTTACAATATTACACCGTTGGCAGTGGGTGGTCCAATGGGTCCCAGACCGCTGTTGACAGCTGTCACTACCGATGTGGCACTGCTGCTGTTTGTCGATACGGTGCAAGATGATGCTGCTGGCGATGTCTGACCCACCGCTGTGACACTAATACCATTCTCTTGTATCATGATGGGCGCACCGACCGTAAGGCCGGCAGTCATGCAGTTTGTTGGCGTGGTAATGGTCAGTCCAGCCGCTGTACTGCAAGCGGCTGCTGTGGTTGCGGTTAAGATGCTAGTGCTGCACGCAATCGACGATTGCGATGGTGAGGCGATTGTGGTGCTTGTTGTAGTAATTGGATTGGCTGTCTTCATGAAATACTTCTCCAGTTTGGCATTGATATGCTTGCCGTAGGTGTATTTGCGTAATGCAGCCATATGTGGGCGTATCTTATTCATTAGTTTTTTCAATTGTGTCGGCTCTGAGACGTCGATCATTTTCTGCACCACATAGTTGGCATATTGATCCTTCATCATGACGTGCAAGGCGCTGGGGGAAGAGGAGAACATTAATTAAAATTAATATTTAAAAAAAAAAAATCTAGAAATAGTGGAGAGCCTGTAGAAAAGAAAGCTACATATCGACGATACTTTGGTAATACCACGTACATATGTACCCCAAAACGCTCCCAAACAACACTCTTTAACAAAAAAAAACTCTATTAATAACAAAAAAATAATAATTTTTGATAACTTTTTGATCTGAGCATCAAAAATCAACTGTAGGTTTCACCAGCAATTTAATAGAAAAATAATTTTTCATATTAGATAAATTGAAAAAAAAAATTTCACTTAAGAATAAATATAATGAATCATAGTATTTTAAGGCCTATTTCGAATTAAATTTAAAAGACGCGAAGTAGTCGTGATTTCTGTGATAAGCGGTTTTGCCAAACTCCCGTCGATATGTACATGGTTTGGAATTTTTTTTTCCAACCAACACTCTTTACATCTACAAAATTTTGCAAGCGTATAGTTAAAATTTGTACTCTAAATATGAATTTATGTTTCAACTATGCGCTTGCAAATTCAGCAAGCGTTTAATATTGTAAGCGACCTAATAATTTTATAAGCGATTCCCAGAAAATAAAAAAGATATTATTTTACTACAAATTGCAGCTTTGCTTACAAATTTCCTTCGAGAGGATAAACTTTGTCAGTACAAATTCGTTGAATTATAGTTGTAAATTAGATTTTGAGATTTTGAGAAATATAACTGGAGAACAGTGTGAGCCAGGTATATATCTCGGGGTTTTCGGTCGCGTGGAGCTGACTCTAATGAGTTTTTATGCTGTTGCTATAACATTTTGAAAATCTCAAAAGCTTACAAATTTATATATATTTGATTCGAGTCTACTTTGGGAAGTTAAAGGGAACGTTTACAAAATTTGAAAACGTTTTGCGGTTGCTGGAAATCTAAACATATTTAAGCGTTAAAAAATGAAAAATCTTCTGAAAATTTAACTAACTCCAAAACCTTGCGAACACCCTAATTAGCTTTTGATTTTACTAAGCGCTTACAAATTCAGCTAACATTTATTGTTGTAAGCAGGCATCAAATTTTGTAAACAGCATTGAAAAATAAAATCATATAGTCTAAGCAAAGCCTGTCCATGGCTAAATATCTCAAAAAATTTATTCAGGGCTTTTGTTTTGACCAAATTATTATTTGAGCGATGACTGTGAAAGAAAGAAAATTTACGAAGGTTTTCTACTGACTGAAAAAAGCTTAAAATTCATTACACATTTTACTTCTTTGCAGAAGCGACTTTTCACAAAATATTTATCGTCAAAAATAACTAGAAGCGCATTTTCGATCCTTACTTGTCATTAAAAGTGCACACTTCATCGATGAGAGCGGTGCGTTCGCCGCGTGTGGCATGTGTGACACACTTCTCCACTACATTCGACGCGAATTTATGCTGCGACAAAACCAAAACCTTTCCACGCACGCCGTTAATAAGTATTGATTTGTCTTCGGGTTTGCCGTGTTCTGAAAAACGATAAATAAGTTAGTCATATTTACACAAAACTTATATCTAAGTGTAAAGTTTTTAAATTTTCACCACACTCACCCAGCACATGTTGTATAACATAATTGCCATACTGATCCTGTATCAGTTGCTCGGTGTGCTCGTGCAACTCATCCAATATGGGTTGTGTCTGCTCGGAGGTGCAGTGCTCCAGTATACGTTGTATGACTCGACAGCCATATGGGTGTGTGCTTAGCGTGTATACCTGACCCTTGAAGGCATTTATAACAAACTGCAGCGCCGATGGATCCACGCATTCGATGCACTTTTGCACCACATGATTGCCATTCTGGTCTTTGACACATTTCAATACATTACCATCCAGCTCAAGGACGATCTCTCGCTGCTGCTCCGATGTAATACTCTCCAGCGCCTTCTGTATGACACGGCAGCCATACATTTGCAAAGCCAACTGCAACACATGCCCTTTCACCTGCATGCCCAGTGTGTTCTTTTGCTCCGGTGTGCCAAACTCAAAGAATTTCTGTATAACATAATTGCCGAAAACGTCGGTCATCAAGCTGAAGGCGGAACCTAAAATCTCACTAAACACCAGTTGTTTCTCGGCAGCGGTGGCGCGTTCCAATTTCTGCTGTATGAAGCGCGAGCCATGCTGATCCTGCGAAAATTCCACAATATGATTGGCCAAATCGCGTAATTGTAAGTTGGGATAGCGCTGATTGCGGAAATCCTCGAGCAGTCGCGACCGTCCTGGTTGCGGTGCACCAGCTGCAGCGGCAGCGGCTGCAGCAGCAGCAGCAGCAGCAGCGGACACATTTAGGCCAGCGGCAGCAGCTGCTGCATGACGTGATGAGGCAGCGGCAGCAGCAGCAGCTGCAGCAGCGGCTGCACTACCCGGAATGGCCAGCTTTGAAAAGAGTGAACTACTCGAACCGAACATATTGCCAGCGGCTGCAGCGGCAGCTGCTTGTGCTGCAGCAGCAGCTGGTGGCAGGCCAACACCACCGACAGACATTTGTTGACGATACTTGGTTTCAGCGCCAGGTGCGCGATTAGTGACGAGGCATGATTGTGGCGGCGGCGGTGTAATGGCTGCCCCAATCGGGCTGGCTGAAGCATTGGCGCCCAGCGCGCCATAGCTGTTGGTCATAGCTCCGGGCCATTTGCCGCGTGCAGCAGCAGCGGCAGCGGCGGCGGCAGCGGCAGCCGCTTGTAGAGTGGTGGCGGTGCTGTTATTATAATCCACTGCCGAGGGGCTGAAGGCGGATGTGTTGCGGTCGAAGGAGTCGCGGCGACCGGTCAGCGAGTTGGTGTTCAATGCGAGGCCTGCGTGAGAGAGGGAGAGAGGTATGGAAGAGATGGAAGTACATATGTAAGTACGCATTGTTTAAAATTAATTAACATAAAAGAGAAAATTTTACGCATTTAGTATTGATGTAAGAGATGCTGTAGTGTATGTACATATTTGTATGAACGCAGGTTTTGCAACTAATCCTTAGCAAATGCCATCTATCACGTTTTGTATTATTCCACTTTACTAATAAATTTATTTACATTACGAAGAAGAAGCAGTTTCTAAGAAAATAATGTATATTTGTAAATACATTAGGGTGGATCACTCTAAAAAAAAATCGATACTGCCTTCGCTTTGGATTTATTATTAAGAATACATTAAGAAAATATTAAGATTTACCTGAGCTGGAGTTATTTGGCTGAGTGGAAGATCAACCTATCTCGACAGCCAGTTCGAAAACGCCCAATCTCATAAAACTTTTCAAAAACGCCACACTTAAGAATTTGGTTCAAAAACGCTCTATCTCAAATTAAAATGTATTGAAAATATGTTGAGATAGAGCATTTTTGGATCGGCACCTGAATAGGATTTTTTTGCAACGAATTCTGAAATAGGGCATTCTTGAAAAGTTTTGTGAAATAGGACGTTTTCGAATTAGCTGCCGAGATACTTAGGTCGATCTACCACTCAGCCGCCGATATGTATGCAAGTAGAATTAAAAATATATATGGCTGCTTAAATGTAATTTAATTTTTTAAGGTTAAACAAAAAAAATCGTTTTTATTATAGTACAGAAAAGAAAGTTTTGTTTAAGTGGAACTGCTTTGCTTTTTGCAGTTTCAAATTTGTAAGCACATAGTCCGCAAGATTTTAAAGGTCATGGAGAATTTAAAATACCATGTGCTCACAAATTCAGCGCAATTTAAACTACTTAAAAATTAAAAATTTTGTAAGCACCTACTAAAATGGAAAGCAGATGCCATTCCAGGTCTATTGCAATGTAGGCTTACAAAATTTTAATATACTAGCTAGCATTAAATTATGAAAATATATAATATCAAAATTATATTGACATAAAAACATTGCTTTGAATGTCGACTTATTATAGCATTGATAGCACTGACCAATAAAACATTTGCAACAAAACAATTTGTTCATAATTGAAATCTCAAAGGATGCGTGAAAGCGTACAACAATGTACATACTTTGCATGTAAGTCAAGCAGCAAGAAACCAAATGGTCCGGAAACCGGTAACAAATGCATTATTTATTTGCATGAATTTATTGTGATATTCGGAGCGGATATGAAGCGACACAATGGCTGCTTGATTTAATAAATAAAAGTGTTTGTGCGTATGTGCACATGTGTATATACATACATACTTGATTTTCAGCGATTAAGACTATTATTTATTTAAAGCGGAAATTATTTTTGTTACTGGCGTGAAATTATTGTCTTAAATAATATAAAAATTTGAGTAGGCATCGAAATAATAAATCGATAAACTGAATTCAATAAACCGTATCTCCATATGTATGTACACATAAGTATAACTGAGCAGCCGCATCAATTTTTTCAATAGTATTTTTGAATAATTTTCCTACGAACAATTTTTTTATCTACCTACGAGTATTTAATACCACAAAATAATACATACATATATACTATTTATTTATGTATGTTGTATAAAATTTATTGAAAAATTTAATGCAACAAAGAGATACATAAACACAACCTCAATCATTTGCAGGCGACAAACCTGAATGGAAGAATCTGCATTTTTACGAAGAAATATGAGCGCCCGTGTCCATGACAGCTACATGAACACATACATACATATATACACATGTATTGTACATGCATATCAACTGCCAAAAGCATATGTAAACACTTGCAAATTATTATATTGTATTGCATTGTATTTATTAAAACAACATATTGTTGGAAAATTAAACAAATGATGTCAAAAGAATGGCTAGCAGGATGCTATTCGTAGTTATTAGTTAGTATTTGGTACAAAATGCAACTACTCGAACATCATAAGTAATCTAAGTCTGCTGAATGCACATGAGTTAACATTTCAAAAGATTTAGAACAGATGTTTCGTTGTATCAAAAAATCTTTATTATTGTGAATATATTTTGCAAGCATTATTTGCATTTTGTCAGCAATTATTTTATTGTTTTTATGACATACTTGGTATGCCAATAAGTTGTGTGCTTACAAAATTTTAAAGATTATAGAAAAGGGAAATGTAGAAAATAAATAGCAAGCAATTTAGTGAATCAACTAAAAAAAAAAACGAACACTGAAATCAATGAGAAAGAAAATATAAGAAGTTAAAATAATAAAATCTGCACTGTATTAAATAAAATAGCAAAAACTCATGAGCGCATAAAACTCTTACGGAAAATTTGTAAGCAACTAGCTAAGGGCGCGTAAAATTGCCTGCAGGATACTGTAAAGTTGATAAGCATACACAAAAGCCGAGCTGAAGTAAATATCATGTCAAACAACTTTATACTTAAGTATAAATGAAGTCGCATAGTTTATTGTAAACCCTGTTACCTAAGAAATTTCTCAATGAAAGCGTATAGCTAAAACTGACAAGTTATGAACTTGAGCTTGTTAAAATTTCTAAAATTTCTTACATATGAAACGAGTATGTTAGTTCATTTAAGGTCATGATCACAGTACAAAATTAATTATTATCAAAAGTTTAGCCATCGATTTGTATATTCAGACTGTGCCTCTAAGCAGAAATCACACGATTTGAACATTTGTACAGATTTTAAATTTTGACAGTCACAGAGCGGCGTTGTCAAGAAATTTGTGTCGAGAAAATGTACAAATCGTGTGATCCAATTAAGATTTTAATTTTTGTATCTGATTTCCAATTTTCGAATTGTGCTGAATTATTATTAACAGTGGCTTACAACGAGCTGTGAAACGCATGCTAAGTGCATTAATTGTTGTAAGAACTCGCTGCTACACACACTTGTAAGCACTTAATTTGAGCATGTTAAATTGTAAGCAGAATATGAAATGGAATTCAGTGCTTTCTTACTTTATAAGCACTACTTGAAATATATAAACATTTTGGCAAGGCTCTACGAAAATTTGTAAGCACTTAACTCAATATTGAAATCTAATTCAGCATATTTTTGCATTGTAAGCTTTACATACAATTTTTAAGCTTTATAAAATTTGTAAGCAAGCATCATCATAAGTAAAAAACATAACCAATAATATAGTATCTGATATGTTTAGACTTTCTATGAGCCTTAGATAATTTTTACATAATACACTCAAAATTTGTAAGCAGAAAGTTTAGGGAAACTTACGTTGCTCGCAGGATACTATAAGCAAACAAATATAAACAAGCTGACAAAACTGACACGACGAAGTTAAATCCAGCGCTTTTTTGCCTTGTAAGCAGTACTTTAAATTTGTAAGCAAGCAAATTAAAATAATAAAGATAACACATAATTTAGTATTCTAGATGCCTAAACTATCTACAAGCTTTAATTTATATAAATCAAATTTAAAATTTGTAGGCAGCAAGTTCGGAGAATCTAAAGTTATGCGTAAAATAGTAAAATTAAGCAAATATAAACAAGCTGACAAAATTTACGCAGCGAAGCTTAATTCAGCACTTTTGATAACCTTATAAGCGGCGATAAAAATTTTTAGAACAAGAAATTCACTAAAAATTACACACATTGACTGTTATGGAGTTCACCACCAAAGCAGCTGCATTAACTTGATTAACTTTACGACATTTCAAATTTGAAGTACAATAATTCCACTATTCTTATACCTAAGACAGATAAAACTCAAGTTTAGTTATCTATGCATGACGCCAATTTCGCTACTTTTAAGAATGTACTCGTGGAGAGAGGAGAAATGTTAATTGAGTGCGGCGAAAACTTGGGGTTGCGTTAAGTGAGTAAGCAGAGAGAGAGTCGATGAGGACAGCAGCTTACGACCCTTAATTGTTTACTTTATTACAATCGTTTAAATTGTCTTTTATATATTTGAAAGTGTCTATACAGAACTATGCACTTCCATACATATGTATAATAATGTGCCTCTTTCTGAATATGCCAAGGCCATATGTAAACTTATAAGTATCCATGCAATGATGCATTTTATATTGTCATTTGACAAAGAGCAATAAAATAAAACAACGACACGTTTAAGCGAGGGGCAAGTATATTCACAGAAGAGCAAGAGGATTTGTTACACAAATGAATGCATACAATTTAAAAGGGAATTATTCATTTGCGATACGACTGGCAAGTCTTACACAAAAAGGGAGAGAGTCTGAAGCACTTACTCCCTATTCAAATATAGTAAGATAATAGGCAAACGTGCCACTGAAACCACAGGAAAGAGCGTACGAACGAGAATGTGGATAGGACTATGGGCTCAAAAGTGTCGACTGTGGCATAACAATTAAAGCCAAGTGCACACAAGAATACTCGAGTGCATGTTTGTGTGTAATTTTGAATGTATGAGAAAAGTAGGATAAACGCAGGAGTATTCTACAGGCAACAGGCTGCTATGAGCCAAACTGGAATTCACATAAGACTGCAAGACAAACGTTCGTTCAGGAGCTTAGCTGTACCTGTAAACATAAGTATGCATGCATGCAATATCAGTGCAGAGGGGCACAACTGTTTGCTGCTTGCTGCTAGCTGCTACTGTTCCTATGCCAATTGTCACTTACAATGCAAGTGACATTGCTGTTGTTGTTATGGCTGCAGACGAGTCGCTAACATTGCATAAGGCACGTGTTGGTTACAGGCCGATAGTAAATGCAATTGCAAACCGTAAAAAAAAAATTGAAGGAAAATTGCAAATGCGAACGGCAAAATAACAGATGAAGATAAATATGGCGAAGCAGGCTTTGATGTAGTACAATGCAAAGAAGAAAATACTTTGCTAGTATCAGACGTGACAAAAACTGCATACAGTTACGATGTGGCGCATTAACTGCCAATCCAAAACAACCAAACGCCATGCGAATATGAAACGAGGAGCAAGGAGCAAAGCAAAATTGTATTTATAGTACAGGAGTGACAGTTGGAGCAGTGAAAGTGGATAACGCGCCACAGTCGCAACAAGAGACGCAGCATTGCCGCAATATGAATGGCACCAGGGGCAATTTGTGCAACAATGGCAAATGCAGCCAACCACAAATAAACTCTCACACACACACACACCCACCCACCCACCTATGCAAAATGCGGTAAAGCAGACAGTTGACGTTTACGCTGAAGCTGGTAGAGGTAAACAGTAGACGCATGCACCTTTGTGCCCACCACCAGCAGCATCACACTGAAGAATCATGCGCATGCCACACGCGGCAAGTTACATGTTTTAAGCGTTTCTAAAATTGTTGTATGTTGCAGTGTAAGGGCAGTGTTAGGTGCAAGTACATATTAGCAGATTGAGTGCGAGCGTGTGTGTGTGAGTGATACTTAACGTAAGTGCAGCAAGCAACAAATGTTGTGTGGGGCGCTTGAAAACAAACGAAGTGGGTGGTGGGTGAGCTTGCCATGCAGACTTGCATGCTACACAGACTTACATACGTACATGTATATGTACTAGGTTTGACATGATTGGAGGCACATACTCTATGCCGTATATGCAATCTATTCGACATGTATGTACAAGCATATGAATAATGATAAATAATACAAGTGAATTAAAATTCCAGACAACGAATGTGCCTAGAAAGTGAGGCTGTTGAGCGAATGAGCAAGAATGTTAGGGAGTAATGATTTCCTGAATTATGCATACGCAGTGAAGAGCACACATATAAAAATTTATAAAAAAAGCTTACATCTTAAAGTAGCTGCAAATTTTTTTACAAGCGCTGCGATTTCCCCGAACATCTGATAGGTTGCAAGTTGTGAATATGCATTGACTGCCATATTTAAAGTATTGCTTACAACTTTTAAGTTAGTGTTACAGCAGAAATATGCGTTTAATTTTGTAAGCAACCTGGTGTAGATTACGGGGATGCTTGCGCTTACACATTGAAAGTAGTGCTTACAAGTTTTTAGGAAGGTTAAGTGGGGAAAAGGAATTTTAATTTTGTAAGCAGTTTGTTTTTGTTAGCACACTTAGATTAGAGATACTGACTTACAGCTTGTTGACAAAATATGTACATACATACATACACATTAGAGCCAAAAGAGCCTACATAAAAAATAATTGAGTAGAAAGAAGGAACTATAAGTAATAAATAAGGCCTAAAGAATGTACACGAAAAAAACTGGTCACAGTTAAAACGTTCTAAAACCTATAAATATATTAATGGAATTCAACGATATTTACATATATTTACATCTAAACTTAGTTTTATTGAAATTCGTTAAAAAAGAGTTAATTCTCCTTGTAATAAGCAAACGATCGCAATTTTGACTTTATGTCCTTCATTAGCCCTCGCACAGAAGTTTCAGTGATTTCCTTGGAAACCAGCTGCCATTTATTTTTGAATTGTTGTGCGTTTTTTACAGCTTTGTGGGTCTTAAGAAGTTTGGATTTCATAACGGCCCAGTAGGTTTCGATCGGCCGATGCTCTGGACAATTAGGTGGATTCACCTCTTTTGCTACAAAATACACTTTGTTTCTATGTTACCATCCTAAAGCCATTTTTCCGTAATGACATATCGCGAGATCAGGCCAAAAAAGCACTGGATCTTTATGAAGCCGTATAAGAGGTAAAAGTCGCTTTTGCAGACACTCCTTAACATAAATTTCTTGGTTAATTATACCAGTGCTTACAAAAGGATCACTTTTGAAGCCGCATTGGCAAATTGCCTGCCAAATGAGAAACTTTTTGGGAAATTTGTCAAACTTTTTGTTTTTATATTTATCTGCAACATTGCCTCTTTTATTTGCAGTGTGAAATTCGCGGCCCCGGATTTGTTTAAAATCGGCTTTTACGTACGATTCGTCATCCATAACAATACAGCCAAATTTTTGTATGAGGCTGTCGTACAATTTCCGAGCACGTTGTTTCGCCAACAAATTTTGCTTACCGTTGCGATTAGGTGCTACATTCACTTTGTAAGATCGTAGTCCTGCTGTTTTGCATACTTTTTGTATATACGAAGACGACATGTTTAATTTTTTGCCGACATCTCTTACCGAAAGTCCAGGATTTTTCTTAAAAGCAGATAACACTTCCTTTGCCTTAATTTCGCAAGCAAATCCTTTTTTTCTGCCACTACCAGGGTTCCTTTTTAAAGATAAACATTCATTGTATTTTTTAAGCACATAAGTAACGGTAGACTTTGGAAATTTTAGCTTTTTTGCGATGTCGTTATGGAACACGCTGGGATTTTCCAGCTTTTTGCGCAATATTAACTCGCGATCGATTTCTTTCTTGGTCCTCATTTCTACCCTGATTTTTGTTACTAAAAAGAAATGATGCAGTAAGGTGGAAAATGCTTCCAGCTTTTTAAGTGTCTACCGATTTTTATTTTAATGTTATGATTAACCGAGCTATGCTTGGTTATGTGCGACCAGTTTTTTTCGTGTACATTCTTTATTACCGAAAACTTCAATGCGCCTACGTGATGCTGCCTATTATAGCCACAGATAACTAAAGGGGCGTTATCGTTTCGATTCCAGTAATGAATTAAAATTGTACCTAAATATTTTTTTAATGTCAGTTAGACCTATAAGGCCTCATAAAATCTTTGCTTATAGGTTTTAATTAGAAAACATTTAAATAACGTTATCATTTTGATATAAATTTGTTTGAAGAAAATGCTCCTAGTAACCACGTCAATGAAGTTAGGAAAGCGTCAATTACGAGTATCAAATGGTGCTTACAAGTGTTTTTAAAGTTTAAGCACAGCACCGATAGTTAGATTTTGTAAGCAGTTTGTGTTTGTTAAAGTACTTGCAGTTGAGATGTTTGTAGTGTAGGTGCTGACAAAATGTACACACTGCTTATAAGCTTTGTGGCACTTGAGAAAATTTGCGCTTTTATTATATACGAATGTTAGTTATGCAAAGAATATTGTGTTAAAACTAATTTCCCGCCCCAAAAAGCGAAGCGAATTCCATTGTCTGTTTTTTAATTTGACTTTATCGCAAAAAGTTGAAAAAAAAACATAATTTTTCAAACACTTTTTATTAGCGGTAATAACCGCATAACGGTTGCATTATTCAAATCATTATCCACACAGCCAGCCAAACCACAAAAGACATCTACCCAGCTGAAAATGTAGTTGCCAAAGTTTTACAAGTGTTATTAGCTTTATGGCACATAACTATCTACTTATACTACATGGTATGACACGTTAAATTTTCGCATTACGTACAACAAGAACAATAAGTGGTTGGTTCGGCACACATAACCAAAAATTGAAGCCATTTGAATTCAAAGATATTTTTACCATAAAAGCCAAACACAATGATTTCAAAATACATACAATGTACATACATACATAGCATATATGTAGTTATCCACATAGTAATTCGCACTAAGAGTCTGCACTGGCTGACTGCGTTTGCAAGATTATGTCAAAAATGCTGCTGATATGACAGCCATGTCAAGGTTATGCCGTTTAATGTTGTTAAGTAGGTGTCAAAATGTTGGCAGTGCTTTTTCCTTACTACTACCTATGTACATACATATACGCCACAGCCAAAGCGACAACAAAACAAATTGAAATGAAAGGTACGAGTATGTGGTGGCGATAGTACAGATTGTTATGGTAGTTAAGCCATGCCACCTCAACAAAATGTGTGGCGGTGTAGTCATCCCACTTCTGCTGAGCAATAGAAAATGCGACACAATGGCATTTGTTGCCAAAGTGAATGGAAACGTTTGCATATCCTAGTTTGGGGGTGCAGACTATGCAAAGCTTTGCAGCATCACCCCTTCAGTGACAGTGACAACAATGGCAACTGTGAAAGCAAAAATTCAAATGAATGTACATACATATGTTTGTATGCACCTATTGTCAGAGATGTTGCTGGAATGCAATTGAGAGTGCACACAAATACATAAACACAAAAACAATATGTATGTAGGGATGTATGCAAATATAATATCGACCAAAGATAACAACAAACATCTCCACTTAAACACACAAAAGTCATAATCCACTGTCAAAAAAGCATGCTATTCTTTACACAACCTCACTTGATACACACATAATTAACCGTCATGTGGTCGGGATTGAAAACTATAGTAAGGAACCAGAACCAGTTTACATTTGTAGCCAGCGTGCATTTGTATGGAAAATCATTTAAATAAATGAAAAACACAGTTTCGCTAACTGTTATACACACTTGTGTTTTTGGATTGCATTGTTTTTAAATTAAAAATATATATTTTTAATTTAATTTAAATTTTAGAAACCTATTTTATGTATGTTTTATTTAATTTCTTTCTCTCTTAATTAATTTTAATTTTTTTTTTTATTATTTATATGTTATTTTTTTAAAAGAATAATATTTTTATAAATTTACTTTATTTCTGGTACCTTATTTCTTTTGTCTTAGTTTAGGTTTCTTTTAGTTTTTAGATTTTATCGTTTAAAAAGAATGTTTTGTGACTTTAATTTAATATTTCGTAACGTATTTAAAAAAATTTCTTTGAACTTTTAGATTTTTTTATTTAACTTAATTTCTAGAAACTTATCTTATTTGGCTTTTCCTTCTTTTAATTTAATTTGTTTTACTTTTGTTAATTACATTTCCTTTTAATTTTAATATATTATTGTTTAACATTTTTTTTTAATTTAATGCTTTTAATTTTTAGATTTTGTTTTAAAAATATATTATTTTTTATATTCTTAAGTAGCAGTTTCATTTTTTTGGTTTAATTTTTTTCTAAATTAATTCTTAGATTGTAGTGTTTTGAAGAGAACACATTTTTTTTT